>NC_141059.1:45227869-45827869 GCF_041138505.1 Cibotium barometz | reverse complement strand
GAAAGTCTTAACCTACTCTCTCAAAAAGGAGGGTAGACACAAGAACTTGTTGCTCTCTCAAAAAGAAGGGTAGACACAAGATTTTTTTTCTCACAAGGAGGCAAAACTAACAATAAGGAAGCCACAAGGAGGTAAAACTAACAACAAGGAAGTCACAAGAACAATCTACCTAAAAATAGGTAAATTCCCCAAGAACCTCCCACGAACATGAGAAAAATCAATCCTCATCTCAACATCTATAAAACTTATTACCCATTGATAGTAGGCATAAGAACGTGTGACCTATATGGCTTGCCATTCTACTTTTCAACTAGCTAACTGTTATAGTAGCTATTTGGTGAGACAAAATGAGTACTTACTCACCCACTAGTGGAAAATGATATAAAGCTTGTATGCACCGTAGCCTTGTCATGGACATCCTTTTAGATACATATATATATGGGGGGGCCAACCTCACTAGAAACGAGACCCCTCAACAAAACCCTCTTCACATAATGAGCCCAAATTCCTCTCTTAAGAAGGTAAAGAACTTTGTCCATTAGCCTTGTAAGTCTATTTTTTAATTATTTCATGCCCCTTCAATAACCTTGATTTTAATAGTAGCTACATCAAATGACTTACTTTCATCACTATTGTACATATCTCTGCTTGTAAGAGCACTTGTTGCATAAAAGAAGAATGCAGGATCATGTCCTGCTTAAATTTAGTTTATAGTCCTATAGCGCAGAAGAGTGAGCAACTAGAAAATTGCAGGATGAGAGAAGAGCTTTGAAAAGAGCAAATAGATGCTTGCCATTCCTGCCCAGCTTTGGAACCTCTACCAAATGTGATTAATGTAGAACAGCTTCATATGGCAATATCCATGGTATCACAAAATGGAGAGATGATCACAAGAGAAGAGCATGAGTATCTTGCAATGATTCTTTAATGTATCAAATGATAAAGTGAGATTTATAATCTTGTTCTGATGATTGTGTCTACATTATTGAAGACCCCCATGTCTTCTCATATATTAGTAACAAGCCTTTCTTAGAATCTTGCTAACTCTTGCACACAAAAAGAAAGTGAGAAAATGAAACAAATAAAAAGTTAACAAAAATATAGAAAAATGCAATCCCACCCCATTTAGGAGTCCCGCCTATCACTTACTTTTTCATTTACTAAGCAACCTTCCCCCCACATTCCTTTGGAAGGAACAATGATTGTTCAACATTCACTCAGTATCCTTAGCAACAACAACACAATTTTTTTATTCATAGTTTTCTAAGCAATAACACTTCTTCTCTATTCTAAGTATCCTATGTGACTGACCCCCCGGATCTAAATTTCCAGGGAGATAGAATTTAAAATAAACTTACAAGAATTGATTTAAATTCAAACAATTCATCAAACACCACATGTTCAATATATTCAAAAATAAATAAAAATACTTAGCTCACAAAAGCACGACTTCAAGATTAGGTGCAATCATCCCCCCTCATGTGTGTATGGCCTATTTTTCCCCACACATGAGTATTTACGAGATACTTTATTCCAATTTAGGCCATAGCCTCCAAAAATATAAAAAAGTGATTTTCTTGCATGACACTCTCTTATCTTCAAAAATAGAGTGTCCATAAATTGAGGCTTGGATTTAAAGCATATCACGCTTTACAAAATATTAAAGATCAATTCTATGTTTGATAAACTATGGCTTTTTTCAAAATAAATCAAAATGTGCACAAGCTAGCACATGTATATACAAAGCTTGTTTACAAAAATGGTGTGCCCAAATAATAAATTTGTGTGACTTCTCTACAATCCTTGGAATCCTCTTCACCTATAAAATAACCAATAATAAATTGATGAAATAAATATTCCATAAGCATACAAACCATCATCACACACATGTTTGCCAGGAGTAAGTAGCCCGGGAATCACCCTTACATACAAACCAACTGAAACAAACATTGGAGACCCCAAGCATACGTCAATATCCACCAAACGTATTAATATTTATAATGGTGTCACCCATGATATTAACATAATTTGGCATGATGCAAAGATAATCCAAGCGTCCTCGAATTATCTAAGAGGGTAGAATAATATTTTTAAGAGGGCTTAAAATATATTCCAATAACATTCCCTCTTGCTTGAGTTTGCAATTTCCCTCAATTGTCAGTCTATTGAAAAGAATGGAGGATCTTAGGGAAAGCACGAAAATATTTCTCAAGCACCCATCTTGCATCTTCACGAGGATGGTTTTTTTTTAAGTTATTAAATATTTGCTATATTGGTTTCCAGTACGAGTTGGTGTAATTTGATGGTCAATCTGGGAGTAAAATTTCTTCGTCTCCTTCAATAAGAGGTGGTTCTTCATATACTGGATGAGTGGGGAGTGGTCCTTTGAAAGGTTTTAATAAGATAACATGAAATGAATTATGAATCTGCCAATGAGAAGGTAATTCAAGTTTATATGCAACATCATTAATTTTGTGGATCACTTTAAAAGGTCCATAAAATCTTGGTGCAAGCTTAATAGCTGGGAATTTTTCAACACTTTTAAGTTGATGCTTTTCAATTTTCAAAAGCACATAGTCTCCGAGTTCAAAAGATATAGCTTTATGTTTACAATTTGCTTGCTTAACATACTTTTGTTGAGCCTAGGTATGCCATGGGGACATGAACATAACCCCCATATTGACTATGACACCCATACCATATGGTTAATAAAAGATGACCAAGAAATCTATCTTAAATGCCAAAACAAGGGTGAATTAGGCCCATTTTTTACTCATACTCAAGCAAAAAGAGCTATACGAAAAAAGGAGAAGATATTTTTTATTTTTGTCAACTAGCTTATTACCCAAGATGACTCCAAATCAAATATATCTCATGACCCTTTCGTCTCTAAATTCTCTAATTTCTTCATAGACGATTTACTTTCCTGGTAGCTCACCACCATGTTTGTAAAGCTCCTTTTATAGAGTTAACATGCTTGAGCAAAATAAGATCCAAAGGTAAGTCGAAGAACTATTAGATAAAGAATTGATTTGACCCAATAGTTCTCCATTTGGTACTCGAGTTCTTCTCATTAAAAAGAAGAATGATACATATCGATTATCGTGCACTAAACAAAATTACTATTAAGAATCGATATCCAATACCTCAAGTGGATGACTTGCTAAATAAGCTTAAAGGAGCCCAAGTCTTTAGCAAGATCAACCTAAAGTCTGGTTATCATCAGATTCGAATGGATGAAAGAGATATCTACAAAACTACCTTCAGGACCCAAACTAGCCATTATGAGTTTTAGTTATGCCATTCAGTTTAACTAATGCTCCAGGTACTTTCAATAGAATGATGAATAGGATATTATTGAAATATCAAAATTTTGTTGTAGTTTTTTCTCGATGATATCTTAGTTTTCAGTAAGAATTGTGAAGAGCATAAACAACATTTAGAAAAAGTATTTTCACTTCTTCAAGAGAATCAACTCTATGTCAATCCTGGAAAGAGCAAATTCTTTCAAGAAGAAATTCAATATCTAGGACACATTGTCTCTGCTGTGATGGTATTTGAGTAGATCCCAAAAAGATCGAAAGCACTACTAACTGGCCTAGACCATGTGATATTCATAAACTCTGATCTTTTCTTGGATTATGTTGCTACTACATGAAGTTCGTTAGAAATTTTACATATATTGCACATCCTTTGAACTGAACTTCTTAAGAAAGCTAGACATTTTGATTGGACTAGTAGACAGGATCATTCCTTTGTTGAACTTAAGAAAGCATTGACCCATGCACCAGTTCTTACATTACTAGATTTTCAACGAAGACCATTCTTCATTGTAGTTACATATGCCAGTGAACAAGGCTTTGGTGGTGTTCTTATGCAAGATGGACATCCAATTGCTTATGAAAGTCGTACAGAAAGAAATTATAATACATATGACAAAGAATTAGTTGCGGTTGTCCATGCTTTAAGACTTTGGAAACATTATTTAATGTGATCTGAATTCTTAATTAAGACAGACCAACAAAGCATTCGTCATTTGTTGACCCAACCATTAATCTCTGATCGACATATCAAATGGTCCTCATTTATCCAAAGTTTCCAACCCATGATTCAATATCAACCACGTAAAGAAAATATTGTGGCCAATGCTTTAAGTAGACATCCTAGTACTCACAACATTTCTGTTATTCAAAGTCAACCATTAGGCCCTATGAGAGAATCCTATGATACAGACCCAAATTTTTTTTAAAATTTGGACTAAGCTTAGCTTAGAGACAATAATTGGAACCCTATTGGTGATTACTCATGCCATTATGGTTATCTTTTCTTTCAAAAAAGATTGTGTGTTACACAACCTTTCAGACAGTTCATACTAGAGGAAATTCATCAACCACCATACATGGATCATCGAGGTGTTTCAGCTACCTTACAATTAGTATCTAGAGAATTCTTTTGGCCTCATCTCAAATAAGATATAACAAAAGTCATGGCTGAATGTTCTGTTTTATCAAAAAATTAAAAGCTACAAAGGTAAAACCCAAGGACTCCTTACCTACCAATTCCTAATGATACGTGGGAACAAATATCCATGGACTTCATCACAGGTTTGCCTACTACATCAAGTCATAAAACGATATGATTTGGACAATAATTGGCCGTTTGAGTAAGCAAGCATACTTATTACCTTGTAAGAAAACTTTGACTTCTCAACAAGTCGCAAATATGTTTATCAAACAAGTTCGCAAATATGTTTATCAAAAAAGTCTTTGTACATCACGGATTGCCAAAAGTCATTTTTTCTGACAAAGATTCAAGATTTTGTAGTAAGTTTTAGATCACATTACTCTCCAACTTAGGCACTAAAGTAGATTTCTCCACAACTTTCCATCTGGAAACGAATGGACAAACTGAAGTTACTAATAGTACTATCTTGGATCTACTCAAATCCTATGTTGGCCAACAACCTAACTCATGGGATAAGTACACTCATCTTCTCCAATTTGCTTACAATAATACTCCTCATTCAGATACTGGTCGAGCACCTTTCGAAACTGTGTATGGAGAACTTTTGCCTATTCTTGCAACTAGACTTTCTCACAAAATTGAAGCTGTTGATCAATTCATTATTGATTTTACTATCATTCTGAATGACATAAAACATTCTATTGCTCAGATGACATCTACACCTTGTAAATGTGCCACTAGGAATGTTCTCTTTTCTTTTAGGTAGTGAACCCATCTGTAATTCTAAATCTTTAACCTCCTTGGTGCAGTTATACTTAGTACCTTGAAATGCAGCTTTTTTCTTGTAACTAGAGTATGATGCATCTAGGTTAAGTGCTTTTACCTTGTAACTAGAGTATGATGCATCTAGGTTAAGTGCTTTCAATGCTTTCTCAGGAAAAAAATCATGCAAACTACCATCATCATGCAATATAAAAATTGATTTTCCTTTTATTTTCCCTTCAATTCTCAATAAAGCATGAATTGAAAACTTACCTTGATCTGAATAGTCAGGATCAGAGTTACCCTCTTGCTTGAAAGAATCTTTGTCGTCTTCTTCAATAACGTTGAGTCGAGCCATCGATGTGGAATTCTTCTTTTTGTCAGGGCAATCCTGCGCACGATGTCCTTCCTTATGACAATTGTAGCATCTGGAGATTCGATTCTTTGGTTGTCCATTTGAAGGTTTGTTGTTGTTGTCCTTCCGAGTACCTCCTTTAATCATATCTTTCCCCTTTTGCATCCTGGATTTATCAAAAGTACTAGAAAGGAAAGAAGATTTTGTAAAAGATTTATCCTGCATCTTAAAATAAACGATAGAAATCATCTTGGTCTCCCATAAAGATCTTGAAGATGAGCACTATAACACTTTCACAGGCCTCATAATTTTGGGAGATACAAGCTTACGAACATGGCTACTCTTTATACTCTTTTTTTCTCTCCTACCCCTGAAATTTTTCCATGAATATGGTCACGCAGGTCGTGATTTTTTAACATCATTATACAGTCTCACGCGACGACGATGATTTTTTCGACGCGATGAAAATTTACAGCCATGTCTAGAACTTTCCAAGCATGATCAAAATGTTCCAACGTAATCGAAATTGTTTGTTTGTGATTGGATTTTTCGAGATTGTGATCGGACTTTCTTAAGAGTGATCAGATTTTTTTGACATGATCTTACTCCGAGTTGACTATGCACGATGTGTTCCATGTCAGTTGGTTAAAACCATATGCAGCTTCAGAAGTGAAAGACAAAGTGGAACCAGATATCATTGATGAAGCTGAAGTGATGGTTCCAGAATAGATCCTTTTGCATTGCTTCAAGCATGGCTCAGGCCGAAGACAAAGACGGTTCCTCACAAAGTTTCAGGACCAAGGGACCCATAAAGCGGTATGGCTTGACAAAGAGTTCTTCGACGACTATTCAACTTTATTGACGGACTATTTGGAGGCTATGCAGCTTCCGTTAAGTTAAGCAGAAGGGGATGTCACGTGCATCCCGCACTTGGATGCCATGTAGACTTATTGAATAAGAAGGTGCAGGGCCTGGGGTGGAAAACTAGTCCCATGTGAGCCTAGTTCGAGACGAGTCAGCCACGGTTCCACTCCATGCGTCTGAGGTGAGGTGTGCATTGTCCTGCACATGTGTCCAAGGTCAAGTGTGCATTGTCCTACACATGAAGTAGTACTAGTTCGCGTTGTGAGTGTCCCTGTGGAATGATGTCAATTGCTTTGTATATTTGGTTTGCACCAAATGTTAGACGACTGTGTATGGGCCACCCCAAAAGGGCCAGGAAGGCCCTAGGCTTTGCCCACCAGTCTTAGTGTGGGTTGGGCAGGCTGTCGGCCTAAGGGGCCTGGCCAGGCGACCGACAAGGGCTTTAGGCCAGCCCAGCCAGGTAGCCAGGCCAAAGGGCTGCCCACCAGCAGAGCCAGTCGGCGAGTGCCCAGGGGTTGCCCAACAGCCTGCGCAGACCTAGACATCAGCTCACAAGGCGGCCAGGGCAGTAGTGTGAACACGTGGGCAAAATAAGCATTTAATGCTTATTAAAATAGATCGTGGGTCTTTTTTAGCAAACCGACCCCTGACAAACCAGTCGACCAGCATTATGAAGGGGTATTCATCTCATAATTCACAAGGTGTTGAAGCTACTCAAGAGCCAGGACAGCTAAGGGAGAATTTAACCCAAGGGTTTAGGATTGAATGTCAAGGACAGAGATCTATCTCAGTCAAGAAGGTTCAGGTTTAGTCTTTTATTTCAGATTTTGATCATTCTAATAAAAGTAAATACACCATTCAGGGGAGGGGGGATCCTACAGAGGATATTCGGGACTGAATACTGTGTCCTCTTCTCCCTCCCTCCCTCTCTCTCTCTCTCTCTCTCTCTCTCTCTCTCTCTCTCTCTCTCTCTTTCTCTCTCTTTCTCTCTCTTTCTCTCTCTCTATTTTTTTGCACATCTATATTCAATTTTGTGCGTTAATCTCGTCGTGAAACTTGTTCTGATTTTTGTGCATTGAAGTTACCGACCCCCTCCCCCCCCCCCCCCCCCCCCCCCCCGGCGAAGCTTCCGCATGTTACACGTAAAAACCTCTGATTTTTCTTTTAATGAATACACCCAAGTGTGCTTGGAGTAATTAGCATAAAACTCAAAAAGTAGAGATATTCCCAAATTGATGGTGTCCTCATAAGACCACATACATCACTATGTATAAGCTATAATTTTTGGGCATCCTTTACTAATCGATCTCCCATTGTGTAATTGAGTCTTCCTCTTTTTAATCCTCTCAATATTCTTCTCTAATGCATGCTAGTGAGTGTGTTAGTACTATTGGGTGAGAGGACGGGGAGGACCCATAGTCCAATGTGATAGTGTGACAACACTTGCGAGAGACAGGGACAACGACGACTACCCAAGGAGGTGTGGAGCTCTTGAAGTGGTTGAAGTGGTGTGCTTAAGTGTGGCCCCACAACAGTTATAGCTTGCTAAGGCAATCTTTTGTGAATGTGTTTGTAGGAGGAGGGACATTTTTGGCACTGATGTTGAGGATTATTTTTGGGGTTATTTTGTCTCTAAATCTACAAATATTCCATTGCCCATACTCTCTAGTAGTGGATTTCCACAAAAAAAAGAGCTTGTTTGGTGGTCCAAGAGATTTGTGGTGATTTTGGTTGCTTTTTGCTCTCTTTTTTGTTTTGAAAAGAATGTGTTTTAGCTTAATTTATTAATTTAGTTGGTTCATTTAGCATGCATATAAGTTAATCTAGGCTTAGAATGCACCATTTGCATTGTAGTTAAAAATTTGTTCTCTTTTTGTATTTTTTAACTTAGACTTTAGATGCTAATTTTTGCACTTTCAATAATTTTTTTGTTGTATTTAAGTAGATTACAGTGTTAGCATCTAATTTAGTTTGCACTTCTAATAATTTTTACTTAAGTAGATTAGAGTGTTAGCATTTGTTTTAGTTAGTTTAATCATCAAAGAAAAAAACCCATAAAAAACTCTTAATTTTTACTAATTACACTCATTGGATTGGTTTTTTTGCATTAGAAAAATGATTCGAGAAGCATAAGAGTGGGAAAATGCAAAAAAGAATTATTGCATCAAATTAACACATGAAAACTCAAAAAATAAGGATTCTAGCCCTTTTTTACATAAGAGAAGAGCCCATTTTTAGAAGCTTAATTAATTTGTAAGTATTTATTAATAAAAGCAAGGCTCGTATGAGAGATGGGGGATTTAGTTTACTCTCTCAAAGAGCTCTTGTGCGGCAAAATCTCTTGGTAGGAAAAAAGTTTAGTGGAATGGTTAATCTTATTCTTAATATTGTTTTCCACAGTTATTAGTAGCCAATGTGCATTCAATGTAAAGATACCTTATGAGTTATCACGCAAGAGCATCAAGTTAAGCGTACCAAATGCAAGTGCGATGATTCTAATTCTTCCGATTCAAATGAGGAGAAAAGTGATCATGTTAGACGCACTGCTAAAGCTACATTGCGTGCTCAAAATTCTAGGAAAGACTCACGAATCAGTCGAAAGGCATTTACTTTCCAAAATTATGATGGTGGTAAGAAGGATGCACGTGTCCTCATTGCATGGATAGGCAACTAGATGACTATTTCTCTGACGAGAAGTTATAAAAAAAGGATAAAGTTAAATGTGCTTGTAATCATTTGATCGAAAGTGCGGCTTTATGGTGGAATGTGATTAGACAAGGTAAACATCGACCTTTAACATGGAAAGAGTTTCAGAAACTCTTAAAGAAACATTTTCTAGCATCGTAGTACAAAGCTAAAGCACATCAATGATGGGACACTCTATGCCAGATTGATAAAGAGAATGCCCAAGCACGTCAACGATGGGACACTCTATGCCAGATTGATAAAGAGAATGCCCAAGCTTATATTGACAAATTTAGGGATATTCTTTTACAAGTTCAAGTTATTGAAAAAGTCAAGGAGAAAGAGCAACGTAGAAAATTCATTACTGGACTTAAGTCTACCATTAGGGCTAACGTTAACATGTTTCACCCACATGACCTTAGCACTGCTATGGACCTTGCCTTAAATTCAGAAGGTCGCAAAAGTCAACTTCAAAATTGAGGCAAAAAAAAAGCGCTAAAAACAACAAAATAAGCTTGTGGACTACTCTAGTGTTTGAGCTACCAAAACGCAAGAATTTTGATAGGGTGGGGAAGCAAAGTTGTACTACTCCAAAAATACTACAACTCTCTCACATAACTTATTTTCAGATTCTTTTTGTAACACATGTTTAAAGAAGGGCTACAAAAACTGAAACATTCATTATGACATTTTCTGAAAAAACACATGATTTGAGAGTGATGGAAAATAGGTTTTGAGACCTTCTCTAGTATATGGGAAACTGCACTTTCGGAAAAAATGTTTTGTAAGGGTATTCACATGCCCTAGTGCATAAAAGGAAATCTTTGCAAACGAATTCTAACGGACCCTTTGAGATATAAGGGGATAGACAAGGCATACAAAGGTCGTTAAACTCTACAAGGAAACAAAAAAAAAACTAAAATAATAAAAAACCAAAGAACCAACAAAGCAGAACGGTGGCCATAATGGCTAACCTAGGGGGGGTAAACATGCCAATATGAGAATTTAATCCCTTAAGGTCCATGCCTCAAGTACAACCCTAAATCTTATATGACATGCATTGATTGGTGGTTGTAATGGCTAACCTGGGAGGGGGGTTAAACGTGCCAATATCAAAACTTAATCCCTTGAGGCCCATGACTCAACAATAACCCCAGATCTTAGCTGCCATGCATTGGACCAATCTTATGCCTTCAATAGTGCCACCAAGTTTCAAATCCTTGGTGATGCCAATCCGCATGATGACTAGTCCTATGCCAAATGTAACAATGGATTTGACATTTTGCAAATGCTTGGAGATGGTACCCTATAGACCTCACAACCCTTTGATGCCCAAACTCTGGAAATATTGAACAATCTAGGAAGGGGGGTTGCACAAGGATTACATGGAGAGTCATGTCCATAGAAATTAGAAATTTCCAAGCTCATGAGAAAATATGATGGATCTATTGATCCTATTCAATTCATGCAAATGTTTGAGTAGTGATGTGAAGCATTCTGAAGTCCAAATCACCCTACCAAAGTGCATGTACTCAATCTATGCTTAGTGGATAAGGCAAATATATGGTTCATCATGTTGCTGCTTATAATTAAGGTAAATTTCAAAACTTTAAAAATTATCTTTATCTATGGATTCTCAAGACAAGGTTGTAGGTGGAGTGCTTTAACAAAGCTATACATAATAGAGCTGAGGAAACCATATGGGATTACATGTTACACATTTTGAACTCACAATGTGAGGACTGGGAGAAACTCAATGATGCACAAATGAAGGGATGTTATCTCATGGGTTAAAGAATAATTTGATTATAGTCCTAAATCCATATTATTTTGATCAATGTTGCAAAGAAGTAATCCGTTTGTTTTATAACATGATGGAAGATACCATTAATATGAACTCTTCCTTGTCTAGGTCTATGAAGTCAAGGAGCAAAGAGACATTCATCTTTGTGATGTCGATTGTTGAATTTTATAATACCTTACTTGAAAATTGACAAAGTCATTACAAGAAATGAGATAAGCTATAAAGTTAAGGAGCAAAGAGACATTGATCTCTGAGATGTCGATTGGTAGAATTCTATAATGTCTTATATAAAAATTGACAAAGTCACTACTACTAGAAAGGGGCACTATACAAGGACCCAATATATGCAACTCTTGCTACTAGAAATTAAAAGAAGATTCTTTCTCATCTCACATGGAAAAGAACAAAGATGAAGAAACAAGGTCTAGCACCTCATCTAGTGCAATTGAAAGTGAAATAAAAAACTAAGACCCAACCCAGCACCCCAAGATGAGAACCTAATGGACCCTCATTTAAGGCTTCTCAAGGGGAGACTCCCAAAATACTAGAACTTTTCCATATCCTTTTTGTAGCATGTTCACAAAAGGGCTATAAAAACTGAAATTTTTATTTTGACATATATGATTTGACAATGATGGAGAAGAGGGTTTGAGACCTTCTCTATCATCCGGGAAACTATTGGCATGCATGCTTTTTGGAGAGCACATTCACATGCCCTAGTGCCTAAAGAGAAATCCATGCAAACGAATCCTAACATACCACTTAAGGGGGCAGACCAAGCTTACAAAGGTCATTTCAGATTGCAAGGAATCAAAAAATAAAAAAACCAAAGAACCAAAAAATGAGAACGGTGGTAATGGCTAGCCTAGGGGGGATAAACGTAACGATATCTAAACTTAATCTAATAGCTACAACCTACTAGCCCTTGAGGCCCATGCCTCAAGTGCAACCCCTAATCATTTTTGCCATGCATTGGAACAATCTTATGCCTCCAACCATGCCACTAGGTTTCAAACCCTTGGTGATACCAATTCCTATAGTGTCTAGTTCTATACCAAAGCAACAATGGGTCTGACTTTTTTCTACATGCTTGGAGATAGTATCCCACAAACCTCACAACCCCTTGATATCCAAACTTTGGCAATATTGAACTATATAGGAAGGGGGGTTGCATGAGGATTCCATGGTGCTTTAACCACAGGACCTGCGTATGACCCAAAGAAGGTATCTAGTGTTGTGTCCATAGAAATTTCTAAGCTCGTGGACAAATATAATGGATCTACTAATGTTGTTCAATTCATGCAAATGTTTGAGTAGTGATGTGAAGCATTTGGAAATTTGGCTTGCTTACCCCAAAGTGTTTGCACTTAATCTATGCTTAGCGGGGAAGGCAATAAGATGGTTGATCATGTCGATGCCTATGATTAAGGAAAATTTCAAAACACTAAAGTCTACCTTTATCTATAGAGCCTTGAGACAAGGTCATAGGTGGAGTGTTGTAACAAAGTTATACATGATAGAGCTCAGAGCTGAGGAAATTGTATGGGATTACATCTTACACATTAAAACCCTGAACTCACAATGTGAGGACTGGGAGAAACTCAATGATGCACAAATAAAGCGATATTTTCTCATGGGGTTAAACAAAAACACTTTGCACAATTTGATCATAATCTTAAACCGTACGGGATTACATCTTCTTACACATCAAAACCATGAACTCACAATGTAAAGATTGGGAGAAACTCAATGATGCACAAATAAAATGATGTTTTCTCATAGGTTTAAAGAAAACACTTTGCACAATCTGATCATAATCTCAAACCAAGATTCTTTTAATCAATTAATAAATCCAATGGTATTATATTTGATCTTTTAAAACTCCAAGTTTCCATGGTGAGATATTTTGATGTAACACATGATGAGGTTGATGGTAAGATATTTCAAAGTTACACATGATGAGGTTGATGGTGTACTAAAATTTTGTAATTAAACTTAATGAGTGTGAAATAGTCGAGGGTAAAAGGCAAGAGGGTGTCTCACTAAACTAATGATTAGGTCCCTTGATGCATCTATAACAAATACAAACCCTCACTATTTCAATTTGTAATTAGAGAATAATATTTGGTGGTTAGGTTCATTTGATGTATGTAACATATTTTTTAAATTTAAGTTACGCATTTGTCAATATAGTTTAATATATACATATTGATATTTGATTCTAAAATATATATCTATTTTGACAGGTGTGACAACCAAGACTTTGACAATTTTTATTGGATTTTTCAGCACACCCCATTCCATCTATAACATTAACTCAAATAAAAGGTAAAAAATTCACATAGAAGGAATAGGAGAATTTAGTGTGTAGTGGCATATGGCAAGGGATTTACAAACCCTTAAATGCATGTATAAATATGTATCTAAGAGAGGCAATGCAAAATTCCCAAGGGGGCTTGTATTGTATGAAAGCATCTAAAGGTATGGACTCAAAGAATTGGAATAGGGCTCCGGATAGACATCTTAGGGATCTTACGTTTAAGCTAATACTTGGTACACCTCTTACTATAGTCCACATCTACACCCTCCGTAGATTACTACAATAGTGTGAGGCTAAGAATAACCTATAACATGTTTGGTGTTGCTACTAGGGAGAGAACCTTGCTTCTTCTAAATCATTTGAGTGCTTCACTCCTTCCTTGCATGTTTAACAACACTTATTTTCAATTTTGTTGAGGTATGGAGGAAAGTCATGTGTGGATAATGTAGCATGGTGGAATGTGTGGTAAATTGCATATTTTGTGTTATTTTTTGTGAAAGGAGTAGTGTGTGAGTTATATGGGAAACTTGGAAAGGAAGGCATACCATTCATGTTTGGTTTAATTTTGTGATTTTTCAGCATGCTGCTTTTTCACGTGAAAAACCGTGTGAGTTTTTGACTTTTAAAAAAATACAAAAACAAAAAAGTATTGTTGTTTGAGTCATTCTGATAAATTGATTGCCTTAGCCATAGCTAGAATTATCAAACTACTCTCTTTAAGCAGGAAAAATTAAGATTTGGACCATTAAAATCAAAAGCACAATCAATTTTTGAATTTTCACATGTGCAAGTTTTTCATAGCCATGAAGAACCAAAGATTTTCATGTTGACTAAAAGTCCCAAGAATCATGCCATGATTTGTGGGATTGCTTGGCCAAAAAAAATCTCATCCTGAAAATCTTGTCCTCTTATTCTTTAAAAGATTTTGACATGAAAATCCAAAGTTTTTCACACTCGCGAATGTCCCAAGTTTTTTATGCATGAAAAACTTTAAGATAATCATGTCGTGAATTTCTCAATAAATTCATGTCCACATATTTAAAACAATTGTGGATATTGAGATGTCCACATGAACAAAATTAATCATTTGAGTTCACCATGTTATTTTAATACAAAAGAATCAAATGAATTTGACGTGAAAAACCAAAGTTTTTCACAATAATGAATTTCTTGAGAAATTCACACTAAAATTATCTCATTTATTTGGACTTTCTAAGGTGACTGATGGTTGAAAATAACATGTGACACTTCATTGATGGTGAATTTGCATCCAAATTTTGAAAAGATTTTGGTGTGGAAAATCAAGGTTTTTTCATAGTCGTGACTATCTCAGGTATTCACATGTGACTATCTTTAGATATTTATGCCCTGATTATCTTTTGAGATAACTTATTTGAATGATGCATAGCCCAAGGGAACAGTGCTGATCACAAGGGTAAACTTGAGCTTGAGGAATGAGTGAAAAAGTTGTACATGAAAAACCAGAGTTATTCACGTCGTGAATAACTCAACCTTTGGATCACAAATGTTCACTAACAAAAACGTAGCTCAAGAGATTAATATTTGACCTACTTAAACACCATTTTATGCACTTGAGATTCATAGAAATTTCTCAGAGATGAAGTTGCCCCAGACGATGATAGTGCATCAAATTACCAAGGATCTTCCTGTTAGAGGAGTATTGGTGGATCTGTTCCTTTGGTTAGCACACATCAAAGTGGGTTTGTTTGGAGAGGTCTACGTTCAAGAGATACTAGTAGCAAAGAATCCATGGAAGATTCCTACAGCGAGTGGAAGAGAGAGTTTTGAACTTCCAGACAATATCTATGGCTTGTTGAACATTGCAAAAGGGTTATTTGGGATGCAACTAGATGCGGAACAAGAGGCTCACTCTACCATCGGCGAGGGTCATACAATGAGAAACATTTTGAGGTATTGAAAGAAGTCCTAGACCAAGGGTTCCCTCGTGCCACGAGGGCCCCCACTTTGTCTGCCACCCTCTCAGCCACCACCGATGTCTTGGTCCATGTTTGAAGATGGCCTTGTCCCCCATGGCGATGAGTTAGAACTACGTGATTGGTTCCAAGCGGCACAAGGCCTAACATCCTACATGGACATCACCAAGTGACTCCACCAACTCTCAATTAGAGAATTATGAGGCAGTAGGTCTAGGGAATCCTATCACGAATCAAAACTCTCTCAAATAAGGTCGGAAAGCACCCAACCAAGGGCTCAACCAATCTCCCAATGCCCCAACATAAAGAATATACATAAGTTCCCTTAGAAGAACCTACCATCCCCTTGGTGATGTCCTAAGTATTTGAGTGAGCCGACTCACCCAACCCCCAACCTCCATCCGTCGAGCCTCTACTCCGCCATAGTGGTAATGGTGGTGGGCCATGGCAATATGGAGTTTGGGTAGTAACACCATCTATCAACACGCTGATGTGCTTGCCATCTCACACTACTCAGCACCTTCACAACATTTACCAGGCCCTCACCCACTTGGCAAGCGTCAGCTCAGCGCCTCGCCATTCACTCCTTGCTCATTGTTAACTCTTTTTGTACATCTGAAGTCTCCACCTCTAGCCTAGGATTAATTCACATTATGTATGATTGTGGACCCAATGACGTATCAAAAGCTAGCCATAAGCCTTGTGTATGTATCAATAGAGTCCACATAGAAACTTGGGAAGTACATAGAAATCGATGCCATCTATCATCATTAATGCACATTTGGATTTTCGATCTCACATTCAAATAATCAACTTGACCATCATCCAATCTCAATCGTCAATCCCAGCTTAAGAATCCAAACATCATGTCCCATTAAGTGGGCGAGACGAGACCGTCTCAAAAATCCAATATAACTGAAGAATCCATGTCCCAAAGAAATCGGTGAGACTAAATAAGTCTCCATAATACCAATATCAAAATCATGTTCCAAAATAAATGGGCAAGAATTCCATGGAAGATATGCTACACACAGGCACAAGAGCCAATTGTGTCTCAATCACCAATATCAATGAGATAATCATATACCAATGAAAATCACGAACATGTGCTAAGACACTTAAATAAGTGCCATGCACAAGAAACTAGTGCCTCGCACAGAAACATGTGCTATGCACACAAACTGGTGCCATTCAAGAGGACAAACCATGGTGACATAACAGCTGGTTCTCCATAGTTCGGGCAATCCTTTCTCCCAATGCCAATAGTTCCCATGTTCTCCCATACAATCCCAACTCTGATCAACAAGCATGGTGTGGAAACAATGAAACACTCACTCCACAATCGCAACATGAATCCACGTGTATGGTGGAGTGTTCATTGAATTGCCCTCTCACAATCCCAACATGAATCCACATGCATGGTGAGATGAACAATGAACCTCTTGGCCTCTATATGGGGAGACAGTGATTCTAATATGGCATAAAGATAAATAAATCCATGTCCCAAATAAATGGGCGAGACAAAACAGTCCCATAAGTCCAGATATCATAATCATGTCCCAAGTAAATGGGCGAGACAAAATAAGTCTCCTGCCAACAAGGCATCAGTCCACATGACCCTGGACATAGACATAAGTTCCGTGCCAACCAGGCGTCATGTCCACTTTACCACTTGCACTCCGTGTTGGTACTCTGACCGCACACCTTGGATGAGAGGTGGGCTCAAGTAACAAGATAAAACAATCACTAGCAAGCATAGATAGCCTGGTGTTCCATAAGCATTTCTGCTACACATAGTTTATAGGCATTTCGGCCACCAATAGTTTGTAGGTATTTCCGCCACCAACTCACAGCACGTAGAACAAGAGAACACTACACATGGCATGTGCTCAACACTACCCTCTGAAGTGCCCATGTTCCCTTCCATCTGCTCTCTATTGTTTCACCCACTCTTCAAGAGAGCATGTAGGACAAGAGAACACTACACAAGGTATGTGAACCATGAGTTCCATAAGTCCAATGCATCCCAAATAAAGGGAGCCAAAAAGAATAATCCATAAACCTGAGGATAGATCCAAATCTCTATAAAAGAAGTCCAGGAATCCATAGCCTTAACACATCCATCATCACTTTGCATAAAACATAAAAGCTAGACAAAACATATCCACAAATGCTGAAAATGGATCTTGCACATGTGACACCACACAGAGACCGGAATGGGCCGACCCCCCCCCTTGGAGTATTTTACTACCCAAGGAGATTAATATCATGTACAAGCTTTGAGAGCCTTACTCTCCCCACGGGAGATGCCGGATTATCCATATACAAATGCCATAACACAGCCCAACACGAGACTACCAAGCCGAAACATACGCTGTAGAAATGCCGAGTCAACAACATAATCCATATACTTCTGTGTTGGTACGGATTCTTCCCCAAAAACCACGGGTCTTCATGCAATAGAGCTGGTACAGCAAGTACAACTCTCCATTCAACCAATACAGCAGGTACAATGGCTCGTACAACCGATACAATGGCTGGTACAACAAGTACATTGGTTGGTACAATCGATACGGTGCCTAGTATAGCAAGTACAACAAGTACAAATACTAGTACAACATGTACAGTGACTAGTGCAGTAGGTACATTGGCTGGTACAACAAGTACAAACGCGGATACAATGGGTGGTACAGCAAATACAAGGATTGGTACAACCAATACAATGGCTAGTACAACAGGTACAAAGACTGGTACAACAAGTACAATGGCTAGAAATCATAATAAATGATTAAATACCCTTGCCTTCAGTATTTCTTCGCGATGGAAGCCTCCAAAACAGTCCCCAACAGTCGGTATTCTTCATGGACAGCCTTCAAGAGAGAGAGAAAGAGAATAGCCATCATTACCGCAGCCTGTAACGGTGGTAGAGGCTAGTGTGCAACAAGAGAGCCTCTATTAATGAAGAGAGAGGACTCCAATTTATAGATTTGGACCTCCATGAGCTAAAATGACAAGAGAAGGCTTTAGTGACAAGTGGAGAGCCACACAATAGCTGAAGTGACAAGTGTGAGACCACTTGTCTCACTTTGATCCACTTTTTGACAAGTGTCAAGCCACTTGTCTCACTTTGGTCCACTATGTCCCAATCTAAGAGATGGGGTCCTTCCATAAACTTTATCTCTAAAAATATCCCAACTGGTAGATATTCTGTCATAGGCACTTTGCCAACTCTTGATATGTGCTCAATTCCAGATGTAATGACGCGAACAGAATTTCCATCAAAGTCGGTCCAAAAATAGCAACTCTCTTAAGTTTTAGGAGTGTGGTCCTTTGTATTCTAGGATAATCCCTCGTTTCCAAAGCTTGTACTTTTCAAATATTTAGACATCCTAGAGTCCACCAGACCCCTTTCATATTGGGAAATGTCCAGGCTGGTGACATCACACGAGCGAGAAAAAATTTCTAGTTTCTTGCTAAATCTTTGCACTTGAAGTAGGCTCTGATACCACTGTAACATGGGAAAGCTTCGGGGGAGATCCGTAACTTCAATGCTCAAAACTCAACACACGTTTCACGACGAGAATAACGCACAAACTCAATATAGATGTACAAAAAAATAGAGAGAAAGAGAGAGAGAGAGAGAGAGAGAGAGAGAGAGAAGACACAATATTAAGTCTCGCATACTCTTTGTAGAGCCCCCACTACGGATGGTGTATTTGCTTTTATTAGAATGATGCAAAATCTAAATAAAAGACTGAACCTGAACCTTCTTGGCTGAGATAGATCTTTGGCCTTGACCTTCAATCCTTCACCCTTGCATTAGCTTCTCCATTGGCTGACCTGGCCCTTGAGTAGCTTTAGCAGCTTGTGAATTATGAGATGAATTGGACTGAATGATGGCTTGGGTATTTATACTCCTTCATGATGATGATCGGTTGGTTTATTGGGGATCGATTTACTGAAAAAGACCCACGACCTGTTTTAATAAGCATTAAATGCTTATTTTGCCCACATGTTCACACTACTGCTGCCCTGGCCACCTTGTGGGCTGTTCCAGAGGGAGACTCAAAGTGTGGACTGGCACTACTTCATGTGCAGGACAATGCACACCTAACCTTGGACGCATGTGTAGGACAATGCACACCTGACCTCAGACGCATGGAGTGGAACCCTGGCTAACTCATCCTGGACTGGGCTCACATGGGACTACTTTTCCACCCCAGGTCCTGCACCTTCTTGTTCAAATATGTCTACGTGGCATCCATGTGGGGGATGCACGTGACAACATGCTTCAGACAATTTGTTTCTATGGCTAAAATGTGTGTGCATATAAAGGTGGTATCCTTCATTCAGATCGGATGGAAAAGTATATGTCAAAGGAGTCTCATGCATACATGGATGAAAGAGGCATAAAACATTAATGCATAGTGTCTTACTACACCTCAACAAAATGATACGAGGGCTAGGTAATCCAAAAGACAGCTAGTTTAGAGGGAGTCCCTGAGCAAATATAGGGAGCACAGTTGGTCTTCCAGTTCTTTATCCTTGGCTAGGAGCTTCTGGAGGACTTTATGAGCTTCCTCCACTTGGTATTTGATGTTTACATGCATAACATCTTTGAGATACTGCTTTTCAGCTGCCTTGATCTTCCTTCGCATAGTAGAACAGGCTCTACTCTCTGCGTCTCTTTTCTGGGCATCCTTTTCTTCCCGCTCTTTCTCCTTCTCCTCTTTGAGCTGTTTGTGAACAGTTAGTGCCTGCACCATCAAACTAGAGATTAGTCCTGGTACAGAGAGTATGCACTTATTGCTAAAGATCTTGGTGTTTCTCTGTATCCAAACAGTCCAGAGGAACTCAGACCTCGGTTTGTTCCATAGTGGCGAGGAACATCCGATGCTATCACCAAGGAGTACTTGTTGTTGCCAACTCAGTTCAGTATTCCATATAGGGTTATGCAGAATGATCATTGCATCTTTGTTGGCTGGGCAAATCATGAAGAGATGGGTTATGCTTTCCTCACTTCCAAAGCATCTTAGGCACATAGCTTCTCCAAATCCCAGGGAGTGAGCCTTTTGTTGAGTCCACACTGCTTTGTGTAGGATCATCCAAATCAGGAAGGAATTCTTGGGTTCCAGCTCGGCACTCTAGATGGTACTAAACTTAAAGTACCAGTCTTCTATCCAACAGCACCCCCCATCTTGCATTTAGTTTTACATGTACAGGGGGTGCTCTGTCTAATTGGGCAATAGGGAGCAGGGGTTTTCCCTTCTTCCAGGTCACCACAGTTGGAGTGAGTCCCTAATCTACATGCATGGTCCACAATTTATTGTTATCCCATAACTCAATCCTAGACAGTAATAGGTTAATACCTTCCCTGTGTATATGGTATATCTCCTGGAGCTCTAAGGGAGTGAACCATCTAGCTTGCTGAGTATGCCACAGATCCCTTCATGTTGACAAACCTTTTTTTGAGAGAGAGTGGGCCAGCCTGTAGTTATCTTTAATCTGCTCCATTGGGAGAAAGGGCCACCATATTGAGTCTGTTTTGTATACTCCCACAGCTTTTGTGATATCTAGATTGGGCTTCAGGTTCACCTTGACTGTGTTCCAAGCCCTCCAGAAGCTCTTCACGAGCTGAGAGCCCACTGCTTTTATGGGGTATTTACTGAAGAGCAGGGTGGTACTGGGGAGATTCCTCCATCTGAGCATGTTCTGCAGGGAGAAGTTTTTTAAGTCCCTCAGGATGAGATAAGCCCAGTCCTCCTCAGGGGACATCCAACTTCTGATAACCCATTTGGCAGCCATTCTGTCTGCCAAATCCACTATATTCATAATACCCAATCCCCCTTTCCTTTTGGGAAGAGTGTAGATCTCCCACCTAACTTTGGGAATTTTACTCGAGGGGGTCACTAGCTCATAAACAATTCCTACACATAGAGTTAAGTTCACCTAGGGCTTTTTGGGAGGGCCTCCAACAGGAGAAAAAGTAAATTGTAGCAGGTTTAATTAAGGTGTTCAGGACTATCACCCTGCCAGCCATGGAGAGCTGGCAATTTCTCCACCTGTTAAATTTACTCTCTAGTCTTTCCTTGATCCAGTCCCATTTTCAACCCAAATCCCATAAGGATGCCTAGGAGCCTAAAGATCCTACCAGAAGGTATTTCTTTACACCCCTGCTGTGCTGCAGAATCCTCCCTGGAGGAGGGGCATTTATGGTTTAGATACCAGTTTTTTCATGGTTAATAGTTGAGCCAAATGCTATACAGAATGTACTGAGGCAATTCCAAAATGCTCTAACTAAGCCTTCTTCATTCTCGAGTCAGCAAACTGCTGCAGACACATCTAACTATGTCTATCAGGAAGCACAATCCCTTTCAGTTCACCTGAGTTCATCTGTTGTTGCACAAGCCACCCTAGACCATCAGCTGCAATGGCATAGAGCAAAGGGGCAAGTGGGCATCCCTGCCTGATGGACCTTCTTAGAGTAAAAGCCTCTGAAAGTTTCACATTAACATTGACCCTGGCCTTAGCATTTCCAAATAATGTGGCCACACAGCATGAATAAATCTGGAGCCCAATCCCAAGTTTGCTAGAGATCTAAGAACAAAGTCCCATTCTAGCCTGTCATATGCCTTGTCAAAGTCAAATTTGAAGAATAAGAAGTCCTAATGGGACTTTTCAGCATACTCCATGCCCTCCCACAAGGCTATAATGGCATCTAAAATGAATCTTCCCTTCACAAATCCCTTCTGCTCCTCCTTGATCCACTGTTTCAAAGGCTATGGCCTTGGCAAACACCTTATATACAGTACACAGCATTGTGATGGGCCTCCAGTTAGCTAGAGTGTCTTTGTCTCCCCTCTTGTGAATCAGTTTGATTACACCTTCATTAAGAGATTTGGGAAGAGCACCATATGCAAGAGACTCCTACCATACCTGTACCAAGGGGGAAAGCAAAACAACTTTGAATCTATGGAAGAATTCAACTGGCAGTCCATCCAGCCCTAGACTCTCCCTTGTTTTTAAGGCTGTCTATTACAATAGATAGTTCTAATTCAGATAGGTCTACCTCTAGCTGTATACGGAGGGAAGGGGGGACGGTCCTCTGCCTTGCCTGAGAGACCATGTTCATACATTCTTCTAGCGAGTGTGCAGTGGTGGGGGGGAGAACATTTTGGAAAAGTGTTTATGGGCTACTTTCAGGTTCTCCTCTTGTGAAACTACATGCACACCGTGTTCATTTAGAAGCATTGGAATCTCCTCATTTGCAGTCTTTTTTTCAGCACTTGGCACATCTCCTTTGAGGGTCTATCAATCTTGCCTGCTCACCAGTCTCTGAAAAAGATTTTGAGGTGTGCACAGCTAATTGCTTCCTCTTTCCTTAGGCTCTCTTTTACAGAGAGGACCTGAGGTTGAAGCTATGTTTTCCCTATATCCACCTCCTTTTCTAGGGTCTGGAGAAGCCTGTACTTAGCTTCCCTTCTTGCCAGTCTAATTTGAGTTATTTTTTTCCTTGTCTGGACCAAAAAGATCTTAGTTTCCCTCACCGCTAGGGACCACTTCCTGGCAGGGGAGCCCCTCATTCCAAAGTTTCTGTCCCAGATGGCCTTGATTTCATCCTATACTGAAGGGAGCTCAAAAAGCTGAGGGGGGGTCAGTGTGGAACCAAGACGTCCTCACTTTAGAGCCCCCTCTATCCAAGCTGATGAGGACAGGCTGATGGTGGTCAGACAAAGCCAGACTTTTAAGTACAATACATTTCACCCTGATGTACTTGTTACAAATGGTGATTTTGCAAGGTAGCATCTATCAAGCCTGGCTTTCCTTAATTCTTCTCCCGTTCTCCCATTTGACCAAGTGAACTCCTTGGAAGTGCAGGGTTCAAAAAGGTCATGATGTTGTAGCACATTCTCCCAGCATCTCTTTTCTCTGCCTTGCAAGGCAGAGACCAAGGCCCCTTATCTATCAGAAAGATGCTCCACCATATTAAAGTCTCCTGCCACAATAATTGGGCGCTGGACCCCTACCAATGACTCCCAAAGCATGGGTCTAGAGGTAGCAGGGCCTGCAGCCTACAGTGAGACAATAGTCATGGGCTCGTCACCCTGCATAGTAGCAGCCACCCATCTGTTCGCAGGGGCTAGTACGGGTGTGAGATATCCTTGGTCTCCATCTCTCAGGATTCCTAGAGCACTTCCAGCACTGCCTTGTGAGTGAGCAGTGGTTAGCCAGATATGCTTCGTGGATATATTAGTAAGCCATGTCATCAGCACCTGTCCTGTGACTTTGGAGACATATAAAATCTGGTGAGAGGTTTGCTTCATACATCCATTGCTTAGTGGTGGCTGATCTAGCGGGATCAGTGAGCCCTTTGGTATTTAGGGTTAGAACTTTTATGAAGAACCCTTATTTATCATACCGTGTGTAGCAAGGGTCAAAGGTGGCTTCTTGTTCCTTGCCTTTTTCTTAAGTCTCTGAAAACCCTTAGGTAGAGACTCCTCCTCAGCTTGAGAGCTAGCAGCTCTTGCAACAGGGACATTGACTATGGGAGGGGAGTTTTCCTTTTGAGAATTCTCCACCCCATCCATTCTGTCCACCTTGTCTGCCAACGACTATAACCTAATACCCTACCAAGAGGTGCCACCAATCTACTTAGCAGGGGCTATAGATAGAAGGGAAGGTCTACCCAGACAGGGAGCATGCTAGGCTTAGCATCCTTGGGAGAAAAATGGGGGAACCACTTGAAGAGCACCATAGGTGCATTTCTTATGATCCATTATTGGGTAGTTACCTCTTCAAACCCCCTGGAAATCCATTCCTTGCGTATCCAAGCCTTTAGGGTTTCTGCGGGTGGCCTAGGGCGGGCTCGACCTTGGTAATGTGTTTTCAAATCTCTCACCACATTTTCGGGAATAGAGACAGAGAGTATGCTACCTTGTTTGCGGTTCTCTCGAGTTGCTTCACAAGAGTTTTTGTTGTCTCCACCTCCACTTTTATCTCCAATTTCACATCCTGGAAGAGAGTCCTTTGCCATCAGTATTTTCAGAGCGTACCTTGTCCAGCAGCAAGTGACTGCAAGAGGTTCCCCTTTTCCAAGATTCCATGTTGGAGTCTGCTATGCTGATGTTGTGGAAAAGGGCTTGATGCCTGCTGTGGCAGACCTGGTGGGAGGGGGTCCAGGCCTTGTCCCCACATTGGGTTGAGAAAGGGGACCCTCTCGTCATGGCTGTGCTCCTGCAGAGAAGACCTGCTCACCATGGCCTGTGCAGAGGCCTTTTCCATACTGTATTCTCTCCTGCGCGTGAAAGACAGCTTACGCGGACCTAACAGATCCTACATCTCCTGTTCTTGGTTGTTGTATTGGCGCGTATAGGTTTGGAAATACGTACGAGGTACCCTATTAGGGCTGGCGCATGTGGACAGAGAGAAAATGGGGATTGTTTGAGCCATCTAGGGTTATATTTTTTTTTAACATCCAATTTATATTTTTTTTACACAACCAGGCTATGAAACAACCTGCTATGCTATATTTTTAAACAACTAGCTATTCTATAATTTATTATTTAAAAAAAACATGGGACTGACCGCTGTTATATTAAAAAAGAAAAGGGGGGACAGCTTTTAGAGCACAACTGTTTTTAATCCATAAAAGGGAAGGCCTTAGGCCCATTACACATCGCCATACCCCTGCCTGCCCATGCTGATGTGGTGGGGGTATCCACCGCCCATAATTCATGGGCAGGCAATCTGCCCCGCCCAATCCCCTGCCCATACATGGGCGGTGGGGTATGTGTAACGGGCCTTACCTCCCTTGTACTTAGCCCATTATGATCTTGAGTGAAGGTAGCCGTAACAAAATGAATCGAGGATTCGCACAACTAGATTTTCATCTCTCATACATGGAGTATAGCTGGGTCACCTTGTTTTGCATGCATTTTGAAGGTAGCCGTTACAAAATTAATCAAGGATTCGCACAACTAGATATACATGGAGTACAGGTGGATTACATTGTTTTGCATGCATTTCTCTAGTTTCTCACATGAGACTTGTGTTTTTTCCCTGGCATTTTTTTATTTTCAAAATTGATCACATCGGTACCTTGTAGCAGTAGCCTTTGTTCCTTTCTATTTCTTTGTTTACCTAACTCCACTTTGTTGATGATTTGACCATGGGGGGAAGATTGTCCTCAAGGGTCATGGGAACGTGTGGTGTAGCAAGAGGTGGTTGAGGGGGTTGGGAAAGCTTACTTTGAGGAGTAAATGGCTCAACTATGAGCAGAGTTCTTGAGAAGAGATCCAACTTTAGGAGGATCATATATGCTAGAGGAACAACTTTGGTACGTTGGTTCCTTGATATGTGGCTTTGTGGATAAAAACAGGTATGTGTCCACTGACCCTCTTAAGCCCTCAAAACACTCAAACCCCACCAGGACTCATCTCCCTAAACTCACAGTTGATAGCTGCTGACGGTCTTCTGACTCAAGGATACCTTCTCCTCCAATTCTGCCTGATTGGGCTGACAGTCAGACCTAACTCAAAAACTTCCCTCTTCAGTACAGGGAGACCAAAGCCACTCCTGAACACCCACAATTAGCCCCTATTGGGCCTTAGCTGATCCAGGCCCACCAACTCTCTTCTAACCTGACACAGTCTTTAACTGACACCTAGACCACTAGCAATGCTCAACAATGCTCAACCTATTATCAGACTGACTTCTGACTGCTTCTAAGCGTCAACCCAGACTTCACAAGTGTTAAAGAACATCAAAGCAATATTCTAAAAACCTCGGCTGACCTATGCTAACACACAGTTAATCAAGATGCCTCTATTAGAACTTGCTTACTTAAATACAAGCTAAATTTGATTCAACACAACCAAATTACCCTGTGTATACATACAATTGAGCAAATCTCAACATCCCTGAGATTTGGGGATAAACAAAAGTGAAAAGCACCACAAAACCAAGGGACTTCTTCACAATTATCTCAACAAAACCTTGTATTCTCGACTTCACAAAAAACCAGAAACAAGTGCCATAACTACACTTGCACTCTGCAAATAGCCACTAGCAAACAAACACTACAGAGGATTGTTGATGAAGGCTTTGAGCTGGACCAAGTTCTAACAGAAATTGCAACCTCAGAGGTCTTAGGAAACCTGACAACCACTAGCAAACATTGCAAAGGATTGTTGATGAAGGCTTTGAGCTAGACCAAGTTCTAACAGAAATTGCAGCCTCGGAGGTCTTAGGGAACCCACCTTCTACAAGATTGTCTCACCTTTGCAACTTCTGCTCTGGGCAAAATTCAACTCTAACGAAACCTGTGTTGTCTTCTGCTCACACAAAATAGTCGCAACAAACTTCTACAGAACTACCTCACCCTTGGGTTTGTTATTTTTTAACTCACTCCTGACTCTATTTCTTCTTTTTGCCCTTTCGACCTTCTTCCCAATTTCTCTTCTCTATGCTCTTCTCGACGTCCACCTCACAAACAATCCAATCTTCCATGTCTACAAACTTCTTTTTCCACATGTCTCTAATTCCGAACTTCTCTCCACAGCTTCCCGCAACAATTACCCTTCTTTTGCAGTCTCCCCTCTATACTGCATACATGTGTACTTTCCTTCTAATGGCTAGTGCGACAATAGGTAATTTTTTCATTTTCAAAAAATGACCACGCAGCAATTACCTTTCCTAAGGTTTCTAACCATAAATAAATGATTTATTTTGTTTTCTTGGGGTGGGATGGAAATATCTATTGGGCATTTTCTATCGGCATATCAACGTGGAGGATCACAAGTAATCTTGCCGCGGGTCCTTTTAGTGTGTGAAAATATGCCCAAACACAGTATTTTACCCAACCCAAAAGGAGTTTTATTTTGGTATTTTTTTGTCCTGCTGTGTTGCTGGCCGACAGCCTCCCTGGGCCTCAACCGTATATATATACAAATGCTAAGGCACAACAAATAATCAACATACATCTACTGTTGTGCTGCTGTCAGCGCTTCCTCTGCATTAGGCTGAATTATCATCATCACTCTTCATCAATAGCTCACGTTGCCTTCTTCATCTTCAGGCAACGCTCTCAGCATACCACTGCGCCTTGTTTGATCATCCTGGCGGCATCATTGGTAGCGCACCTACCTGTACCTATAGCTTGGTGTAGCACCCTCCATCGCCTAGCCTAATCCCTATAGCATAAGCACCTAGGTTTGTGTACCTCCAACCCTGTGACTTGATCTACAACGCCCAGATCTTCTGTACCTATAGACATGTACGTGTCAACCTCATACCTTGGGACATGTACATGTCAACCTCATACCTTGGGACAGTAGCTCTCTCTGGTCATGTACATGTCAACCTCATACCTTGGGACATGAGGTTGACATGTACATGTCAACCTCATACCTTGGGACAGTAGCTCTCTCTGGTCAGAGTCTGACAGCCACCTATTCAGGACAACAGTCCACTCTCTGCTCATCACTTTGATGACATCTACCATTCGGGATAGCAACCCATCTCTGATCACCTCATCTGATAGTTGCCTTACCTCATGGTAGCACATCATCTGCCCGGGACAGCAGCCCTTTCTGCTCTGTAGATCTACATTTGTCTACACCTTACGGACTGCCTTCGCCTCACATCGACCCAATCCTTTCTCACCGACCGTGCTTTAGCTCCAACCTCGTCTTTGCTTCTTCGAGCAGTCTATTACTCAAAGTCATCCCACATCAAAGGGCCTCTTGTACTGGATTACATTCATCATTATTCATACACTCATTCATCCATTTTATGCTGTGTTGATTTGCTCTGGTCTCTCGTACATCTAGTCCCTTCGTCCTTTGCCCTCACATTTAGGACAAGCTTTGGTGGTATGGGATCCAGGGCTAACTAGCTTGGCCTATGGGAATGGAACCTTAGCCGCTAGCTCGAGGGAATTGGCAGACGCGAACCTACGGTTGGGTGGTGACCTTGTGTGTGCCCCTTTTATTTGGTTTCTGTAACCTTGTTTATGCCTGTGTATTAGGTGATCCCTAGGAGGAGTCCCTCACAACTTGACAAGACTACCCATGATCTACTACATCCAAGGTAGAAGTAAGCATCTTGGCTCAATTCTAAACCACAATGAATCAGTAATAACCCAAGACTCGCTTATATAGTGCTTATTATATTGCTATAAATAATGGTCCATTCATAAATAGCCAATAATCATGGATTTACTAAATCTGAACCACCCTAGCCACATGCCTAGGGGATTCACTCTTAGAAAACTTATGATATCATGCGAGTGTACAAGAGGGGTTTTTTTTGAAATGAGACATAAGCTTATAAGGTAGGGGTAAGGCCGTGTATTTAGGTGAATACTATATCTTAATTTTAAGTTAGGGGGAGGGAGGTGAATACTAAATCTAATGATATCAAGAAACGATCACAAAATGCTTCAATAATGATTCAAGTAGGTTGTGGTGATTTACAGTGATGATTTTCTAGTACTTAACATCTATTTCTTGGTAGCATGCATGAAGGACTTATGTTCGCTGAATAAGGTTTAAAGTAACATGCTTTAATCTAACGAGAGGGGGTGTGTAAATGTTAGAGAAAAAACATAGATATAAGGAAGGGGAGTGACATATTCATTTTTAAAGGTATCCTTATAAGCTTAAATAGGGGGGTGTTATCATCATATGAGCATCATATATAGTTTCTTAAGGTTCAAGCACGCAGGTGACCACCCCCTTTATTGTGAGTGAATCCCCCGGGGCCACATAAATCAGCATGCTTTCCCTATTCCCAGGGCTCCCTTAACCCTGTTGGATTAGTCTCTAACCCTAAGGAATTAGTGCTAGGTACGCAACATTTCTTCCCACTTAGGACATTTCCACCCTTGGAAATAAATGAAGAAAAAACTAGTTAACTGCATCAATTGTGTCTGAAATCAAGTTTGTACCTATCTATCAAATCTACATAGCCACGAATCAAGGAACTAGCTCGACCAAAGCTAGTGTTCCTCCAACACATATGACAGTGGAATAAGACCAAAAAACATAACATTTGCAGGTCCTTGAAGAACATCAACAATCCTTCAATCCTCCAACTCCTCATGAAATTAGAAACCAAAAATTGTCGAGATGAATATTTGCTAGATGCATCATCATTACCTATCCTTTTCAAGACATGGTAAATCCTTGTACTTAGAGGATATCACGCCTCCCTCTCAGAGGCTCCTAAAACTATCAGGCACCACAACTATGTCTCCTTCAAGCCATTAAAGTCTCAAGGAATATGGGTTTTAACCCAACTCATATCAAACATATTCTAGATATTGCCATAACCATATACTCAGTAGTACCATAGGAAAACTTGAACATAGGGATGTACCTCTCCTAATAAAATGGGCACCTGATGTCGTATGCACAAAGCATAACCTCCAAAACTTGATCCCACCCTCTCCCAATAAAATGGTCACCTGAAGTCGTATGTACAAAGCATAACCTCCAAAACCTGATCTCACACTGTCCATTTGCCCTATCAGATTGAGAATGATCAGAAAAACACAAGTCCATCGAATCTTTGAATAAGAGCATCATGATAACCATAAGAGATCTCTCCCCTAATCCCAGCACAATTCGGCATTAATGGAGCAGGCATAAGCTAGGGTTGCAAGTGGCTAGGCTATGGGAGCTAGATCTGGAACATCATCATGGCATTTGATTGACAAAAATAAAAGAGAGAGAGAGAGAGAGAGAGAGAGAGAGAGAGAGAGAGAGAATGCTAGAGAATACAAGATTCAATGTGATATTAGCTTATATTCTTTCAATTCAATACATGTACCATTATAGGTTACAAAGGTTCTCTTTTGACATCATTGCTTATGTCATCACACAGAAATATCTAGATATTATTTTTATCCCTCTAAGAGGTGGTTCAGATATGCAAACACATACGTGGTTGTTTACTCCTTTGCTAGAGGATGTTCACACACGCACACACATATTTAGGCTTAATAGCCTTTCACACACAGAACCAGGCTTAATAGCCTTAGACACAAACGTACTACCACACTTATATGAGTGGGTCCACATAGGTAAGACCTTGATTCCCAATAATCCCCCTCAAAGGATTACCTCATACTGTGTGTCAAGGATAAAGCTAGGTTCATGGCTCTAGTTTCTTATGTCAGTTCTTACGAGATCCCAAGGATAGAGTACATGCATAATCAGGTTACAAACTCGCAATAGAAAATAACACAGAGAACAACACATAACTTGGACTTTTAAAAAGCCCTTTAATAAACAAACACATAGACATTTGACACACACATGATAACACACGTTTTTGCTATGTGGCACCACTTTTATCACCACCACCCCTTGATACCAATGTGGCCTACTCATTTGGTTCAGAGGTTGAACATTACAAAGAACGGGTTTTTCATTTTATGTTCTGAAAAAATAAGGGTTTTCCAAAAATCTGATACTATAGGAGGTTGTAGCAACTCTCCAATGCCCTCAATTTTGAAAAATGCTGGGGGAGTTAAGATTAATGCTTTGATTAAGCAAGATTTTGCAGAAATTGAAAAAAACCCTAAATTTTGCAAGATATGAATGCTCTAATTAGATGTTTTTTCACCTTTATTTTGAAAGCCCCAAATCAATTTTTTTTGATGTAGGCTCTTCTCTTTGAGTTGATGTCAAGCAGATACTAATCCTCACGTATGATGAGACGCCTGGCTGTAGCCTGTTTTGGCTGCCTGCAGGATCACGTAGCCTGCTGGGAAACAGGTGCAGCCGCTTGGGGTGCCGCAGAAGTATTATCATTAGCATTAGCAGCTAGTATGGCTGCTCTCTGTGGGAACATCTTTGGTGAAGAATGACGGGTAGTAGAACAAGAAGTTACGTTAGCGGTAGCAGATGTCAAGTGTTGCACAGTTGGGATATGCACAGTTGGGATGTGCAGCAGTATATGGGAGACAAGTGGCAAGTTCAACAGCAGACGGCTGCATTAAAGCAAAGTGTAAATGGTGTGCACGGGTTGCTGCACAAGTGGTTGTATGGATAGAGATAGGAACGATCGATGTCTAAGGTACAATATATACAAGGCTCTAATACCAAACTAGTCCCCAACCCATCCTCGGGACAGGGAGGAATGCATACCATGGAGGTAGGCCTTAATTTGTAGCCCATTGAGCACTTGTGCTGTTGTTGCAAGCATCATTCATTTGATATGTATGTCCACCAAGGCATTGCCCAAGAATCTTTGACAGACAATTACATTAGGAATTTGTTTGTCCTTGTCACTTGCTCCTCTACCGCCCACATGCCTAAGATGCAAGTGAAGTTGACCATGTCTAAACAAAGGCCCTCAAATTGTATAACCATTAAAAAAATTCAATTTTCCTTGACCTCCTCCTATTGGGCACATTATGCAAATAATGCACACCAGCACTACATCAAGTGGGTAGACCCGTCTATATAAGGATAAAAGTACACATGTTATCTACTAATAACAACTATTAAAATGAGTACAAATGTGCGGGTTTGGGCCTACTTGTCTACCACAGGAAAAAACGTGCACATGTGTATACATAGGAAGAAAACACACACACACACACATACACACAAACAGACATTATATCAACTTTGGTTTTAAAAAAATCCTGATGGGCATATCGTCCACAAAAAATCCGTGTCACCGCATCCACACACACACACACACATTATATAATCATCTTTGGTCCAAAAAAAAATCCTGATGGGGATATCATCTACAAAAAATCTGTTCACTGCATCCACACCAACGATCCAAAAACAAAAAACAAAAGCCTCATTTTTTAAATAAATTTTCGCCAACCAAATGCAGCTTTTTTAAAAAATCGACTTTAATATTGATTAAAAAAAGTAAACCCAACTTTAATATTGAAGAAAAAGTATTGCGTTTGAACTACCCAAGGACTATTTTGATAGCTCAAATGAGCTTAAATTACTTAGCTAAAATAACCAATCTTTTTTATTCCTTGATTATCTTAATATACTCGGCATGATTTCCGAATTAGAACAATGATTACTTAATGATCATCAAAAGCACTGTTGGGTACAACACCCAATTAGCGTTGTGTTAAGCTAGCATAAATTACACTCTTGTGATAGGCCAAGATCAAAAGGATGAGAGACCTGTTGTTATCACGACGTGTGGCTATCCACAGTTTGATGTCATCTTCAAGCTTGTGGAATTGATTGTTCAACCGATAGAATGTGTTGATGTTCTGTTGATCCTCCCATGTTACCTCCGTCTCGCTGCCTTCGCCCTTTTGTTGTCAAAGAAAAAGCAAAAGACACCCACATCACAAAACGAACATAAATCCATGCAACCTTCAAAGGGTGTAGTCGCATTCAAAAAACCCAAAGAGAGGAGTCCTAACACAGGCAGAGAGCTTTTGGAGCATATACTCCACGCATTCCATCATGCGCTTCTCCTCCTCGCTTAGCTGGTTAAATGGCAGAAAAACCAAAACGCTCAACTTTAAAAAAAGGTCTCTCTCTCTCTCTCTCTCTCTCTCTCTCTCTCTCTATGCTAACATTTTTTACTTTTATTATTAAGAAAACAAAAAACAAACAAAAACATGGCAATATTTTTCTACATAACAAATCTAAAAAATATCTCTCTCTCCATTAACATTCTCTATTTTTATTATTGTTAAACAAACCAAAAATGAAAAAAAAGCTCTCTCCCCCTCTCTCTCTCCACTAACATTTTTTGTTTATTATTATTATTAAACAAACTAAAAATGGAAAAAAAGTATCTCTCTCTCTCTCTCTCTCTCTCTCTCTCTCTCTACGCCCGAGAAAGACACATTTCTCTGGGACAGCAGGCCCTTCCCTCGTGTACATGGCTGAGACAATGATGAGATGGCAGGACTGAGAGGTTGGCAAGGGTTGCCCCTCCCATGGAACCAACTCAAAAGCATTTGAAACCTCCAGCAGGCGTGCCTTCCCTTTTCGACGACGCCTCCGCCTTCCTCGCCACCAAACAGGAGCTTTCCAACCCCTCCGACTGGTCCGACCCCTTCTCCATGTGTACGCAATGGTACTGGGTGGGCTATGATGCTCAGCAGTTGCGCCTTACCACCCTCGACTTCTCCTTCACTTTCATCTTCTCGTGCGCAGCAGTTTGGTCTTATCCTCCAGCTCCTCCTCCTCCTCCTCCATCTATATATTCAAAGTCTATGGCCGGATCATATTCCTCTCCGGAGACTCTCTTACAGCAAAGAAGCCATGCTCAGTACATCAGCAAATAAGAATGTCGGCAAACACAGCCCCTATGCCTACACGAATTAGATTCTAGGGCTTCTCGCAGCATTTGAGGGAGAAAGCAAAGGCGACGTTGGTGCTGCTGTTGAGAGGGAGCCTCTTTCAATCACGGTTGATGAATGGGTCTGCGCCGACTGTTGCCATGGAGCAGAAGCCCAGAAGAGAGATGGAGGGTAGAAATTCTCCATCGCCAAAGTGGTTGCCCCAGTAGAAGATTACGGAGAATGTGAATTGATGAGGTGCCTGCCAAGACAATGTCTCTCTGCCTATCTCTCTTTAATCTATCTCACACTGAATTTGAAATTCAAATTCCAAGGCTAGGAGGAGTATCAGGAGGAGACGCTAAAAAGATTACCACGTGGAGGGAGATATATAGAGATAATGGAGCATGTATGAGCTAGGATTGCAAGTAGCCATGCTATGGGGGCTAAAACTAGAACATCATCATGGCATTTGATTAACAAAGATAGAGAGAGAGAGAGAGAGTAACACAATGCTAGAGATAGTAAAATACATCATTCAATGTGACATTAGCTTATATTCTTTCAATAAAGTACATGTACCTTTATAGGTTATAATGGTACTCTTCTACAATATTGCTTATGTCATCACACACATAAATATATATTATTTATAACACTTATACACATATTTAGGGTTAATAGCCTTATGCACAAACATATTACAACACTTATATAAGTGGGTTTACACAAGCAAGACCTTGATTTTCCCAACAGGCATACACACTATATCATTTCGCAACCAATTTTGAATAAGATACCTTCCACCCTAAGAGGTGGAATGATCCTTGAGTCCTAAACTAAAACAATGGAGCTCCCTACTTGGACCTACTTCCAATACCAAATGAAATGCCGATGGGATCAACATAGCCCTCTCATTTCGCAACCAATTTTTGAATAAGATACTGACTACCTTCCACCCTAAGAGGTGGATTGATCCTTGAGTCCTAAACTAAAACAATGGAGCTCCCTGCTTGGACCTACTGCCAATACCAAATGAAATGCCGATGGGATCAACATAGCCCTCTCAAGGAATCATGTAAGTCAACATAAAATTGGGTAAAAGATTCACTCACCCAATCCTAGCAACCCCAACCAAATCACCCTCCCGATTTCCTTGTCAAGTCTTACATAACTATGTCTGCCGCCATAGGGTAACTAACCCCCCATAAGGATAAGACATAGCAAGGTTAGAAAAATATACACACACCTAGAGACTCTGTATGTTGCAAATCCTAGTGTCCATTACACCACTAGGATATACACCACATAAAATTTCCATGAGACTTTTAAAGCCGAGTTAGGGTGATCAATCCTTTCCCAACTAAATCTTGATGCACTACACCTCCACCCCACCCCCAGTGTCATGGTCTGCCCTGCAAGTAAATCATTGGAATAACAGTGAAATAATTCACATGTTCAGACAAGCGACGACTCTCATTGTAATGGAGCTTCCACAAGGAAATATACCATGTGATCTATCCCAATCCTGAGATATTATGACTATTATCAAGCAATCTCACAAACTCAACAGATAATATCTACGAAACCGCACACTAATGCTTCCTAAACCAATGTCCCCCAAACATTTTAACTATAATTAATACATATGAAAGGGTACCAACACATTTAAACAATTCATAACAAATATACATTATTGCTAAGTTTACAAAAAAGAGGGTGGGACTACAAAATCACCCTTCAATATACTAGAGCATCTTCCATTACAAGGATAAACATGATCCTTCCAATCTACATGGATGTATAACTCTTAATATATATTAGTAACTTAGATACACACATGTGTGAAATCTGTCCAAGTCTCATTTCCAGGTTCACATGATACACGTGATCACTCGATTGCAACTTCACTCCCAGTTTTTGCACAAGTTTGGCATCAACAAAGTTATAAGTGCTACCAAGATCGAAAAGAATGTGCACAATCTCCCCTAACGTTGACTCATATATATGTATCAAGTCATTAGGACTGAAGTTTGTCATGCAAAAACGCATTCCATGCAAGCACTCTGATCTTAAACAATAGTATCTATGGAAGAAATTTGAAGGTTACTTGTTACTTCGGTCAAATGAGGTGCCTTGGTCTTTGCCTTTAGACAATTCACCTTTATATGGCCCTTCAGATTGCAAGACAAACACCTATCCTCCCTAATGTTCTGGAGGATATCTTGATGCTTTTGATCCTTCTTTGGATTTTGTACACCCAAAGACTAGGTCTATGGAGTCTTCTTAGACTTCAACTTTATCGTTTATACCTCGAAGCCTGCTCAAAGGTTTCTATGGTTTGAGGTTTCTCAGAGACGTTCTTCTAATTCTAGCCGACCATCGTCCCCTCATAAATTCTAGCATACCGATGTAGCATTATATGGTAGTGATGTGTGTGAACACACTTAGGACCGTCAGGGCACTTTTTCCCTCACTAGGAGGTTTTTTCCCCCCATGTGTATGTACACCCTCTTATCTACTCATTTTGAGGTGTATACTTATCTTTTGTATCTGGCACACATTTGTTCATTCTAATCTAGTGAGTTTGTGTGCTCTCAAGCTTCTCTCTCTTGTGTGTGTGCATTGTTGCAACCTTAACCCTAATTCCAACAATTGGTATCAGAGCTAGCCTCCTTAACACTTGATCTAATAGTCTACCTCACTCCCACGACCCTGTTTTTTTGTCTCCGATTGAGATACTCTCTTAGGAGAAGAAGGTATATACTCTAGTGTGTTGTATACGAAGTACGAAGCACGAAGCACGAAGCACGAAGCACGAAGCACGAAGCACGAAGCACGAAGTACGAAGTACGAAGTATATAAAATTTTTTGGGACTCGTGGTACAATTCGAACTTGGGCACCGTAAGATTTCTGCAGACATTCTAGAGACACGTTATTTTAGATTGGTTCTACTCGATTTTAGGTGTTTGGGCTGTGCAGCGACAAAGCTTTGGTGTGTAACAGCATCTACAGTGTCTTCAACAACATCGACCATCATACTTTTGCCACAGTAACACTCTGTTCTCTACTCTGTGTTATTTTTCATACACTTTGCAGGTGATTCAGTTAGTTGGCACCCATCCGGGATTGCATTCAGTGAATGAATACTGAGTACTTGCAGTGTGTTGAAAGATCTTACATTTGGTGGACAGTCATGGTTGGCAGTGATATATTTAACATGTTGTCTACGGAGGACAAACTTAATGGGACTAACTATCCATTGTGGTCCTATATGATGAGGCATGTACTGGTAGCTAAAGGCCATTGAAATGTGGTCAGTGTGGTAGTGAAACTCATCGTGTTTCACAACTACCAGTGCAACCAGGTGGTGCTGCAGGTACATCTGAAGTAGAATCTAATATAGATGTGGCTCCTCCACTTGCACCACCAGTACCTCCCACTACTGCTCAAACGAGATGGGATGGAAGAGATAGACAGGCACATGCATTGCTTGCACTTTCTATGAACTGAAGCATTATTCCTCATATTCGATCATGTAAGACTTCAAAACAGGCATGGGATGCACTTGTTACATTATTATAAGTCGCAATGAAGCACGTGTTGCATATTTACGCAAATAGTTGGAGTCTAAGCACATGAATGAGGGAGACTCAATGGACAGCTTCTTGACCAAGATTTTAAGGAGCAGCTCACTAGTGTGGATGAGATATATCCTGATAGTACATTGGTGCCCACAGTTCTCAATGGATTGCCGGATTCTTATCAGAGTTTTACCTCTACCCTTAGACTCATAATGAATGTAAATCCAAATGCCCTAACATTTGATTAGCTGGTTATAATACTCTTGCAAAGAAGAGCAGTCTAGGCAAAACAGATCTGTTATGTGAGTTTGTGACCAAGCTTTTGTTGCCAGTCAGAAAGGCAAAGGTAAAGCTTCTTCGCATAGTGGCTATAAGAGCCAAAATTAGAATCCTTAGGTAAGGATGCAAAGAAAGAAGGTGATAAGCCTAAAAAGAAGGGCAAGTGTCACTATTGCAGGAAACCAGGGCACTACATAAATGAGTGCAAGAAAAGGCTAGAGAAGGAGAAAAAGAAAGAATCCGGCATGGTTGTGGCTAATGCATCTGCACCAAGTGCAGAGAAATAAAAGTTTTTGCTCAAGATGATTGGGCATGGACTGTACATTGCACTTATGACCCTTCTGTTCATGATGTATGCATGGCAGAATCGGATGCTTGGTACTTTGACAGTGGTGCTAGTAAGCACATTACTTCACAAAAAAATTTGTTCTCATCTCCAGAATCTATCCCAAGTGCAGGAACCGTCACATGTGCAAATGGTTCCTTATATCTTGTCAAAGGAGTTGGTAGAATTGTGCTCACTGCTGCAAATGGAGACACATTTACTCTTTCTAAAGTTTTATATGTGCCAGGCATTAAGAAGAACTTGTTGTCAGTTTCAGCCTTAGCCTTGTCAGGCTTGATAGTGAAATTTGTGGATAACATATGTACAATTCAAGATAGAAATAATGGTTATTCTATCATTACCTCAGGTAACTTGTTTCATGGCCTATACAAGATGGATGTATTTGAGAAGTTACAGCATAATGCTTGCTTAGTCTCTACGACTCATGCTATGAGTGATGCAAAATTATGACATGCACAATTTGGCCATCTAAAGTATGGCAATTTGTTATGCTTTTAAAGGCATGATATAGTGTCTAAGTTGCCAACTCTTGAGACCCCTACTAGACATGTATGTGAGGGGTGTATTCTTGGTAAGGGCATCATTTTCAAAGGATGGATCTGTGAGAGCTATTAAGAAATTACAACTTATACATAGTGATATATGTGGTCCTATGAGGACACCATCTATTGGGGGATATCCCTACTTCGTTACTTTTATTGATGATTACTCCAGATATAGCTAGGTGTATCCATTAAAGCAAAAGTCAAAGGTTTTTATGTTCTTTAGGCACTTTGTATCCATGGCTGAAAATGCATATGAATGTAAAGTTGGCACCCTTAGTATAGATCGAGGGGGGGAGGAGTATATGTCTAAGGAATTTCATGCATATATGGCTGAAAAAGGCATAAGGCATCAATGTACAGTGCCACACACCTCAGCAAAATGGTGTGGCTGAGAGAAAGAACATGTCTCTCATGAAGATGGCACGATGTATGGTGAAAGCCCAAGATTTACCTCATGGTTTTTGGTTAGAGAGGCAACTATGTGCGCAAACTATGTGTTGAACAAATGCCCTACCACCAAGGCCTTACAGTCTAAAGAAGAGGAGTAAGGCCACATTTTTAGTCATTGTTCTATATGTTGATGACATGTTGCTCACGGGACCCGATATAGATCAAGTTTCAACCTTTAAGACTGATTTACAGTCATCGTTGAAATGTCAGATTTGGAACCCTTGTATTACTATTTGGAGATTCAGTTTATGCAATGTAATGATGGCATTGTTATGCTACAATCTAAATATATACAAAAGCTATTGAAGAGGTTTAATCTTCAAGAGTGTAAACCTGTGGAGAGAAGTACTCAACTTAGTCTTCAAGATGCAGGAGACTCTTTTGATGCTAATTTGTATCAACAAGCTGTTGGATCCCTTTTTTATGTGTGCAACACGAGGCCAGATATATAGTATGCGGTCTCACAGTTGAGCAGATTTATGTATAGCTCCGGTACGAAGCATTAGCAAGCTGTTAAGCGGGTTTTTCACTATTTACAAGGCACTCAATATTTTGGATTCTTTAATCCAAAGGGGAGTGAGTTACAACTGCATGCTTTCAATGATTTAGATTAGGCTGGATGTTATGACACACGAGTGTTCGCTAGTGGGTTTTGCTTTTACCTTAGTGATTCATGTATATCATGGCTCAGCAAGAAGCAGCCTACAATGACCACTTCAAGCTGTGAAGCTGAGTACAGAGAGCAGCTTTTACAACTACAATCATCTAGCACTACGATTTTCACTAACAACTTTTTCATGTATATCATGGCTTAGACGTCTTATGGCTGATTTGAGTGTTGGACAGTCGTCTAGCACTACGATTTTCACTGACAGCTAGGACGCATTAGCAATTGCGAGAAACCCTATGCTCGGTTGTTGTTTACTTGAAACTTGTGTTCTCGTGCCAATCTACGGATAAAAAACCCACACAATGTTGTAGCATCCATGTGTGCTGCTCGAGATTACCTCTCTTTGAATCTCTATAAGTACATGTCAAAAGATAAGTTTCTCATGTCAAAGTCCATAAACTTGGCCACAATATCGAACTCGTCCTCCACTTGAAGAAATTCATCCTAAAACACTATCCCCAACTTTGTCCAAGCACTTGGTTTATCCTTGAGTTTTCTCTACCATGTCAAGGCGTTCCTCTTCAGGGGTGATATGAAAAAAAAAGCATATTTTATACCATCTATAAGGTTATGTTTTTTTTTAAAAAAACAAATAGACATGCTCTTTTTATTATATAATAAAAAGAAAGCATGGGAGAGAGGGTAGTTTTTAGTGCATTTTATAAAGATGTTTTTTTGGGAGAAAAGGGCACTAGATTTTTTTGTGCCCGTAAAAGGGAAGGGCTTATGTTCCTAGTACGTAGCTTGTGAGATGAAGGCAATCCATTTTGAAATTCTCAACTAGCTCTTGATCTCTTGTGCATGAAAAGTGGGTCAACTTGTTTTGCATGCTTTTCTCCAACTTCTTACATGAAACATAAGTTTTTTCTCGGCTTTTTTTGGTTAGAATCAGTAACATAGGTATCTTGCAACAGTAGACCATTCTTCCTTTATATTTCTCTCTTTACCATGGCGGCTCGACTTTATATTGTTGATGATGTTTTTGACCATGAGGAAGGTCATCCTTGGGGGTTAGGGGGTGTGAAAATTTACTTTGAGTAGATGGCACAACTCCAAGTTGAGTTCCAGCTTTTGCGGGATCGAATGGTTGTACTTCAATGAGTGGCGATTGGTGTTGCAGCTCATGCAGGACCAATAGCAGTAGCTCCTTCATTCTCACTTGACGCTTTTGTGGGAGAAAAAGGAGAGGACCTCAGAGGTTTTGGCTCAACCATTGGAATGTACACTTACTGTCACTTGTTTTCAGAAGCTCAGAAGATTCACATGTATTGGGGTCTACCTGTTCTCTCTCTCTCTCTCTCTCTCTCTCTCTCTCTCTCTCTCTCTCCCTCCACTACCCTACTATCCACGTGCCGTGTTGTATAACTTGTATGCTTACTAATTGATGCAACTTCTACCATCTCACATGCTTTGTTGGCTGTTGGTGTCCAATTCAAAGCCTATCCAAACCTAACACATAGGCGCTTAATGTCAAGATATGGGAACTTGCTAAATGGTCACTTTTTCTCTATATGCTTGACTACAAACCTATAACCCACGCTAACAACCATGTAAACCATGATATAGTCCTAAAGTGCAGCTCTACCTTGCACTGCTAACAACAAAAAGAAAACCTAGGGTTACAATTAAAAAAACAAAGGCTTCCCAACACAATTTCACTCGCACACATGCCTACAAATCTCCCCTTTCTCAAAATCCACATGAACCCTATCCTAGCAACAAAACCTAAAAAAGCACCTACTTCTTCCACACCTACTTCTTTCAAAGACAATTCCACTGACACGTGCCTACAACCCTAACTTGCAATGCTGACAACAGAGAGAAAACCTAGGATTACAATTAAAAAAACAAGGGTTTCTCAAGAAAATTCCACCCGCATGCAAAACCTTGCTTTTTACCGTCTCCACGATCAGACTTGCTTTGATACCAACTGCAAGGGACTCCTCCCAAGGATCACCTAATAAAGAAGCATGAATAAGATTATAAAAAGGGGTTGCAAGCAAGCTCACCACCCAACCGTAAGTTTGCGTCCGCAAACCTCCCCCCGAGCCAAGGGCTAAGATTCCACTCCCACGTGTCCATGCAAACCACGTGTCCATGCAAATCAAACCTGGCATCCCATACCATCATTGCCTACCCACAAGGGCCCTCAACAAGACTATCCGTGATCCACAGCATCCATAACACGAGTAAGTCTCTTGGTCCAAGTCCAAACCACAATGAATCAATAATAACCCAAGACTCACTTGCATACTGCTTATTAGTGCTATAAATAACATTTCATTCCAATAACCTTGGATTTATTAAATTTGAACCCTAGCCACCTAAATCCACCTGCTTTTCCTCATCCCAAGGCTCCTAATGCTGGTGGGTACGTTACACCTGAAACAAGTGCCATACCATTGTAGTGTGTCCTTCCATCAAGTAGCTTAAGAGATCCTTTGATCCACTCTCTCCTCATGCTACTCTGCTCCAAAGCACATCCAACGCAAATGCAATCTCGAAATAAATGCCATGTTTCCCACGTATGAAGTACAAATATCAGTCAATGTTCAATTTCCACAGAAGACACAATTGGACCATATCAATGTTCGAAGAGGAGTGCCTTGGTTGCCGAAAGAAATCTCACCATAATCCTTGAGACTTCATCTACTCGCAAGACTCAAACAGCCAAGTGATGCCTTGTGAGTCTATGACAAAACACATCATACAAACAAATAGACATATGCATAGCCCTGCTCTAACCTGCCGAAAGAAAATGAAGTAAGGCTTGCCTTTACAAGGTCAAAAGCAACTTCATTTCTGAATGGCAGCGGCATTCAAAATATCAAACTTAGCTTTAATGCTTCATGGGCCACACATTATATTCTAAGGTGCAATATACATATACCACAAACACTTAATACAAAAACTGGACCAAGTACAGCATAGTTGGGGGTCATAAAGCCACAATCTTGGAAGTATCCACAGGTTGGATGAAGCCTGCAAGGGTCGTTCTTTCAACTGGAGCTTCTGAAAACAAGTGGAAGGGTGCTAAAAAGAGCTAACTGCAGGCCCCATATGACATAGAGGGACATCCCTATTGCAGATATGGTATGTGCACACACCACATTCATGAAATTCTATCAGCTAGTGTGTGGATGAGATACTGCATGTTGACACTCCAACAGACAAAGAGAGACAGATAGCCCTGCCCTACCAGATAATGAAGCATTCTGGACGATCCATTAATAAGGACAACTTGATCAAAAGCACAATAAAATTAGGCCACTTTACCACATATGACACCAATACTTAATCTTGGAAACAGGTGAGCCAGAGCACATTTCATGCATCACTAACATGTGAATATCAAAAATAGATTATGTGTCTGGCATTCAACACACAATGTGTCAGAATGGCTCATTCATATGAATCCATTCCAACCTGTGAGCAACCTTGTTGTGCTTGCCCACCTTTGCACTTCAGCCCATTGCGTACTTCTGAGTCCAATTTCTTGCAGTTCCTTCATACTTTGCCCTGTCAGTCTTGTACATGTGAGCTATCTCAGGTACAAGAGGATCGTCTGGGTTTGGATCAGTGAGTAAAGAGCAGATTGAGAGCAAAACCTGCAGTATTAGCAGAACAAAAACGAACTTTATGGATCACCTTTGATGCTGCAAGGGACAACGTTACACATAGTTGCTTGATGAAAGCATACCTTTGAAATGGTTAGAGCAGGACTCCACTGCTCCTTTAAGATATCCAAGCATATGCTTCCATTGCTATTAATGTTCGGGTGGAAAACTTTTGTGCGAAAAGATACCTACATACATCAAAATGAATTACAGCAAATGAGCCAACCCCACCCAATAATTATCTACTAGATACACAACAAAAAAACATGTAAAATGATTATCTGCCCAGATGGCTTCCTAGCAAGCGGTTGCAGGTTCAAAACCCACTTGCAGCATTGTGTTGAGGCATCTTGCAACTCAACACCTTGTAAAGAATACATATATGGTGGTGTGTCCGTGTATTTGCAGTTCAAATTTCCGTTTTTTTTTAAATACAAGCAAATGCCCACACATACATGACACATCAAATACCTTGGGAGGCTTGAAAGGGTAATCAGGAGGAAAATGAATGGTAACCAAAAACACCCCTCCAGCATAGGGACTGTCTGGAGGACCCATGATAGTTGCTTGCCAATGGAACATATCCTCAGCCACAGGACCTGCATAGCAAAACAGTTGGAGAATAGTTAGCTGCCATCACAACCACAGTAAATACACCATACCAAAATGAAAAATCAAGCATGGAAAGGCATGCGACATCAGTGTACAGAGAACCAACATGACAAATCAAGTATGGAAAGGCATGCAACACCCCAATTAGTTACAAACAGAAAATATGCAATGCCATGGGTGTTAAGCATCACGCGTGCTTAAGATATGGCCCTCATGAGAAGATAATCGAACCCTAACTTACAAAAACTACATCCACAGACCTCTATTGAAAGAAAATACCCATAAATGTTCCCTAACATTTGTATCATGCCATTATCTAAGCACAATGACTGGGAAGTAATCTTCCGCTTTGCCAATTACTTCTGAAGACCGAAACCTAGATAACACCATGTGGACAGACAAAATGGCCCTAGACTAACAGGATATTTTCCTCAAACTGGTGAGAATGACACATCAGCAATAAGCCAACAAAATCCGGACATCATCCATGACATGGCTGGAGATCTTGCCCTAGCCTACAAACGTCAGCCCTAAGGAGCATAATTACACCCCACCTAATTATCAGCCCTGCAGATCTTACCCTAGCACGATCTAACCATAAATTCACACCTGCCATGGAAACCCTAGCCTAGCCACGGACAGGCCGTAAAAACGCTCAAATCATATCGTCACATCAGATCTTCCACTCGTGGCAGCCATTCAGACAGTCAAAAGAAAAAACCTCGGGCCAGGTATGGCTGGTAGCCCTACCTGCGCTACATGATGTGGGAGGATCCTTCTGCAGATCCTTCAACTCCTTGAGAATCCTCTTAGAGGCCATGCAGGTGCAATGGCGATGGAGATCAGAGGGAGAACCGATCAAAAGATGAACAGATCTTACTGGTAATGAGGCAAGTTGATGTGCAGGAGAGGCTCTAGGGCGGCTATGGAGGAATCGTAAGACGCGAGCTGCTGCGGGAGAAGAATCCCAAAAGAGGGATGGAGCATAAGGATACAGAATGTGGGCTGTTTTTGAAAGGCAAGCAAGTTATGCTACGCGTAGTGGATTCTTATTTTGTTGATTATTAATAATGCTAGGAGTTCAAACTTCAAACTTCAAACTTCAAACTGTAGGTGACTTGTACCACTTTGCTACTCAACCTGCTTGGATCACATGTTTGCCCATACGCAATCATTCTCATTCAGATAGCTCATTATGTGCAAGCTCCAATAATTTTTTTCACATCTCCGGCTGTTCTCAAGAATCCCCAAAATCAAGAGCCTAGAATTTGGAATTGCTTTTGACTCGGGCAAGTTTTTGGCATACACTGCTTCCCTTCAGAACTGGCAAGAGACGGAATCAATCCAGGCATCTTTCATGCTTTACATGTATTCTCTAATGGGCCCTCGTAATTATTCAAGTAAATGACCGTCAAAATGCTCAACAAACAAGCCTGACAACCATCAACAACCGCCCTTGATCCTAGCACTATTAAAAACGGCGATATAAGCACCTGTTATTATGCCCCCTTCTTGCCTAAATTGTACTACAATGTGGCTTGAGAACTTCTCTTAATTTCTAAAAAAGGGGATCATTAAAATATTTAGAAAAAGATTCAAAACTTGGAAATTTTGGTCAAATATGGTGCCAATCAAACATCACCCCCACCCCAATTATGCTTATTTCAAGCTTCAATGATAGAGTCCCCTCTCCTTGATGTAACATATATCATCTTTGCACTGTGGAGCAAAATACTTTTGGGTAACATATACTTCTTAGTAGTTGGGACATGTCTATCATATACAGCACCATTGAGTAAAATGTTTTCAATTCTTGGATAGCCTCTCTTTGTGGCTTAGAAATTAGGAATCTCCACGTCAATGTACATGTTCATTAAAGAAAGCTAGCATGAATTTTCCCATCTACAAAAAGGCGGCTAGGTGCCATGTTAGAAACATGGCAAACAACCTTTATCGTTGCACAAAGCAAGAATGTCATGTACATGTACATATATCAAATAGTTTTTTTCTTGAGGAGAAGTGAAATAATATAACATGAAGAACAAAACATGTTTCTATAACATAAGTGAAGTAGTTGCTCCGATAGTTTGAAAGGGGGTAAAACCTTTTCTTAAGTACAAGGAATATAAATATATTCTTATACAAAAAAAGATTAACATCTCAAAGAAGTGATTCAATACAATTTTAATAAGGCATTCATTGCATATGGAAGCTTTTAGACTTCCATGTTCTTTATATAACCCTTTCCACATTTGATAATTTAGTCAACCTAGCTTTTGACTATAAGCATTGATATTAGTAACAATTTCCATGTAAATATCTTATTCATTAAATTTATGACATTATGATGGTGCAAGAAGAGCAAAGAAGGATAGTATGATATGGAAAGACATGAAAATACTCCCAAAATCAAAGCTAAAATGTGAGATCCCTGTCCCCACCGTGCAATGAATTCAGGGGTACTAGCAGCGGAAGTAGCACTTCTTGTGCGGGCCAGGGTCCCACACTCGAGACCTCGCCCACGGATATCCGGACAAGCACAGCACCCTCTAGGATCCTTCGCAGGTGATCTAGTGCTTCACTCATAGGCCGCTTCCTTGGTCCCTCATCCACCATACCGGAAGCTCACCATTTTAATTGAACCGAGGGTGGTCAACAAGACCTCGGCCGACCTTGCTACGCGAGACGTCCTCCATTGACTCTCCGTCAACTGTTGCAACTTATCAGATTAGGTTTCCACGACCTCATTCACAAGACGGTCAAAATGCTTCCCATGCATTCTTGACATAAAATAGTCATTTAAAACCAATTCAAAAATACAGTTTCTATAACGAACTCTCGTCTTTCCACATTGCTCCACATCAAACCACATTATTTAATTCCATAATCATTTCATAAGTATTCCTATTCTCATCATTTTTATCTCATCACATCTTTTCTCAATTTATCCTCATCAGATCTCATCCACTCACATCTTATCGTCATCAGATCTCATCCACTCACATCTTATCACATCACATTCATTCACATCTCATCCATTCAGACCACATCACATTCACTCACAACTCATCCATTCATTTTACCTCATATCTCATTCATTCACATCTATCCCGATTCACATTTCATCACATCACATTCACATCTCATCCATTCAGACCACACTCACATTTCATCACATTCACATCTCATCCATTCAGACCACATCACATTCACATTTCATCACATCACATTCACATTTCATCACATTCACATCTCATCCATTCACATTTCATCACATTCAGACCACATCTCATCCATTCACATTTCATCACATTCACATCTCATCCATTCAGACCACATCACATTCACTCACAACTCATCCATTCATTTTACCTCACATCTCATTCATTCACATCTATCCCGATTCACATTTCATCACAAGTTCATTTTTTAGATATTTGAAATTGGCCACTCCATTATAGAAGAAGATAACCAACTCCATTTTTTAGATATTTGGGATTGGCCACTCCATTATAGAAGAAGATAACCAACTCCATTATAGAAGAAGATAACCAACTCCATTTTTTTGCTTGTGAATTCACAATATTTTTTACAAGTTAGTAGCTTTTATGTAAGATTCATCCCTCTAGCTTTTGAGGTGTGCAGGTGTAAGATCCTCCCCTTCTGATGTTATAATTATTCCCCTCTCTGAAATAAAAGAAATATCCAGTTTTACCCTATTTTGGCCTAGAGAGAAAATGTCTAGAGGGAGGTAATCCAAAATTCAGATATTTTTAGATATATAAATCATCCTAGTGTCTAAAATGGTTTCCCCTGAAACAGAAATTCAAAAAGAACTTTCCAATGTGCAATTGAAATTAATTGAAAATAGTTAAAAAGGACCTTAGAGCCTAAGGGTCCAGATTTTCAGAAATTTTTGAATTATGCTCCAATTAAGATTCCTATGGACCAATAAGATTAATCCAAATGTAAGGAGGAGATAAATTGAAGAATAAAAGAAAATCCCCCAAAAATGAGTAAATACTCACATAAGATGAAGAGTTGACTAAGGACAAGGTTATTAGTTAAAAAAGAAGAGATATTTAGAGGAAATGATGCATTTTTGACACGTCAGTGTGGGGAATTCCCCTCATGAAGGAGGCGCCTATTTCACGTGTGTGGAGGAGTTTTAAACTCATAAATAATGAGATATTTTTATCTCTCCTCTCTCATGTTTCAACTAGATCCAAAAAGTAAGCTAAACTGACCTAAAAAGTTGACCAAACTGATATGAAAAATTCTAGAATCAGTTTGCTTGGTTAGAGGCTTAATTTTTTCTATAAATAGAAGCCTCCCCCTTTGTAAAAGCTTAATGGTGTTTATGCACTGTTACTCTGCTTCTGTCTCGTGAGCCATTTAACATTGAATTTAATTGTTTTTGACCTAATCCTCTCTTGTTGCAAACAAGAGTAGAACCCTCAATCCCTCAAGCCAAAGGAAAGCTCACAAAACTCTATGTAAGTTAATAATTCTACTTTTTTTAAATTCTAATCTATGGTTTTCTTAAATTTTATGCTTTGTAAATGTTTGAATTAAAATCTGATACTATGCCTTGATGGAAAGGCCACCCCCTTCTCTTCTTTACAATTCAGCCCTTCTTAATCCTAGAAAGTTGAATTAAAAGATTGATTAAACTCTTTTCATTGTTTACTCTCTTGATTTTTAGAAAATGGAGTAGATTAGAGATATTATAATTCAAATTGGATTAGTTCAAGTCATAAACTGAATGTTAAAATTGAGAAATGGTCACCAATATTACATATTGTATTAGGGTCTTTTTATATGAATTTAGCAAGATCCTATGTCATTATTAGAAGTTCAAAAGTTGCTTTCATGTTTCCCCATTTAAATGTAGTTGTGAGTGATAATAAGACTAGAGGTGTGGGGATGCAGGCAACTTGAAATATAAAACATGCATAAGGAAAACTTGAACTAGTCTAAGCATAGCAAATGTCTACTCAAGATTACTCAAGAAGGGCAATCAAACAATTTGAAACTAAAATAGAGAACATTGTTCAATTGGAAGAGCTAAAAATATAAACAACTCTCTCTCTCTCAATCTCTCTCTCTCTCTCTCTCTCTCTCTCTGAGGATAGCCATTGGCTAGCTTAGGGTATCATCCCATAGACTAAGGATAGAGACTGGTAGAGCTAAGTGGATACCCATAGAGGACTGGACATGTAGACTATGTCAGATAGGGGTTGAAGGGAGCACTATGTTTGCCAATGCCGAGTCTTCTATGAGATTAGAGGGAGATTTCAATATCTATTGATAGAGAGGGATTTGGACCCTTATCTCAGATCATCATGGAGTACCTAGATCAAAGGTGCCTACTAGAGCTCTTAGCACGCCACAGAGAGTCACTACCTAGATATACATGCCCCCACCCCAATAGCCCTCCTCTCAACTTAACAATCACCGGTTTTTTCTAGCCTAGAGGGGTGGATAGGGAGCACCAGAGCCCACCACAATGGATATGGGAGCCTATACCATAGTGCCCCCTCACAATAGGCCCATGGGAGTTACATCAAATAGGGCACACACACTCTAGAGAGCTAGATATGCCCTCGTCCTATTGGACCTCGACCACCCCCAGCTCATCATCCTCGAATTCAAGAGATCTTAGCCCACCATCAAGCAGCCTCATCCTCACAACAGACTATTGACATCTCTAGCCTTCTTGTATCGCCCATGATGAACATCCTAGATGGGCCCTTTCCTGACATTTAGCTCTCCCACATCCCACTTACTATACCCTATATCTTGCTTTCACTTTTCAATTTTAGTTTGGTATTGCTTTATCTTATTTCATCCATGGCGAGATTTCATGGACACTATGTACACATTATTTTGATCTCGTAGACCCTGTGGGTCTTTTAAAGACGTCAATATAACTCTCTCTCTCTCTCTCTCTCTCTCTCTCTCTCTCTCTCTCTCTCTCTCTCTCTCTCTCTCTCTCTCTCTCTCTCTCTCTCTCTCTCTCTCTCTCTACACACACACACATAAAAATATCTCTCTCTCTCTCTCTCTCTCTCTCTACACACACACACATAAAAATATCTCTCTCTCTCTCTCTCTCTCTCTCTCTCTCTCTCTCTCTCTCTCTCTCTCTCTCTCTCTCTCTCTCTCTCTCTCTCTCTCTCTCTCTCTCTCTACACACACACACACACACATAAAAATATCCATATATAAGCACCTAGAAAATACCTATATCCATTTAAAATTTTAATTTTTGCACCTTGAAAGTTAGTATAGAAGATCTGTAACTATTTGGAACCTTGGTGCTCTTCCTTGGGAACCACATGTCCTCTTGGTGCTATAGGTTTAAGAAATCAAAACTTTAGTTTCAATAATTTAGAACCATGTGACATGTCAAGGCTATAAGCACTTTGGCATTGAGTGTATGGCATGCTTGTTTGATTTTGATAGTTTATAGCATCCTACATTATCGTGCAATTATATGCAATACATAAGTATACGTATATATACATACATACACACACACACATATATATAGATGTGGCTAGTAGAGAGTTGGCACACTTTCTCTCTAGAAAAATTTCAAGACCAAGGATTGTGCCCTTCCTTGGGAAAACACATGTATTCTCGGTGATACACCTTTAAGAAATTAGAACTTTCGTGTTTTAGTACTTCAACGCTATGTAACATATTAAAGCTCTCAACATCTCGATATTCAATTTATAGCACTTTCATATAGCAACCAACACTTTCATATTAAATACATAGCATCTTTCTCTATTCAATTTGTGAAAATATATGATATATATGAATACACACACACATTTATACAACCACATTTTCACGTGGCACACTTTCTCTTCACGAAATTTACAAGATTAAGGAATGTGCCCTTCCTCGAGAAAACACCATATCAAAGTTCTATGCTACTTGATTTCGAGTATATAGCAACATGAAAGTGTTAACATGTTAAAGTTCTAAACATATTAATACTAAATATACTTAGTACATAGCATCATGTGTTGGTAAATCATTTGCTTAATACTCTACCCTCGTGTTGTCATTGTAGGTGACATATGTGCTCGTGGTCATTTGGTGAGCACTCGGGCACTTGGCAATTCTTAGTTTAAACACTAGATGATGGTGGGCCAAATGTGGTCAGATGGTTATTAGGAGATGACTTATGTAGACTTAGCACTCTACAAAGTAAGATGCATTCTTGTGCGATCTATGTGACCATATTTGTAAGCATGGACAATAGACCGAGGACACACTATTCTCATTTGCGGGTCCACACAGCCTCAAATGGTTGAGGGAGCTACGTGAAATTTTCATTCTATGGGAAATTGTTGTAGTCTAATATGGTCCTAGTTGGATGATATGGTTGGTTGGTCGTTTTGGACCATGTTATAGGTTGGCGTAGCTAACTTACATCACCAACCTTGGGCACTATATATAGACTAGTTTGACAACCTTTGTTCATCATCGAGTTTATTGTATTCAACCACTCTTATATGCAAGACATCCTCTTTCCAAAGTCTATCTTGGAAGCTTTCACAGGGGTTGATACAAAGCCGAGTCCTACTCAGATCCATTATAGATCCATTGTAGACCATATCCCCAGATCAATAACACATCATACTGTAGATCTATTATAGACCATTCCACCATATTTTGCTATTCCTTTAGCATGGAGGTGAAGGAACACTGCATATACATTATGTGCCATTATCACCAACATTACTAATTTGTTGATGACCCTGATTCAACATACTACCACATGCTTAAGAACCATTATGAGACGAGGAATCAAATAAGGATATAAAACCTTGAGAACTAGCTTGTAGCAAAAAGCATTCTAAAGCAAAGCAATTCATTATACGGATAAAGAACCTTGAGAATCAATTTGCAGTAGAAAAGCATTCTAAAGCAAAGCGATTCATAATGTGGATAAAGAATATGTGAGATTATATAACGGCAGTGGGGGATCATCACCAAGACCAGTAATGAAGAATTGGCACACACGTGCATTAAAGTTTTTCCCCCAAAATATGACACTTTGGTGACCTCACTAAACACATAGGTGCACAAACCACCTCTTACTGCATGATGCTAGTGGATGAGGAGATATGTTTTAAAGCCAAAGATAGTGGTAATACAACATTCTTCACAAATGAAAATAAAGGAAAGGGAGGTGCTTCACTAATCCTATTACTTTTGAAAAGAAGAAGAAATCAAAGGCAAAGTTCTTAGAGTGACAAGCCTGGTCATGTGATCAAATCATATAGATTAAAGGAAATAGATGATAAGAATGGCACTTTGAAGCCTTTAAGGAGTCATCCCAAAACAGTGCTGAAGGAATCATATAAGAAGAGAATGACACTTTAAAGCCTTTGAAGGAGGAATCTAGGAAAAATAATGAAGCAAAATTAGAGATGTTTGTGGCAATTGAAGAGATTTATACAAAGATATAACATTCCTCAGCACCTTATGGTTCATGGATTATCGATAGTGGAGCATCCACACATATGACTAGTTAAAAGGGTTGGTTCTCCCTCGGGCCTATGGGGGGAGTCCATCATGACAAAGATGCTGTAGCAATGTCATGGGGAGAGGAATCTAGAATAATAACTTGTATGAGTTGTCAACTTTTACAGTGCCCAAGTTGATCGAGATAAGCAAGCTATGGAATGAAAGATTTGGGCACCTAGGCTTGAAAGAGATGTAAAAGACTAGGCACATCTACTAGCATTGTAGTCTTGAAAAATATGTAAAAGAATGGACACATCTACCAACATTTTTTAAGATGTCAAATGCATGCATGTGAATCTTGTATGATGGGCAAGCATTGACATATATTTCCACAAAAGAGAAAGAATCATACAAAGGCTCCTCTATTGTCCATGTAGATCTTTGTGGAAAAATGCCATCCATTACATTGGGAGTTTCTTCTTACTTTTTGGTAATGATCGAGTACGAAGATGTGGATGTATTTCTTTCAGATAAGAATGAAAGCTTTTGGAAATTTCAAAATATGGCATAGGTTAGTGAAGAATGAGACATGAAGAACATGGAGAAGTTTGTGGAAAATTCAAAATATGGCATAGTTTGGTGAAGAATGAGACATGAAGAAAGTTTCCCTCTTCTAGAGGTGATGTCTAAAAAAGAGGATGCTAGCAAGCCCAAAAAAGGGCAAATGTCACTACTATTATAGGCCTAGCCACTTTATAAATGAATGTAGAAAGCAGATGGCAAAAGAGAAGAAGAAAGATGCAGGTAATGTAGTAGGCTGATACTTTAATGACAAATTATATCCTTACATTTGTCACAGTAAGAAAGATGTAGGTAATGTAGCGGGCTGATACTTTTAATGACAAATTATATCGTTACATTTTTCATGTCTTTGATTACATTCCACACTAAGGATATAATTTGGTAATGTAGTAGGCTGATGCAAGTAATGTAACAGGTTGATACTTCTAACGACAAATTATATTCTTACATTTGTCATGTCTTTGATTACGTCCCACAGTAATGATATAATTTAGTATTTTAATAGTGGTGCTTTGAGCCATATCACTTCTTGTAAAGATGTATTTCTACACTTGGTTTATGCTTCTAGTGGCCACACCCTATCATGTGCAGATCATTCTATTTATCCAGTGAAAGGGATAGGCAAGGTCATGCATGTTGTAGCCAATGGTGTAAATGTATGCATGATAAATGTATTATATCTTCAAGAGAATGAAAAATTTACTCTGTCTCAACTATAATCAATCAAGGTTTGGTGATTGAATTTGCAAATAAGAGGTGTTTAGCCAAGGACCCTTCATGGGGTTATGCTATAGTCACTTATGGAACACAATGCAATGGCTTGTATAAGCTAGAAAGCTATAACAAGTGTCCATATGATGCACATGTAGTGGCTAGCCTCCTACTATGCGTATGTGAGGGGTGTATTCTAGGAAAGATGCACCGCCCACAAACCATTTCCCAAGGATGGAGCTGTTAGAGCTGAAAATAAATTATAGCTCATACATAGTGATGTATGAGCTGAAAATAAATTACAATTCATACATAGTGATGTATGTGGTCCGATGAGAACACCATCCATGGGGGGGGCATCTTTACATTGGCATATTTATTAATGACTACTCAAGACATGCTTGGGTATATTCTTTGAAAGTAAAAGTAAATGTTTCTACATGCTTTCAACACTTTGTGGCAATGGCTAAAAATATGTCTAGATGTAAAGTTCAGACACTGCTCAGATAGAGGGGGAGAATCTTAGATTGTATAAAATTCATGATACAAGCTCACATGACATGTTTGATGAGCTTTTATCGATAGCCATTAGTGGGGATTTAGTCAGCTAGCCCCTATTCAAGTTAGGATATGCCTCAAGTTGAACAAGATGTAAGACATATGGAAAAACCATCAAATCAGCCCCCTTTGAAGATGTTATGAGGGAAGAGCAATATAGGGAGACAAAAATGTGCCTAGATGGTTGTTGAAAACCTTGCAAGATAGCAAAATTTCAGCTCCACTAGCAAGAAGAACAAGGGCCAGTTCTAGCCATGCATTGAATGTACCAGCATGGGGAGTCTACATTTTCCATGGGGGTATCTTTGATTTAGAAGAGCCTTCTTCTTATGAAGATTCTGCATTTTCCATGGGGAGTCTCTATGATTCAAAAGAGCCTTCTTTTATGAAGCAACACATGAGAATGAGCACTAGGTGCAAGTCATGCAAGATGAGATTTCTTTTATCATGAAGAGTACACGAGATCTTGTGGACTTGCCAAAGAGGGCAAGAATGTCATTAGAACGAAGTGGGTGTATAAAGTCAAAAGAAAGTCTGATGATACCATTGACAAATACAAGGCAAGACTTGTGGCTAAAGGTTATTCTAAAAAAATGGAATAGATTATGATGAGACTTTTGCTTCTACTTCCAGGATGACTATGATCGATTAAGTGATTGCGTTGGCTACACATTAGGATGGAAAGTGCATCAACTAGACATAAAGACTACATTCTTGAATGGGGATTTTCAAGAGGAAGTATATGTAAATCAGCCCTTTAGCTTTGAAGTTCGCAAGGAACATAAAGTATGCACATTACACAAAGAATTGTATGGTTTGAAGTAAGCTCCAAGAGCTTGGTATGATAAGATACATGCTCATTTGACCAACTAGATTATGTGAATAATCCAGCTGATAGCACCTTGTATGCGAGACTTGTGAAGAATAAAATTTGGATTTCAAGGCTGATTTGAAAGTTGAACTTTATATGTCAGATTTGGACCTTTACACTATGATCTTGGTATTCACTTTATGCATAGAGATGATGGCGTTGTTATGCAACAAACTAAGTACATAAACAATTTTCGGTCAAAAGGTTTTACATGGAAGAGTGTAAGCTACTTTCTACTCTAGTAGAAAGTAGGTTTATGGTTTAACAAGCATAACATGGTTGAATCTTTTGAAGCCAACATTTATAGCTGGGTAGTGGGATACGTAACATGAGGCCTGGCATAGATTTTGGGGTGTCTCTACTATTGAGAAAATTCATGTATAGCCTAGGCATAAAGCATTCGCAATCTATGAAATGCATTTTCTATTATCTACAGGGTATCCTGGATCTTGGTTTACTCTGTTCTGAGAGGGGGGGCATCTTGTAGCTTTATGCATATAGTGATTCAAACTAGGCTGGTGATTATGATACTAGTGATCCACTAGTAGGATTTTTTTTTTCTTCATTGGCAGTTCTCATGCATATCTTGGTTGAGTAAAAAGCAACCCAGTGTTGCCACATCTATGCAAGGCTGAGAAGGTAGCCTTCATTGCTATAGTAGATTGTGTATGGCTAAAGAAATTATTGGCTGATCTTTGTGAATGTTCACAAATAGCCACTACTATTCTCACTGATAGCCAGAGCGCTATGGTTGTGGTATGAAATCCTATATTTCATACACGTACAAAGCACACTGAGATCTATTATCATTTATGTCAGAGAGAGATTACATGTAGGGGAGATCAATTTATCCTACTACCCTACACAAGATAATGTTGTAGATCTGTTTACAAAGGCTTTACCTGAGAGAAGTTTTTTGAAATGCTTTAGGCTTACTTTAATACAGGGAGTGATCTGCTACCTTGTACAGGTTCACACTTACACTACAAGGGGTATTTGAAGGCAAATGCACACTTATGGTAGTGCAATATATGTGAACAATACCTAACCAAGGACACTTTTTCCACACATTTTTTTCCTTTAGATATATTGTTAACCCTTTCTGGAGACTCTATAGCAGCGATGCTGGCCACCGTATCATTTTCACATTCTTTGGGACACAGGCACCAGAATGGCTAGAATTCACTTAAAAGCCATGTATTGTATATTTTGAGTGTGTGCAAGCACACCATGGGATCAAGGAGTTTAGGTTATTACCTTGGTATGAGTGTTTACACTGGCCTAGGTTGGGTAGAGAGCCTGAGAACTTTATTTTTTAGTTCGTCTGCCCAAATATTGTAATCCCTAGTAGAAACGAAGGAGATAAGGAAAAAGGAAAGCCAACCTCTCATTGTCTTGTATTCTTTTATGCTAATTCAATAGAGTGCTCTTCTTCTCTATTGTCTTATGCTATTGCTTTCTTGCTTGGCTCTTGCTTGTTGAGCTCTTATGTGCTTACTTGCATGTATATGAGAGAATGAGTGTGTGAGATTGAGTTGTGTGAGGAGGGTTGAGCTTTTGTTGTGGTGGCGGTGGAGTGGAGCTTTCGAGTGTTTTTGTGCGGCAACAATGCTACCTATGAGAATTGAGTTGTGTGAGGAGGGTTTTCGTTTTGTGGTGGCGGTGGAGTGGAGCTTTCGGCCGGGTGTTTTTGTGCGGCAACAATGCTACCTATGAGAATCCCAAGCAACCGGATTTCACTAGGCGAGTGACACACCTCGATTTTGCATTTGTTGACACTCGCACTTGTGTGCCTCACAAAAAGTGTATACATAACCCTTCCCAAAGTATTCAAAACTGTCTAAAACTCACTTTAGACAAGTCTCTCTAACACCCAACAAAATTTCAAAAATATTTTTAAAAAAATTGGCCATTCAATTCCTTTACCCTCGACCATCCCTGAGTCACACGATGTGTTTTAGAGGCCAATTTAGAGGACAACGCATGCGGCGTTGAGCTAGAGACATACCAGCTTATTCTATATTCTAAATGATCAGAACCTAATTTAGCATAGTACAGGGTCCTAGACTTGCCAGCCTACTTTTAGGCTTTGGACCTTTGGTTAAAACCCACTTTAGCATAGTACAAGGTCCCAACCAATGACCCCTTTACAGCTCCCGATGATGCGTAAGGCTTTATGTGGACTATGAACTTGACTCAATGGAAGGTTCTCAAGATTTAGGGAGAGAAAGCCCTACCCTAACAACCACGTTAAATAGACTTCCTTTGAGCCTATTTGGTCATATGGCGAGTTATCTCAGAGGTTTGGCTACAACTGCCTCTACGTCTGAATCACTCTACAATACATACTAGCCCATCAATGGAGGAGTTGAGGTTAACTCTAGAGCAACACCATATTTAGCCTTGTTTGTAAAGAGGAAGAATTCACGTTAATATGCCTAGCCAAGTAGCTCCTACTGCACTTTGCTATTACTCTACCCATTAACCCATCTCTTGCACAAGTGTTATGCTTGATGACACATAATATTGGAAGAAGTATAAGTAGTAGAGATACTAATTCAAGCTGCTAGAACAAAAGAAGAGGTGACTTTTTGCATTTGGGACAATAACAACGATTAGCGGCCCAAGCAGCTCAATTTGTCTAAAACTAGTCCCAAGCTAGGAGGTATGCAAATCCTAGACCAATGTCTACTGAGTACAATGCAGTAGCATAAACTCATTGATTTTGGGAATGCCCACACGTACGGTGTTAGTTGGGAAGAGATTGTCTAGATAGTCTCTCGAGCCACAACTAAGGAGGAACATGTATGGGGCATTTATGAATGCATATATAGGATCATTGAACATGAAAGGATACAAAGACCTATGGAGCAAGCCTAGACAGAAGCTGAGACCACAACAAACAAAACTACCACAGCTGAAACTAAAACTAAAGTTGAAATTGAAATTGAAATAGAACCAAAAAGGGAAGCTTCTCAACGAAGTAGGAGATCACTGAGAAAATGGAGGAAAATAAAACATTATAAGGCAAATAGACACTTGAGACTGAATGAAAGAACAACCACGGTTCAATGGCTACAATATGTTGGGGTAGTAGACATTCACTAAAAAGTTTATATAGACAATTGGAAAGAAGATTTACAAAAGGTCATGTATTGTAGAGACCACTCCTAATTGATATAGCTCAATTAAAAGTCTCTAATGAACTAAAACTTAGTCGCTCGGCTTGAAGGAAATGAAACTATAAGGTAGCACAAAAAGAGTGAGAGGATAATGATGCAACAACCAAGGCAGATGAAGAAAAGGAGCCAAAACCTGCTGATTTACATCTCGCACCTCAACATTATAAATCTTACACGATTGGGGATCACAAGCTAGTGTTTGAAAAATCTAAACGTGATAGTGAGGATGGAGAAGTCTATGATGGGCATACAAAAGTCAAAGAAGTAGACTTGGCTAAGACCCTAAACCAATCTTTATAGCAAAAGACCTCACCCAAACTTAACTCATTGCTCTCCTCAAGGAATATAAGGATTGCTTTGCTTGGACATACCATGACATGAAAGAAGTGCCTGTAGAGGTGGTATAACATTCCATCCCTATGGTGCCCAATGCTAGACCAATCCAATAACCACCTTATCCAATGAATCCCAAATATGCCAAAATTGTAAAAGAAGAGATTGACAAACTCATTGAGTGTAGATTCAACTATGAGATTGAATACTCAAAATGGGTTTTATCCATTGTAATTGTGCCCAAGAAAAATGGAAAACTTTGAGTGTGTGTTGATCTCAAGAAACGCTGCCACCTACAGAGATCACTACCCCTTACCATATTCTGAACATGTGCTTGAACGAGTTGTAGGCAAGGAGGCCTAGATGGTTACTCAGGCTAGAATTAGATCTTTGAGGCTCAAGCCAAAACTACTTTTATCATCACTGAAGACGGTGAATGCCTACCACATTATACCATTTGGCCTAACCAATGCACAGCCACATTTCAGAGACTTATGAACACTGCATTTAAAGATTTTCTAAGGAAGTTCTTGAAAGATTTCTTTCGTGATTTGTGCGTTCATTCATCATGGAAGGAGCACTTATGTTGCTTAAGCAAGGTATTTGAATGCTCCAAACTTTATCGAATATCCTTAAACCCTTATACAAGTGTCAGATTTTGGGTAAAACACAGAGTGATTCTTGGGCATATAGCATCCAAGAATGTGATTTCCACTGATGAAAGTAAGGCCAAACTTATTTTGGAATTAACCCCACCAAAAAACTGATGAAAGTAAGGCCAAACTTATTTTGGGCATATAGCATCCAAGAATGGGATTTCCACTTATGAAAGTAAGGCCACACTTATTTTTGGAATTAACCCCACCAAAAAACTACAAGGGAGTATAGAGATTCATGGGCCATGTTGGTTACTATCGGTTTATTTTTTTCCATGCCGAGATAGCTTATCCTTTTTGTACAAGCTATTAGTTGTATTTATATGGACCGAGGAGTGTCAACAACAACAAGCTTATGACACGCTGAAGTAAGCCTTGACAAGTGCTCCAATCTTACGAGCACCTGACTGGGACATTATCTTCCATGTGCACATTGATGCCTTGAACTTTGAAATTGGATGTGCCCTAACACAATGAGGAGAACACAAGTTGGACTATCTTTTAGTCTTATAAGCTGATAAGGCTGAAATAAATTATACTACTACTGAGCATGAAGGGTTAGCAATGGTTTATGCTATAAAGAAATTTTGGCATTACCTTCTTGCTAACAAATTTGTATTTTATGTTGATAATCAAGCCTTGTTGTATCTTGTGAATAAACCATGTTCCACAGGAAGAATCACTAGGGGGTGGTTGATTCTTCTTTGACTTCATAGTGGTTGTGAGGTCTGGACAAAAACATGTCATGGTTCATCATTTATCTTGCATACCTAATGGTGAAGCACCAATAGGAGTCGATGATAATCTATCGTAGAGATGCTACACTGTTCAAGGTAGAGGCTATTCCATAGTGGAGGGAGAAAATTCTTAACCTTCTAGCTAATGGTTTTCCAAAAGGGAAGGAGTTATGAAAGGAGAGAGCGAACGCTGCCAACTTATTGTCAGAATTCTTTAGAGAAGAGGTAAGGATGGCATTCTTAGATACTGCCCTCAGGAGGATGAATATCTCATGATCTTGGAATACCCACACTAGGGGGTAAGCAGGTGGACATTTTGTGACAAAAATTACATCTATGAAAATACTCCACTCGGGGTATTGGTGGGCCAGGTGGAGTATTGGTGGGCCAATTCTTTTCAAAAGACTGTGCATTATTTGTCAAGGGTTGTGAGATGAGTGCCAACATGGTGCCAAACCACAAAAGAAAGACATGATACCGTTGCATCCTGTCAAGGTTAACCAACCTTTTAAGAAATGGGGCTTAGATTTCATCAAGGACTAATAAGTCCTGTTGCCCATGGCACACACACATGCACACTTCATAATAGCCCACCACTGATTATGTTACCAAATGGGTCGAAGCAAGAGCTTCAAGGAAAGCAGATGCGACAACGACTAAATTTCTTTATGAAACAATCATTACACGCTTTGGATGCCCATTTGAGTTGGTGAGGGATCAAGGTAAACATTTCATCAATGAGGTAATCAAACATCTCACTAGTACATTCATGATTGTACATAGCAAATCAACATCATATTATCCAAAGCCAATGGCAATATGGAGAGCACCAACAAGATCCTTATTTCAATCTTAACTAAGACTGCAGAGGCTTGATGCACTGATTGGGCTTGTACAAGGTATTGGATGTATGCCAGATAGTGTATGGAAAAGGCTGTAATGCCTTGGGAGTTCATGATTCCCCAGCTTGAGAGTGGTTGTGAATGAGAAGCTTTATTGGTAAAATGAGCTAGTTGAACAGGTGTTGGTTTTGAAATAACTCGAGGAGAAAAGACAACTTGCCATGTAGAGTATGCTAACTGAGAAACACCGTAGAAAACAGTGTTTTTTACTAAAACCTCAAAGACAAAGAGATCAAGGTAGGAGATCTTGTACTTATGTATGGGGTCTGTATTGAGAAGAAAAAGCTCAAGCATTGGAAAAGGACCATTTAAAGTTTGTGAAGTTATGCCATAAAGTACTATACATGTTAATCCCGTTATGTTAATCCCGTTTTGGATTAACAAACATGATCCTCCAATTAAGGACATTAATAAGTGTCATGAAACGACACTATAAAAGTTGTACATTATTATGAGATATTGGCCACCCAAAGCCTAGTAAGTAAGTTTTGGGCGCCCAAGTGTGAATAAGGGCCAAATGTATATAAGGCATTTTCTCATAATGAAAAGACACAATCCCCTTTGTGCTATAGAGAGCTCTTCCTTGTGTCTTGAGAGAGATTGAGAGAGAGAGAGCATTCTAGCATTGTTCCTCTTCTATGCTTGTGTGATTCATGCTTGTGTGGAAGAGTGAGAGAGAGAGAGAGTGATTGCCTTATGTGACGGTGCGAGTGACTCTACAGTGATAGTGTGGAGGTGGAGCTTGGAGGTTGGAGCTTAACAAGGGAGCTTGGAGGCCTCAAGGGACTCAAGTTCAAAGCATTGGTAAGTGCCCTACTACAATTGTGATCTATTGCTCATCCTTTAGGTGAATGTATTGAGTTCCCTCTCTTGGAGGTATGGTAGCCCATAACAATACGCATGAGGTTTTTTGATGGAGTTAAAATCATTGGTTTCATTAATGGTAGTAAATTTAAGAAATACTATGGTCCTCTCAGTTGAAGATGCCTTACATGCTTCTCTCATGACAAACTATCTGCCAAGGAGCATGATGCCTCAAGGGACTCAAGTTCAAAGCATTGGTAAGTGCCCTACGACAGTTGTGATCTATTGCTCATCCTTTAGGTGAATGTATTGAGTTCCCTCTCTTGGAGGTATGGTAGCCCATAACAATACGCATGAGGTTTCTTGATGGAGTTAAAATCATTGGTTTCATTAATGGTAGTAAATTTAAGAAATACTATGGTCCTCTCAGTTAAAGATGCCTTACACGCTTCTCATGACAAACTATCTGCCAAGGAGCGTGATGCACTAAAAAAGATCCAAGCCCAAAAGGAAGCACGAGAGAGACAAATCAAACTTCAACAACATTAAGAAGCAAATATCAAACCTGTTGCTACACAAGAATACATTGGAGAGGTAGTAGATGACAAGGAGGATCATAATCCACCTCTCAGGACACCGATTGAATTACGTAGGCCTTATGGTAAGGTTTTCTACAATACACTATGCTTGACATAGGTGCTAGTCATAATTTACTCTCTTTTGCTGCATGGAATCAATTGGGTAAACCTTAACTTGAAAAAACAAACTTGACAATAGAAGGTATTAGCACCAAAAATAACAAAGTGCTTGGATCGAGTAAAACTATTATATACGGTGATAACGGGCACTTGGTAAGACATTTTTTGGGTCGTGCCTCTCGGAACCTCTCGGAACCTTGAAGGAACATGTCATTCTTAGATGGACATGGATGAATACAACTCAATGCAGAATCAGAGAGTGTTTCCATGGAAAAAATCCCTAACTCCACACCCATCTAATCCAGTTGTCTTCTATAGCACACTATCATCATCAGAATTTGTTGAACTTTCAATATTCACATAATTAGAGGTACTAATTGATGTATTAGATTTTGAGCTTACACATACCTCATATGTAAGAGATATCAGATCATCAAGGAGGTAAAGCTCCTTGCCTTCTATATCTTGAAGTGGAATAAAGGCAATACGTGTCTCTTTATCTACCTCTAAAGCCTTGAACTGTGAAGGTAAACATTTTCGAATAAGAAATTCTTTGTTCACAAAGCCGTTGCCATTGCTCAAAGACACCCTCATCTGACATGTATTATTGTTGGGGGAAATAAGCAGAGTCTCCATAATAGAGAGAGAGATGCATGTGAGAGAGAGATATAGAGATGGATGTGTGCATGTGTGAGAGAGAGAAAGAGAGAGAGAGAGAATCACTAGTTAGGAGGTCCTAAATAAATAATTACTAAATATTATTTATGTTATTGTTTATATTAGGGTTAGGGTTAGGGTTAGTGTTAACCATTTTAACTTCAATGTTAAAAAAGTAAAAAATTTAAAATTTACTTTTTACCAAAAAAATGTTTTTAAAATTTTTATGGTTCTTTTATTTCTCTTTGCCCGTGGGCTCATTGTTGCTTTCATGAGCATTGTGTTTCATTGGTGGGGAGTGGTATTGCTATGTAGATAATGAGGCAAATGAGATACGAGAGAAAGATGACTTGAACTATGGTAACTATTGTTGCAAAGTAAACATGATGAAATAAAAGAGAGAGCATATGTTTCACTACTCATTTTTGGTGCTAGTGTTGGTGTTCTCTCCCCTTGGACTTTGAAACTTTATCCTTGATGCCCTTAAACTCATCATTGTGTTCATGAGAATTTCTTTTCATTGGTGGGGGAGCGGTACTGTTGTGTAGATGAGTTACGAGAGAGAGAGAGAGAGAGAGAGAGAGAGAGAGAGAGAGAGAGAGAGAGAGAGAGAGAGAGAGAGAGAGAGAGAGAGAGAGAGAGAGAGAGAGAGAGAGAGAGAGGACTTGGACTACGATGACTATAGTCTCTTATGATGAAACAAAAGAGAGAGCATATGTTACATATACGAGAGAAAGAGAGAGAGATGACTTGTGCTATGATGACTATAGAGATTGGACAAAAGAGAGAGCACATGTAACATGATAGGATTTGTAACACAAATGCACAAATCTCTTAGTTTTGCATACTTTATGCAATTATGCACTCTATATGTATCTAGCTAGTTTGCAAAATATGTGGTGGGGAGCTTTACCAACGTGCCATAATAATGAATGCAACCCTCTTCTTTTATATACCTTTATGTCACTTTGACTCGATATAAGGTCTTACCTAGCTCATGGAAAAGAAAACAAACTAGCTACCTATCCAAAGAGATAAACGAGCGTCTGTCAAACCAGAATTACAAGGTAATAGAAAGGCCCAAACAAATATATGGGAAAGTCATCATGCTGATGCTGCATCTATATATAGGGGACATCTCTATATCTCTAAAGATTATCTAAGATCAAAAGCAGTTGCATGGAGGGCCATCTACTCTATTGGGCCAAGGGTGTCTGAGCTAGAGAGAGAGAGAGAGAGAGAGAGAGAGAGAGAGAGAGAGAAGGAGAGAGAGAGAGAGAGAGAGAGAGAAGGAGGAGGAGAACATAATTCAACTTAAAATGGCCCATGGGATCTTAGGCCTTGTATCTACTACAAGATAGCATCTGTAGTCATATCAACTGAAGCACAATGAACAGGTTAGTAAAAACTTGATGCACATAGACCACTCAAATGTGTACATGTACTGTGGTATTCATCATGCTAGGTGGCAGTTTCCCATCTGCCTACCATTTTAGCACCTCCTCATGAAGTGGTAGTTAATTGCCATGTCATATTATCGATGCTTGGCAATATGATGTGGCAGTTAATTGCCACATCATCTGCCCCACTGTCGCTTACCTTTGCACAACCCTCAAGCTCCCATCCTTGTCGATCGCCTGTGTTGTTTGCAAACGGTGCTCACTTCCCCGTCGTCGCCGGAACAAGGGTCGAGGAGGCTCTATGGTGCATCGCCTCCTCCTCCAAATAGAAGCATGATCAGCTGGTGATTGTGGGCAGAAGATGAAGGACTTGAAGTATATGAGAAGGATGTAGTGCTTGTGGAGGGCTTTAAGTACTTTGTGGTCACTTTTGGAGTCCATAAGCCTGTTGGGGTAAAGGCGTATGTGCCTTTGCCCGGCCGCCCGAGTCTTGCCCGGCCGCCCGAGTCACGGGTGCCCGCCCACTGTACCCTATACATATAGTGATTATACTGTATAGGGGGAGCTACCACTTTGGAGTCTCCCCACCCACGTGCTGTGTGTTCTTCCTCCTCTCTCACTCTCACTCTCAACTGGTATCAGAGCGAGATTGCACATCTCTCCCCCCCACTCGCTGGACTATAGTAGCTTGGCCTTGCTCTCGTCTTCGCAGTGCCCAAACGTGGGTCTTAGCTGTAGCATTCAGCGCAGCAGCCAAGCAGCGTGCTGCTCAGCCAGCCAGCGCCAGCAGCGAGCAGCCAGGAGCAGCGAGCAGCAGCAGCTACTGCTCCAGCCAGCGACACCAGGTCGCCCAGCCAGGCGACACCCAGCAGAGCGGCGCCAGGCTGCCCAGCAGGCAGCAGGCGACACCAGTTCAAGCCGCCAGCGTCGCCCACAGGCGACGCCAGCAGCAGCGGCGCCTACATCGCCACCAAGGCGACACCAGCACCATTAGCTCGCAGCACGCGAGTGGTCCTCCAGGAGCACGCTGCGACACGCAGCCTCTAAGCTCCGACAGTGACAGCCCTCTCTCTCTTCATTTTTACGGTACGCTTTGTCTTCCCTTTAACACCCGTGTACTTGCAAGTACAGGTGCAGTCCTTTTGAGCTCATTGTGAGCACAGTTGGTCAGATGCAAGTGTAGTATGCGTTTATGCCTGCTGTGTGAGGAAATCCTTGACATTTGTTTGCAGAATCAAGGGGCTTTTGTAGCCAGTGCCAAGAATTGGCCTGTACACGCACGCATTGCGTTTATACTCCCGATTGGAGTTTGATTCTTGCAGATTTCGTATGCATTTGTGACCTACGGGGAGTGGAAGATGCATTGAGTACCACATTGCAGATTTAAGCACTGAATGTGCTAGTCAGATTGGGCTTTTGCAAGGTGGATGCATATCAGTGCTGGGGGAAGCAAGGAAATGCCTAACAGTTGTCAGTGAAGCAGTTATGCACTCGAAATTCTGAGTTTTTTTGTCTCCAGTTAAGGGGCTTTTGCCCAATTTCTGTTCTAAACTGTTGTATACAGTTTTAGAAGTGTCTGGAAGCTTGAAATCGACAACATTGAACAGTCCAACAGTAAATTACTGATTCTGTACTTTCTGGTACCGTTGGGGACTGTTCTTTGTCAACAGTTTGACTGAATTCAGTCACGGTACAAGGGTACAAAGTGCAAAGTACACTGCTGTTTTTTCACTGTGTATGCAGGGCAGATGCTTCTGTAAATTCAGAATATTGCTGGTTGTACAACGGTGCATTAAATGATGCAAACAGAGTTGCTGTTCGGAAACTGCAGCAAGCAGTAAACAGTGATAAATCTCTGTTTAAGTGGGAGATACAGTGCAAGTGCAGTTCCTGTTTGTTCCGCTGCAGGAATTGATCTTTGAGCACAGTTCAAGTGCAATCTTGCACTTGGTTTGCAGGGAGTCAGGCACCCATATTACTCAGTTTGCTGATTGTAATGGCTTCATCATCGGAGTCCTCACTTTTGAACATCAAGAAGTTGCAGGGTGCTGCAAATTATCCTATGTGGAAGAAGATGGTCCTAAATGTGCTTATACTCAGGCAGTTTCATGCTCCTATAGTACACGAAGGTGTAAAGCCCGAAGGCATGTCTGATGATGCTTGGGCATTGGCTGATCTGTCAGCAAAGTCCATAATTGAACTGTCACTCCATGAGAGTGTTGTTTGGAATGTGGACAGTGAAACTACCGCCTGGGGTGTTTGGAAAAAGCTACGGGACACATATGAGCAGCAGAGTGCAGCCTCTAAGATATATTGGTTGCGCAAGTTCTTCAACTTGAAGATGAAGGAGGGGACTTCCATGGATGCACATCTTAATGAGTTCAATTCTATTGTTACTCAGCTTGCGAATCAGAAGTACGTGGTGGATGATGAAACCAAGGGTATGGCACTCTTGATATCTCTTCCAGAGAGTTGGGATACTTTCACCACAGCTGTGACGAATGCAAATGCCTTCATAGGCTTCTCAGATATCACAGGACTGATTTTGCAGGAGGAGCAAAAGCTGAAAGCTCAAGATGCAGTGAAGCCTAACAATGCCTTGAATGCAAGAGGCAGAAGTCAGCAGAGAGGCAAATCCCAGGAAAGGGGAAAAGGTAGGAGCAAGTCCCGCTCCAACAAGGATGTTGAGTGCTACTACTGTGGCAAGAAGGGACATACCAAGAAGCAGTGTTTCAAGCTTAAGAATGATAAGAAGGACAAAGCCAAGGAGAATGATGCAGATGCAAAGGCAATAGTACCAGTAAGCAAGGGCAAGAGCAGTGTGAAGATTGAGGAACTTCATTCTACACACGGTTATGACAGTGAGGGAGATGTCTTATTTCTCTCTACCTTGGATGCTCATGCTCTCCATGCAGGTGGTCTTGCAGACATGCACTCTTGGATTATTGACTCAGGTGCCTCGTTTCATGTCACACCTTACAGAGAGTTGTTTGTGAGGTATGCAGGGGGCAGTAATGGAGTCGTTTTTCTGGGAGATAATCATGCATGCAGTATTGTTGGCATTGGAGATGTCAGGCTTGTGTTTGCTGATGGTACTCAGCTCATGCTCCATAATGTTAGGCATGTACCGGAAATCAAGAAAAATCTGATTTCCACTGGTATGTTGGATGATGAGGGATTTGTGACCAGCTTTGGTCATGGTTGTTGGAAGGTCACCAAAGGTGCCCTGGTTATTGCCAGAGGGCCCAAGGTAGACACAATGTATACTCTTCATGCCAAAGTGTGTAATCATACTGATATTCATGCCACCGAGCTGCCGAATATTTCAATGTGGCATAGCCGGTTGGGACATATGAGCATAAGTGGAATGGAGCAATTGGCTCGTCTTGGCTATTTACCGTCTCTTAAATTTTCTGATCTTAAGTTTTGTGAGCATTGCATATATGGTAGACAATTACAGTGCCCTCATAAGAGGAGAATAGGACATAAGGATGCTCAGCTTGAGCTTGTACATACAGATGTGTGTGAGATGCCTAGTCCATCACTTGGAGGTGCACGGTATTTTGTCTCCTTTATTGATGATTCCACACGTAAGGTGTGGGTGTACCCTCTTCGGTTGAAGAGCGATGTCTTTACAGTGTTTCAGAAATGGCTTGCTTTGGTTGAGAACCTGACAGGCAAAACACTGAAGGCTTTGCGGTCAGATAATGGTGGGGAGTATATGTCTAAAGCATTCAATGACTTTTGTGATGCTAGAGGTATTCAAAGGGAACTCCCTGCTCCTTACAGTCCACCGCAAAATGGCACTGCAGAGCGCATGAATAGAACCATACAGGAAAAGGTCCGCTCTATGATGTCACATGCTGCTTTATCTTATGGATTTTGGGCTGAAGCTGTTAAGACAGCAGTACACCTCATAAATAGGTCACCGAATAAGAGACTGGATGGCGGAGTGCCAGAAGAGCTTTGGACAGGAAAACCTCCGTCCTATAAGCACTTAAGGGTCTTTGGTTGCACTGCGTACGTGCACATACGCAGAGAAGAACGAACCAAGTTAGATCCTAAGTCTCTAAAATGCATATTTCTTGGATATGGTGACAAAGGTGAGATGGGTTACCGCCTATGGGATCCAGTAAATAAGAAGCTTATACGCAGCAATGATGTCTTGTTTGACGAGTCATGCATGTTTAAGGCAGACAGTAAGTCTTCTGATGCTTCAGACATTGATGTTGATGACTTGGAACACCCTGTACAATTCAGGCAGCCTACTAATCAGCCACTACAGCAGCGTAATCAGCCTTTAAATGATGCTGCAGCAGGTCAAAATAATCAGCCAGCAGTGGCAGAAGATGTCCTACAGGACATGCCACCTTTGGAAGATCTCCCAGGCATTATTTTGCCACCAGATTTGATGGAACAGCCACCTGTTTTAGGTGACCAACAGGCTGGACAGCAAGACCCATGGATCCGTAGGTCCACACGACAAAGGAGGCAGCCAGCCCGATTTGTTCCAGGAGCAGATTTTATAATGCTTACAGACTGTGGAGAGCCTTCCTGTTATAAGGAGGCAGTGCAAATGCATGATAAGAGGCTATGGGAACTAGCCATGAAGTCCGAAATGGACAGTCTCCATAAAAATGGCACTTGGGAATTGGTGCAGCTGCCAAAGGGCATGAAGACATTGCCATGCAAGTGGGTATACAGACTAAAAGTCACACCTGGAGCTAGACCACGGTATAAAGCCAGATTAGTTGCCAAGGGTTTTAAGCAGGAATACGGTGTAGATTTTGATGAAATCTTTTCTCCCGTGGTCAAGATGACCACACTCAGGACTGTACTTGCTTTGGTTGCATGTGAGGATTTGGAATTATGCCAAATGGATGTGAAAACGGCTTTCCTTCACGGTGATCTTCATGAGGAGATCTACATGCATCAGCCAGAGGGTTTTGCAGTCAAGGGCAAGGAGTCACTTGTATGCAAGTTGAAAAAGAGCCTTTATGGGCTGAAACAGGCACCAAGAGAATGGTATAAGAAATTTGATACCTTCATGAGGTCCCAAGGTTTCAGGAGAAGTGATACCGATCACTGCTTGTACACAAAGAAAGCTGCAAATGGCAGCTTAATCATTCTCATTTTATATGTGGATGATATGCTTATTGCCGGTAAGGCTCGTAAGGAGCTTGATGATCTAAAAGGGAGATTGCATGAGGCCTTTGATATGAAGGACCTTGGTGATGCAAATCACATACTGGGCATGAGGATACGGAGAGACAGGGGACAGCGTCTGTTGTATTTGTCTCAGACAGAATATATTGGCAAAGTGTTGCAAAGGTTTCACATGGAGGGGGGGAAGACTCTTAGTTCTCCATTGCCTCCATATGTGAAACTCAGTGCAATGGACAGCCCACAGTCAGATGCTGACAGGGCTGAGATGGCCAAGATTCCGTATGCTTCAGCTTGTGGCAGTCTCATGTATGCTATGGTTGCTACCAGGCCTGATATTGCGTTTGCAGTGGGAGTGGTTAGCAGGTATATGGCAAATCCAGGCAAGAAGCATTGGGATGCAGTGAAAGGTATTATGAGATACCTGAAGGGCACACAGGAGTTGTGCATATGCTTTGGCAAGCAGGATGCAAAAGTGCATGGTTATGTTGATTCAGATTATGCTGGTCATCCAGATAACCGGAAGTCTACTACCGGTTATGTTTATACATTCACAGGAGGTGCAGTGTCGTGGGTATCAAGGATGCAGCAGTGCATAGCCTTGTCCACCACATAAGCTGAATATATTGCAGCCACAGAGGCATGCAAGGAAGCCTTATGGCTATCTCGGCTAGTGGGAGACTTGGGCATTACAGGAGATATCCCATTGTTGCATTGTGACAGTCAGAGTGCTATTCAGTTGGCACACAATCCTGTCTTTCATGCAAAGACGAAGCACATAGATGTAAAGTATCACTTCATCAGGGAGGTGATAGATGATAAGCTGATTCAGCTTGTCAAGATTCATACGGATGACAACCCAGCAGATCTGTTGACAAAAGGCTTGCCTACAGAGTGGTTTGCACACTGCCGATGTTTGATGGGTATAGGATGAGCCTTACTGGGCCATGTACTCCATTGTGTATATACTTGAGGGCACATTGCCTTTAAGTGGGAGGTTGTTGGGGTAAAGGCGTATGTGCCTTTGCCCGGCCGCCCGAGTCACGGGCGCCCGCCCACTGTACCCTATACATATAGTGATTATACTGTATAGGGGGAGCTACCACTTTGGAGTCTCCCCACCCACGTGCTGTGTGTTCTTCCTCCTCTCACTCTCACTCTCAAAGCCAACATTCAAATTGGCACGGAGGTTTGGAGTGGGTCATGTGTTTTCTTTGCGATGGTAGAGATGGCGATCGCGATGGCAAGCTCATAGCATTGGGCGGGAGGGTTTATCAGGGGCAAGCTCACAGCGTTGGTGGCCGGCACATCTATTATGCGACTCATTTTGGCTTTTTTTGATGCCAACCTTCGACGCACCTACCCCCTCTCAATCTTTGATGCACCTGATTGCACTATCTTCTATATGTGTATTTGATTTGGACCAGTTATGGCTTGATTTGGCAAGTTTTCTAGCATGCCTGAAGTCTATTTTTGAATAGTGTTGCATTCTCATATGACTATTGTTTCTGGCCTTCGAGTTTATCGACGCACTTGCCCTCCCTTCTTCATCTTGGGCACTGGAGTTTCAAAAAAAAGAAGGTTATTGCCTCATCTTGTCACTTGCCCCCCCCCTCTTTTATTAATGGTGGAATTTTGCTAGTCCTTCATGCAACTTCTTGATCTCTGTATCTCTCCTCTCTCAAGCTTTTTGATGCATCTTATCTCTCTAGCTACAAAACTTCAAGTGAGATTTAGCATGTAGCTTAGTACATTTTTTCCCCTTGTATCCTTAAAAATTTCTTAAAGCTAGCTCATTGTGATGTTAAATCACTTCCTTAATAAAAATAGACATATACTTTATGAATTAATAATCAACAATCTAGCAAAAATGTCGAAGCAAGTATAGAGTAGAACCCCTTGGTAAGCTTGAGCACTATAGTTAAGGGAGACTGTGGCAATGAGGAGTCGTAAAACATTTGTCATTCGACTTGAATTTCTTATTTTACTTTGAACTAACATCATTCAAGATAAAATGACTTTATTACTTACAAAGATGGAGAATGGGCCTTATTGTGAACTTAACTTGATTTGCTGTTTAAAACTTGTCTCAAACAAACACTTCAATGCCCCTACCAGATCACTTCTTGTCTAGAAGGTTAGGCTATGCATGGTATTTTGAAACAATTTTGATATTGTTCTAAATAAAATTTTGATCAAAATCCCCTCAAATGGCTCTTAAGAGAGATACATGTCTCATCTTTTGGGCATAAGCATATTTGGAAGCTACACTATGTTCTCAAATATTACATCCCAGACTCTACTTATGATTGAGAGGGCTATTTTTTTTAAACCACAATGGTGACTTTAGATTATACTTGATATTATTGTTGTGTGTGGGATTTTAAAACATTAGGCATCTCTATATCTCCTTGTAGTTGGTACCTACATTTGAGCTTATGATGACTCTCCACCACTATTACTTCCACTCTATGTGATCTAGTTGCATCTGGAGTGGTTAGGTTAGGTTTTGAGTTGGGTTAGATTTAACCATGGTTAGTTTTTGTTTGTATACAAAAGGGCATCTTGATGTCTTTTTTTTGTATTGACCACCATCAAGAGCAAGGAGGTGACGTTCTCTCTCTATCTTTTATCGTTTTTGAACACTTACATCTTTATGCATCTCTCTCTCTCTCTCTCTCTCTCTCTCTCTCTCTCTCTCTCTCTCTCTCTCTCTCTCTCTCTCTCTCTCTCTCTCTCTCTCTCTCTCTCTCTCTCTCTCTCTCTTCCCCCCATACACTCTCGTATACGCACACATACTAAAACACACTCATGTACAAATACACTCACGTATTGCATGTATCTCTATCCCATCCAAGGAACAAATGTAGAAAGCTCCTATAGCCCACAGAGCTCTCGAAACAGGGTTGTCAAGCAATCGGTGGAAGAGAAGGATGAGAACTTGCCCTCTCTACCGAAAAATTTTGGGAGGCTGGTGCAAACTGAGATGTTGTAGGGCTGGCTGTCTTCACACTTTGTCAATGATATGAGACTACCACCTGTACCATTGAATAGGCTTTGTGTGAATCCAGTCATTCGAACTACAGAGACGACCATCTTTTGTTGGAACTTGAAGAGAGCTTCAATAGGCGCACAGTTATGTGCCATCAATGGGAGAGTTCATTGTTTCTGAGACTTTTCTCGGGAAAGCCCCCTCATAACATAACCTTAGGGACCCGAGATGGAGGAATGGGTTTTGGTGACAATAATTGAATATGTTTGATGAAAAGCTCAAAGAAACACAGAAGTGCTCACCTTACCAAGAAAAATTTAGTTGTTTGGGACCAGAAACCATAGACTTATGTCATGGCTTCATAGCATTGAAATAAGTAAGTTAAATTCACACTTCTTTCTTTGGAATGTTTTCTTTCTTAAAAGCTTCAATATAATTTTCTTCAGTTCTTTGGATACATAGAATGGTTACATTTGAAGGATATGTATCCTCAAGTTTGGTGTCACGTCATTTCCTTCACAAAGGAATAAGAAGCAGAGTTATTAACGAACCTTGTAAACCTAAACATGTATATAAATATTTTGCAATATAGATGTTCAATGTCTTATATATAAGTATTCTCTCTAAAACTATTAATTATTATTTTTTTCATCAGGGTGACTCGTGTGCATGTACCACACACACCAGGCCATGATATTTTTCTGATGCAATGTTTTGGTCTAGCAAACCTGAATACTCTGCTATAGAAGCTAATAGAGGATGAACGAAAGTGGGCGACCACAAGAGTTGCTTGCATTAATAAAAAAGTGGGCAAACCAAGTTGGTACAATGTCCCAATGGCGGCACTGTTGTCCCAATTTGTTTTTCAGGTAATATTGTGAATAACATTTAATTCAAAGATGTTACTTCTTTAGCTTAGATTTTCTTAAAGTTTTCCATCTTGATTTGTAAGAATAGGATGACTTCAAGAAGATGAGTTAAACGAAAATGAGAGGATTACCTAAGGAAGGGGAACACACATAAGATGAGGAGGAGGTGTACGAGAATTACTTAAAGGAAATAGAGATGATTTTCATGAAAAAGGGGCACACATTCACAACCATTGCAAATCCTGCAAATGGAAAGCATTTCTTTGATGTGGTATTTAAGTACTAGGATTAGCATGAGAAGCAGCAACAATTCACCATCGAGAAGCTGCAACTCATTGCTCGCTCCAGCTAAATAAGTAAGTTTCATCTGTTGTGCAAAAAGCACAAGCTGGTTCAAGTAAAGTTTGAGAGTGTAATGCATGGCTGCTTTGTTTTTGTAGCAAGGGCAAGTTGGTTCAAACCATTGCTGAAGGAGAGAATGCCATGAAGTCTGCATAGGTACCATGCGAAGAACTTTCATTCCACATGTTCTTCAATAAGTACGTGTATTGGCATCACTTAATAACCACATCACTTGATATGAAGTGTAAAATAGAAGAAGAGAAGCTAATCTTGTGGGGAGGTTCACACGGAAGGAGAATCAAAGGAAATAATGTCTTTGAAAGATTATTTGAGTGATTGCAAAGCAAAACACTTCAACACTGAATTTGTATCATGGCAAAAAGTAATGCAGTCTTCAGTCAATGCATCGGCTCAGCCACACCTCATATATACAACAAGACGCACCATATATAGGTATGCTTAGAACATAATATTTCATTCCATGAGCTTGTACACTAGGTATAGGTATGCTGATAAGACAACCCGTGAATTATCCTATTTATTACCAGGTGGTGGGTTTTGATGAGGGACATAGTTTCTTTCCCCAATATTCGTCATCCCGCATATGAGTGGGTGTTGAGTGAGGTTGAGGATAATGGCATATATCCAGAAATCTAGATAGAAGAACTTGCCGAAAAAGAAGTTTGGAGTTTGTGCCCATGGTGGTTAGATTATGCCAATAGGACATACCCCCTTGATGAGGAGGCCTTGTGGAAAGGTATTATCCATGCCTTGCTCCAAGTTAACCATTTGTTTGACGTAATTTTGTGAAGCAGATCTACATCAACCTAAGTGGTCTGGAGCTAAGGGATCCAAGCAACCTATAGGCCATGGCAAGAAAGGTGTAACTAGGGCAGGCAGTGGGGAAGTAAAAGATGCAAGTGGGCAAGGCAAAGGTGCAACTAATCTTGGCACCAAAAGAAAGGGTGGCAAGTCAAATGTGTAAAGAATTGGTCCCCAAAAAAGGAAGAAAGTCACAAAGAAAAGAAAGGTTGTAAGCAAAGATGAGGAGGATGATGATGATTCAGAGGAGGACGATCACACGGAAGATGAGGAGGTGGAAGAGGATGAAGACAATGACACTATTACTTCACACAGTCCTCTAAGTAGTAATGGACACTGACCTTCTTTTATAGTTGTTCTAATCGTTTCCTTTAAAGCATGTGTTTAATTGTGTAACCATGTTTAGTTTTTTTATATACAAGTGTTTGGAAATATATCACTGAAGCACATGACTATTTTGGGAAACATCACTGATATAGTCGACAATATAATTGGGAGAAACATCTCAAAGTAAGTGAATGAAAACCCCAACTTGTATTTTGAACATAAGTATCTGTAGTTCCAACAAGGTTCTAACATAAACCTAGCTCCTAGGCATTACAATAGGTTGGCAAAGTTTGTTGGAGGCTTGAACAATTCTAGGAATATAGGAAGCTAGCCCTCATCTTTGGGAGGATGTTCAATGGTGTGGGCAGATTTTCCCACAGGGTTGCCTATAGACAAGGGCACTTTGCTAGTCCCTCATTGGAACATTTGGAATAAAGATCTTGTTGAGGCTGCATGTGTTCTTAACAGAGGATGGAGCCTTTGTAGGCACTTGCATCGGTGATCATTTTGGTGGTGTAGTGGAGACAGCCAAAGCACATGATCTTGCTCTACAACGCACTTTATATCTTGAGTTGTAAGAGAGCTACCGTCCCTCTGATGAGATAGATTTTGAAGAGGTATGAACCACCACTTTCTTTTCTTCTAGTATTGGGAAATTAAAAGAAAACTCTAAATTATTATTCAAACAAATGAGGTGTATGTCATGAGTGTGCAGGTAATAATGTTGATTGTTGGGGTGCTTGTTTGACACCCACCAAGCGTCCAACCTCCAACATATATGAGAGTGAATGGTAAGGATGCATCTGCTACAACCTTTGGGTTTACACATTACACTGACCTCCTGAGTGAGTCACTTTGCCTAAAAGGAAGGTGTGCCAGTCATATTAGGGAGACAGATAATCAACCATTACGGGGTGCAGCTGAGTGAGCTGTTGAGACTGCAAGGTATAGAATAAACACTACACATTTTTTATTGGTAATGATTTGATACAATTGATTCGATACAATGTAAGACATTGATCTTATGTTTTTCTTCATTTAAGCAGGTGGCTCCTTGGTGCTTTCACAAAATGGAAGGGGAACTAGTACTGGATTGCTTTATAGGGACTGGTGTCATGGCTAAGGCATGCAAGGAGCTTTGCCGACATTGTATAAGCATAGAAAATGATTGACTGTGCTATAATCAGGAGTTGGCTCATTGCAAGATGTGCCCATAGACCTGGGTTCCACGTGGTTTCAAGGTAAAGAATCCAAGAAAATTATTCAAGCAAGCATGCAACCTCAAATTTCGTTGGAGGAACCTGGGTGTGGACAACCCCAATGGCTGCCACGGCATGCTTCATATGTACCACGTGGTGCTACTTCTACATCGCGACAACTTTCTCACTTTCTTATTACCAGGAGTAGAAATGATGCCATACCCTTATGGTATACCACATCCTAACATAACCAACCCAAATCAGTATCCGAATTGGGGGGACCTGCATGACCTAACATAATCCAGCAAGATCATGTAGCTTCAAGTAGTGCTGGTGCCTCACATGGAATATGAGTCATAGAGATGACCATGTCATTGGTTACCAAAAACATTTATTGTTGTTTTTCATGGATTTTTTATTCACTGTCTCATGTATAGAAGTGACTTTTATCAATATCTTGCAAAAGTTTAAAATGTGTTGGTGTGTAAATGTGTCAATATATAAATATATATACATATGTATATATATATATATACATATATGTATATATATATATATATATATACACATGTATGTATATACATATGTATGTATATGTATGTATATACATAGAGAGAGAGAGAGAGAGAGAGAGAGAGAGAGAGAAATGTCCTATGTGTTACGATTTCAACCAAGCACACTTATTGGTGTTTTCCATGGAATTTGTATTCAATGTCTCCTGTATGGAAGTGACTTTTATCGATATCTTGCAAAAAGAGTCTACATGTGAATTGTGTGTGTGTGTGAGAGAGAGAGAGAGAGAAAGAGTGAAAGAGAGTAGGGAACAAGAGGTACCCATGTGTTACGATTTCAACCGCTTGCGAGTTTTGCAAGACTGCTCACCTGTAATTGCCAGTTTTGCAAGACTGCTCACCTGTAATTGCTTGCAAAAAAAAAGCACCCGAAGCCTCACCATCAACTCAACCCAAGGTTATGTCCTTCACACTAGCATCTACTGCCAACTCTGCATCCACATCTCTTGCGAAGAAGAACCATGCAACGAAACCACAACCTACCTTCAAAATGGGTTCCCAAAGCTACTCAACTTGCTTTACCTCAACCACCAAAAGCCTGAAGGCCTAGGCAAAATTGTGTCTCTATAATCAAGCTAAACCTAAAATTATTTTAAGGTGGATTCCCACTCGTCTTCTTCAAGCTCAAGGCTTTCACCATGCTAATAACTGGATTTGGGTTTCAAAGTGCAATCCAGTGATTCTAAGAGATGTTAACATGCAAGCCTCGCCAACAACTACCAAATCCAATAGTTCCAAAAACAAACAAGGGAAAGTAGGTCGTGATGGAATCTTTGCCACCCCTCCCACAAAAAATTTGGATTCCTAAAAACATTGGACTCTACTTCACGAAGGGGAGAAATTGAGCATACTTCTACTTCAATAAGAGAAGCTTTACATGTAGTTCCTTGATCAAGATCACCCTTATCTCAATAAGGCTCTCATATAAAATTTGCTAGGTTGGAGTTTCTTGATGTCTCACCCACCAAAACAACACTTTCCATAACTCTTCTAGAGGAAGTACTAATAAGCCATATTCGGTCTTATGAGAGTGCCTTGCCACCCTTACACCTTGATGTCAACATTCCTAATGATGCCAAAGTGTTCTTCATCGCACCTATGTCATCATCAAAAAAAATGGAAAAATTGGCTTCAAAAGGCATACTACATTACCCTTTGAGAAATCCATGGATGATGGGAAATGACATACAACCAGTTACTTCTATATTTGGACCCCCAAATACTATTTTGTTCCCTGACAACTTAAGCTCACACAAAGCGAGAACCAGTTGGGAAAAAAGTAACTCTCACATGTACAATAAAATAGCACTTATACCAACAAACATGAAACATTAACTAAAAAAAACAAAACCTAAAAAAGACAGAATTGAGCACACACCTAAGAAAAAGAGAATGAGTGCCTCACATGGAGTGCTGGTGCCTCACATGGAATATGAGTCATAGAGATGACCATGTCATTGGTTACCAAAAACATTTATTGTTGTTTTTCATGGATTTTGTATTCACTGTCTCATGTATGGAAGTGACTTTTATCAATATCTTGCAAAAGTTTAAAATGTGTTGGTGTGTAAATGTGTTAATATATATATATATATATACATAGAGAGAGAGAGAGAGAGAGAGAGAGAGAGAGAGAGAGAGAGAGAGAGAGAGAGAGAATTGTCCTATGTGTTACGATTTCAACCAAGCACACTTATTGGTGTTTTCCATGGAATTTGTATTCAATGTGTTATGACCCATGTTATTTGAATGATAATCATGGTCATTTAATATTTGATTTATATATATTTTTATGATGCCTATTTCTCATGAACACGTTAGGATTGATTGATGTGATGTCAATTGATTGTTACTACTGATGTGGTTTATGTTTATGAGTTTAGGTGATGAGGTGTGCAAGGGTACCGATTTAGGTGTTGCACAGTGCGAGGGTATCGATTTAGGTGTCGCACGGATGGTGGATTGAGTCGTGGCGTGTGGACAGATCTCATTATTTTATGCACAATATTTTCTAGCTGTACTATGGCGTTTGATATTATTTTGACATCAGTGTGATGTGTGTGTGTGTGCACACGTCAATTTATTGTACAGTGTGCGTGCGAGCACTAGTTGATTTATTTTATAATGTGCATATGTGCACAAGTTAGATTATTGAATTAGAAAAATTTGTGCAAACCTTAGAAGGTTTGAGGACAAGGTTAATTGAAGACAAGGCTAATTAAATGGCAAAGTCCAAATATGGATGTATACTTTATTTTTGGCTGAAAGCCTACTTTTGGGAATATATCAAAAATACCCACGCGAGAAGAAGCCACTCACGTTGGGGGGGGAAGATTGCACCCAGTCTTGTGTTGCCTTGTGTTGATGGTGATGTATTTCTTTCTCTTGCTCTATGTTTTGATATGTGCTTTAATTTTCAATTTAATTCAAGTAGTTATTTTGATATTTGATATAATTTTTATGAGTCTTTTGATTATTCTCTTCAAGAAAAGTAAAGGTCCGGTTGCACAATGTCTCTTGTATGGAAGCGACTTTTATCGAGATCTTGCAAAGAGAGTCTACATGTGAATTGTGTGTGTATGTGTGTGAGAGAGAGAGAGTGAAAAAGAGTAAGGGAACAAGAGGTACCCATGTGTTACGATTTCAACCGCTTGCTAGTTTTGCAAGACTGCTCACCTGTAACGCCAAAAAAAAGCACCCGAAGCCTCACCATCAACTCAACCCAAGGTTACGTCCTTCGCACTAGCATCTACTGCCAACTTTGCATCCACATCTCCTGCGAAGAAGAACCATGCAAAACGAAGCCACAACCTACCTTCAAAATGGGTTCCCAGAGCTACTCAACTTGCTTTACCTCAACCACCAAAAGCCTGAAGGCCTAGGCAAAATTGTCTCTCTATAATCAAGCTAAACCTAAAATTATTTTAAGGTGGATTCCCACTCGTCTTCTTCAAGCTCAAGGCTTTCACCATGGTAATAACTAGATTTGGGTTTCAAAGCGCAATCCAGTGATTCCAAGCGATGTTAACATGCAAGCCTCGCCAACAACTACCAAATCCAATAGTTCCAAAACAAACAAGGGAAAGTAGGTCGTGATGGAATCTTTGCCATCCCTCCTACAAAAAATTTGGATTCCTAAAAACATTGGACTCTACTTCACGAAGGGGAGAAATTGAGCATACTTCTACTTCAATAAGAGAAGCTTTACATGTAGTTCCTTGATCAAGATCACCCTTATCTCAATAAGGCTCTCATATAAAATTTGCTAGGTTGGAGTTTCTTGATGTCTCACCCACCAAAACAACACTTTCCATAACTCTTCTAGAGGAAGTACTAATAAGCCATATTCGGTCTTATGAGAGTGCCTTGCCACCCTTACACCTTGATGTCAACATTCCTAATGATGCCAAAGTGTTCTTCATCGCACCTATGTCATCATCAAGAAAAATGGAAAAATTGGCTTCAAAAGGCATACTACATTACCCTTTGAGAAATCCATGGATGATGGGAAATGACATACAACCAGTTACTTCTATATTTGGACCCCCAAATACTATTTTGTTCCCTGACAACTTAAGCTCACACAAAGCGGGAACCAGTTGGGAAAAAAGTAACTCGCACATGTACAATAAAATAGCACTTATACCAACAAACATGAAACATTAACTAAAAAAAACAAAACCTAAAAAAAAACAAAATTGAGCACACACCTAAGAAAAAGAGAATGAGTGCCTTACATGGAGTGCGTGCCTCACATGGAATATGAGTCATAGAGATGACCATGTCATTGGTTACCAAAAACATTTATTGTTGTTTTTCATGGATTTTGTATTCACTGTCTCATGTATGGAAGTGACTTTTATCAATATCTTGCAAAAGTTTAAAATGCGTTGGTGTGTAAATGTGTCAATATATATATATATATATACATATGTATGTATATACATAGAGAGAGAGAGAGAGAGAGAGAGAGAGAGAGAGAGAGAGAGAGAGAGAGAGAGAGAGAGAGAGAGAGAAATGTCCTATGTGTTACGATGTCAACCAAGCACACTTATTGGTGTTTTCCACGGAATTTGTATTCAATGTCTCCTGTATAGAAGCGACTTTTATCGATATCTTGCAAAGAGAGTCTACATGTGAATTGTGTGTGTGTGTGTGTGAGAGAGAGAGAGAGAGAGTGAAAAAGAGTAAGGGAACAAGAGGTACCCATGTGTTACGATTTCAACCGCTTGCCAATTTTGCAAGACTGCTCACCTGTAATTGCTCGCCAAAACCCCGAAGCCTCACCATCAACTCAACCCAAGGTTACGTGCTTCACATTAGCATCTACTGCCAACTCTGCATCCACATCTCCTACAAAGAAGAACCATGAAACGAAGCCACAACCTACCTTCAAAATGGGTTCCTAGAGCTACTCAACTTGCTTTACCTCAACTACCAAAAGCTTGAAGGCCTAGGCAAAATTGTCTCTCTATAATCAAGCTAAACCTAAAATTATTTTAAGGTGGATTCCCACTCGTCTTCTTCAAGCTCAAGGCTTTCACCATGGTAATAACTAGATTTGGGTTTCAAAGCGCAATCCAGTGATTCCAAGCGATGTTAACATGCAAGCCTTGCCAGCAACTACCAAATCCAATAGTTCCAAAACAAACAAGGCAAAGTAGGTCGTGATGGAATCTTTGCCGTCCCTCCCACAAAAAAATTGGATTCCTAAAAACATTAGACTCTACTTCAAGAAGGGGAGAAATCGAGCATACTTCTACTTCAATAAGAGAAGCTTTACATGTAGTTCCTTGATCAAGATCACCCTTATCTCAATAAGGCTCTCATATAAAATTTGCTAGGTTGGAGTTTCTTGATGTCTCACCCACCAAAAAGACACTTTCCCCATAACTCTTCTAGAGGAAGTACTAATAAGCCATATTCGGTCTGATGAGAGTGCCTTGCCACCCTTACACCTTGATGTCAACATTCCTAATGATGCCAAAGTGTTCTTCATCGCACCTATGTCATCATCAAGAAAAATAGAAAAATTGGCTTCAAAAGGCATACTACATTACCCTTTGAGAAATCCATGGATGATGGGAAATGACATACAACCAGTTACTTTTATATTTGGACCCCCAAATACTATTTTGTTCCTTGACAACTTAAGCTCACACAAAGCGGGAACCAGTTGGGAAAAAAGTAGCTCTCGTATGTACAATAAAATAGCACTTATACCAACAAACATGAAACATTTACTAAAAAAAACAAAAAGACAGAATTGAGCACACACCTAAAAAAAAGAGAATGAGTGCCTCACATGGAGTGCTAGTACCTCACATGGAATATGAGTCATAGAGATGACCATGTCATTGGTTACCAAAAAACATTTATGAGTGCCTCACATGGAGTGCTAGTGCCTCACATGGAATATGAGTCATAGAGATGACCATGTCATTGGTTACCAAAAACATTTATTGTTGTTTTTCATGGATTTTGTATTCACTGTCTCATGTATGGAAGTGACTTTTATCAATATCTTGTAAAAGTTTAAAATGCGTTGGTGTGTAAATATGTCAATATATATATATATACGTATGTGTGTATATACATAGAGAGAGAGAGAGAGAGAGAGAGAGAGAAATGTCCTATGTGTTACGATTTCAACCAAGCACACCTATTGGTGTTTTCCATGGAATTTGTATTCAATGTCTCATGTATGGAAGCGACTTTTATCGATATCTTGCAAAGAGAGTCTACATGTGAATTGTGTGTGTGTGTGTGTGTGTGTGTGTGTGTGAGAGAGAGAGAGAGAGAGAGAGAGAGAGTTAAAAAGAGTAAGGGAACGAGAGGTACCCATGTGTTACGATTTCAACCCCTTGCCAGTTTTGCAAGACTGCTTACCTGTAATTGCTCGCCAAAACCTCGAAGCCTCACCATCAACTCAACCCAAGGTTACTTCCTTCACACTAGCATCTACTGCCAACTCTGCATCCACATCTCCTGCGAAGAAGAACCATGCAACGAAGCCACAACCTACCTTCAAAATGGGTTCCTAGAGCTACTCAACTTGCTTTACCTCAACCACGAAAAGCCTGAAGGCCTAGGCAAAATTGTCTCTCTATAATCAAGCTAAACCTAAAATTATTTTAAGGTGGATTCCCACTCATCTTCTTCAAGCTCAAGGCTTTCACCATGGTAATACCTAGATTTGAACCTAAAATTATTTAAGGTGGATTCCCACTCGTCTTCTTCAAGCTCAAGGCTTTCACCATGGTAATAACTAGATTTGGGCAATCCAGTGATTCCAAGCGATGTTAACATGCAAGCCTCGCCAACAACTACCAAATCCAATAGTTCCAAAACAAACAAGGGAAAGTAGGTCGTGATGGAATCTTTGCCATCCCTCCCACAAGAAATTTGGATTCTTAAAAACATTAGACTCTACTTCAAGAAGGGGAGAATATGAGCATACTTCTACTTCAATAAGAGAAGCTTTACATGTTCCTTGATCAAGATCACCCTTTTCTCAATAAGGCTCTCATATAAAATTTGCTAGGTTGGAGTTTCTTGATGTCTCACCCACCAAAACAACACTTTCCATAACTCTTCTAGAGGAAGTACTAATAAGCCATATTCGGTCTTATGAGAGTGCCTTGCCACCCTTACACCTTGATGTCAACATTCCTAATGATGCCAAAGTGTTCTTCATCGCACCTATGTCATCATCAAGAAAAATGGAAAAATTGGCTTCAAAAGGTATACTACATTACCCTTTGAGAAATCCATGGATGATGGGAAATGACATACAACCAGTTACTTCTATATTTGGACCCCCAAATACTATTTTGTTCCCTGACAACTTAAGCTCACACAAAGCGGGAACCAGTTGGGAAAAAAGTAACTCTCACATGTACAATAAAATAGCACTTATACCAACAAACATGAAACATTAACTAAAAAAACAAAACCTAAAAAAGACAGAATTGAGCACACACCTAAGAAAAAGAGAATGAGTGCCTCACATGGAGTGCTGGTGCCTCACATGGAATATGAGTCATAGATATGACCATGTCATTGGTTACCAAAAACATTTATTGTTGTTTTTCATGGATTTTGTATTCACTATCTCATGTATGGAAGTGACTTTTATCAATATCTTGCAAAAGTTTAAAATGTGTTGGTGTGTAAATGTGTTAATATATATATATATATATATATACATAAAGAAAGAGAAAGAGAGAGAGAGAGAGAGAGAGAGAGAGAGAGAGAGAGAGAGAGAGAGAGAGAGAGAGAGAGAGAGAGAGAAATGTCCTATGTGTTACGATTTCAACCAAGCACACTTATTGGTGTTTTCCATGGAATTTGTTTTCAATGTCTCCTGTATGGAAGCGACTTTTGTCGATATCTTGCAAAGAGTCTACATGTGAATTGTGTGTGTGTGTGTGTGAGAGAGAGAGAGAGAGTGAAAAAGAGTAAGGGAACAAGAGGTACCCATGTGTTACGATTTCAACCGTTTGCCAGTTTTGCAAGACTGCTCACTTGTAGTTGCTCGCCAAAACCCCGAAGCCTCACCATCAACTCAACCCAAGGTTACGTCCTTCACACTAGCATCTACTGCCAACTCTGCATCCACATCTCCTGCGAAGAAGAACCATGCAACGAAGCCACAACCTACCTTCAAAATGGGTTCCCAGAGCTACTCAACTTGCTTTACCTCAGCCACCAAAAGCCTGAAGGCCTAGGCAAAATTGTCTCTCTATAATCAAGCTTAACCTAAAATTATTTTAAGGTGGATTCCCACTCGTCTTCTTCAAGCTCAAGGCTTTCACCATGGTTATAACTAGATTTGGGTTTCAAAGCACAATCCAGTGATTCCAAGCGATGTTAACATGCAAGCATCGCCAACAACTACCAAATCCAATAGTTCCAAAACAAACAAGGGAAAGTAGGTCGTGATGGAATCTTTGCCATCCCTCCCACAAAAAATTTGGATTCCTAAAAACATTAGACTCTACTTCAAGAAGGGGAGAATATGAGCATACTTCTACTTCAATAAGAGAAGCTTTACATGTTCCTTGATCAAGATCACGCTTATCTCAATAAGGCTCTCATATAAAAGTTGCTAGGTTGGAGTTTCTTGATGTCTCACACACCAAAACAACACTTTCCATAACTATTCTAGAAAAAGTACTAATAAGCCATATTCGGTCTTATAAGAGTGCCTTGCCACCCTTACACCTTGATGTCAACATTCCTAATGACGCCAAAGTGTTCTTCATCGCACCTATGTCATCATCAAGAAAAATGGAAAAATTGGCTTCAAAAGGCATCCTACATTACCCTTTGAGAAATCCATGGATGATGGGAAATGACATACAACTAGTTACTTCCATATTTGGACCCCCAAATATTATTTTGTTCCCTGACAGCTTAAGCTCACACAAAGCGGGAACCAGTTGGGAAAAAAGTAACTCTCACATGTACAATAAAATAGCACTTATACCAACAAACATGAAACATTAACTAAAAAAACAAAACCTAAAAAAGACAGAATTGAGCACACACCTAAGAAAAAGAGAATGAGTGCCTCACATGGAGTGCTGGTGCCTCACATGGAATATGAGTCATAGAGATGACCATGTCATTGGTTACCAAAAACATTTATTGTTGTTTTTTATGGATTTTGTATTCACTGTCTCATGTATGGAAGTGACTTTTATCAATATCTTGCAAAAGTTTAAAATGTGTTGGTGTGTAAATGTGTTAATATATATATATATACACACATGTATGTATATACATACATAGAGAGAGAGAGAGAGAGAGAGAGAGAGAGAGAGAGAGAGAGAGAGAGAGAGAGAGAGAAATGTCCTATGTGTTACGATTTCAACCAAGCACACTTATTGGTGTTTTCCATGGAATTTGTATTCAATGTCTCCTATCTAGAAGCGACTTTTATCGATATCTTGCAAAGAGAGTCTACATGTGAATTGTGTGTGTGTGTGTGTGTGTGTGTGTGTGTGTGTGCAAGAGAGAGAGTGAAAAAGAGTAAGGGAACAAGAGGTACCCATGTGTTACGATTTCAACCGCTTGCCAGTTTTGCAAGACTGCTCACCTGTAATTGCTCGCCAAAACCCCGAAGCCTCACCATCAACTCAACCCAAGGTTACGTCCTTCACACTAGCATCTACTGCAACCTCTGCATCCACATCTCCTACGAAGTGAACAACCATGCAACGAAGCCACAACCTACCTTCAAAATGGGTTCCCAGAGCTACTCAACTTGCTTTACCTCGATCACCAAAAGCCTGAAGGCCTAGGCAAAATTTTCTCTCTATAATCAAGCTAAACCTAAAATTATTTTAAGGTGGATTCCCACTCGTCTTCTTCAAGCTAAACCTAAATTATTTTAAGGTGGATTCCCACTCGTCTTCTTCAAGCTCAAGGCTTTCACCATGGTAATAACTAGATTTGGGTTTCAAAGCACAATCCAGTGATTCCAAGCGATGTTAACATGCAAGCCTCGCCAACAACTACCAAATCCAATAGTTCCAAAACAAACAAGGGAAAGTAGGTCGTGAAGGAAACTTTGCCATCCCTCCCACAAAAAATTTGGATTCCTAAAAACATTAGACTCTACTTCAACAAGGGGAGAAATTGAGCATACTTCTACTTCAATAAGATAATCTTTACATGTAGTTCCTTGATCAAGATCACCCTTATCTCAATAAGGCTCTCATATAAAATTTGCTAGGTTGGAGTTTCTTGATGTCTCACCCACAAAAACAACACTTTCCATAACTCTTCAAGAGGAAGTACTAATAAGCCATATTCGGTCTTATGAGAGTGCCTTGCCACCCTTACACCTTGATGTCAACATTCTTAATGATGCCAAAGTGTTCTTCATCGCACCTATGTCATCATCAAGAAAAATGGAAAAATTGGCTTCAAAAGGCGCACTACATTACCCTTTGAGAAATCCATGGATGATGGGAAATGACATACAACCAGTTACTTCTATATTTGGACCCCCAAATACTATTTTGTTCCCTGACAACTTCAGCTCACACAAAGCGAGAACCAGTTGGGAAAAAAGTAACTCTCACATGTACAATAAAATAGCACTTATACCAACAAACATGAAACATTAACTAAAAAAAATAAAACCTAAAAAAGACAGAATTGAGCACACACCTAAGAAAAAGAGAATGAGTGCCTCACATGGAGTGCTGGTGCCTCACATGGAATATGAGTCATAGAGATGATCATGTGAGGCACTCCATGTGAGTGCCTCACATGGAGTGCTGGTGCCTCACATGGAATATGAGTCATAGAGATCCAAAGTGTTCTTCATCGCACCTATGTCATCATCAAGAAAAATGAAAAAATTGGCTTCAAAAGGCATACTACATTACCCTTTGAGAAATCCATGGATGATGGGAAATGACATACAACCAGTTACTTCTATATTTGGACCCCCAAATACTATTTTGTTCCCTGACAACTTAAGCTCACACAAAGCGGCGGGAACCAGTTGGGAAAAAAGTAACTCTCACATGTACAATAAAATAGCACTTATACCAATAAACATGAAACATTAACTAAACAAAACAAAACCTAAAAAAGACAGAATTGAGCACACACCTAAGAAAAAGAGAATGAGTGCCTCACATGGAGTGCTGGTGCCTCACATGGAATATGAGTCATAGAGATGACCATGTCATTGGTTACCAAAAACATTTATTCATGGATTTTGTATTCACTGTCTCATGTATGGAAGTGACTTTTATCAATATCTTGCAAAAGTTTAAAATGTGTTGGTGTGTAAATGTGTTAATATATATATATATACACATATGTATGTATATACATAGAGAGAGAGAGAGAGAGAGAGAGAGAGAGAGAGAGAGAGAGAGAGAGAGAGAGAGAGAGAAATGTCCTATGTGTTACGATTTCAACCAAGCACACTTATTGGTGTTTTCCATGGAATTTGTATTCAATGTCTCCTATATGGAAGCGACTTTTATCGATATCTTGTAAAGAGAGTCTACATGTGAATTGTGTGTGTGTGTGTGTGAGAGAGAGAGAGAGAGTGAGAAAGAGTAAGGGAACAAGAGGTACCCATGTGTACGATTTCAACCGCTTGCGAGTTTCGCAAGACTGCTCACTTGTAATTGCTCGCCAAAACCCCGAAGTCTCACCATCAACTCAACCCAAGGTTACGTCCTTCACACTAGCATCTACTGCTAACTTTGCATCCACATCTCCTGCGAAGAAGAACCATGCAAAACGAAGCCACAACCTACCTTCAAAATGGGTTCCCAGAGCTACTCAACTTGCTTTACCTCAACCACCAAAAGCCTGAAGGCCTAGGCAAAATTGTCTCTCTATAATCAAGCTAAACCTAAAATTATTTTAAGGTGGATTCCCACTCGTCGTCTTCAAGCTCAAGGCTTTCACCATGGTAATAACTAGATTTGGGTTTCAAAGGGCAATCCAGTGATTTCAAGCGATGTTAACATGCAAGCCTCGCCAACAACTACCAAATCCAATAGTTCCAAAACAAACAAGGGAAAGTAGGTCGTGATGGAATCTTTGCCATCCCTCCCACAAAAAATTTAGATTCTTAAAAACATTAGACTCTACTTCAAGAAGGGGAGAATATGAGCATACTTCTACTTCAATAAGAGAAGCTTTACATGTAGTTCCTTGATCAAGATCACCCTTATCTCAATAAGGCTCTCATATAAAATTTGCTAGGTTGGAGTTTCTTGATGTCTCACCCACCAAAACAACACTTTCCATAACTCTTCTAGAGGAAGTACTAATAAGCCATATTCGGTCTTATGAGAGTGCCTTGCCACCCTTACACCTTGATGTCAACATTCCTAATGATGCCAAAGTGTTCTTCATTGCACCTATGTCATCATCAAGAAAAATGGAAAAATTGGCTTCAAAAGGCATACTACATTACCCTTTGAGAAATCCATGGATGATGGGAATGACATACAACCAGTTACTTCTATATTTGGACCCCCAAATACTATTTTGTTCCCTGACAACTTAAGCTCACACAAAGCGGGAACCAGTTGGGAAAAACGTAACTCTCACATGTACAATAAAATAGCACTTATACCAACAAACATGAAACATTAACTAAAAAAAACAAAACCTAAAAACGACAGAATTGAGCACACACCTAAGGAAAAGAGAATGAGTGCCGGAGTGCTGGTGCCTCACATGGAATATGAGTCATAGAGATGACCATGTCATTGGTTACCAAAAACATTTATGGATTTTGTATTCACTGTCTCATTATTGGAAGTTACTTTTATCAATATCTTGCAAAATTTTAAAATGTGTTGGTGTGTAAATGTGTTAATATTTATATATATACATATGTATGTATATACATACATAGAGAGAGAGAGACACAGAGAGAGAGAGAGAGAGAGAGAGAGAGAGAGAGAGAGAGAGAGAGAGAGAAATGTCCTATAAGTTACGATTTCAACCAAGCACACTTATTGGTGTTTTCCATGGAATTTGTATTCAATGTCTCCTATAGGGAAGCAACTTTTATCGATATCTTGCAAAGAGAGTCTACATGTGAATTGTGTGTGTGTGTGTGTGTGAGAGAGAGAGAGAGAGAGAGTGAAAAAGAGTAAGAAGGGAGCAAGAGGTACCCATGTGTTACGATTTCAACCGCTTGCCAGTTTTGCAAGACTGCTCACCTGTAATTGCTCGCCAAAACCCCGAAGCCTCACCATCAACTCAAACCAAGGTTACGTCCTTCACACTAGCATCTACTACCAACTCTGCATCCACATCTCGTGCGAAGAGAAGAACCATGCAACGAAGCCACAACCTACCTTCAAAATGGGTTCCCAGAGCTACTCAAGTTGCTTTACCTCAACCACCAAAAGCGTGAAGGCCTAGGCAAAATTATCTCTCTATAATCAAGCTAAACCTAAAATTATTTTAAGGTGGATTCCCACTCGTCTTCTTCAAGCTCAAGGCTTTCACCATGGTAATAACTAGATTTGGGTTTCAAAGCACAATCCATTGATTCCAAGCGATGTTAACATGCAAGCCTCGCCAACAACTACCAAATCCAATAGTTCCAAAACAAACAAGGGAAAGTAGGTCGTGATGTAATCTTTGCCATCCCTCCCACAAAAAAATTGGATTCTTAAAAAGATTAGACTCTACTTCAAGAAGGGGAGAATATGAACATGCTTCTACTTCAATAAGAGAAGCTTTACATGTAGTTCCTTGATCAAGATCACCCTTATCTCAATAAGGCTCTCATATAAAATTTGCTAGGTTGGAGTTTCTTGATGTCTCACACACCAAAACAACACTTTCCACCATAACTGTTCTAGAAAAAGTACTAATAAGCCATATTCGGTCTTATGAGAGTGCCTTGCCACCCTTACACCTTGATGTCAACATTCCTAATGATGCCAAAGTGTTCTTCATCGCACCTATGTCATCATCAAGAAAAATGAAAAAATTGGCTTCAAAAGGCATACTACATTACCCTTTGAGAAATCCATGGATGATGGGAAATGACATACAACCAGTTACTTCTATATTTGGACCCCCAAATACTATTTTGTTCCCTGACAACTTAAGCTCACACAAAGCGGGAACCAGTTGGGAAAAAAGTAACTCTCACATGTACAATAAAATAGCACTTATACCAATAAACATGAAACATTAACTAAAAAAAACAAAACCTAAAAAAGACAGAATTGAGCACACACCTAAGAAAAAGAGAATGAGTGCCTCACATGGAGTGCTGGTGCCTCACATGGAATATGAGTCATAGAGATGACCATGTCATTGGTTACCAAAAACATTTATTGTTGTTTTTCATGGATTTTGTATTCACTGTCTCATGTATGGAAGTGACTTTTATCAATATCTTGCAAAAGTTTAAAATGTGTTGGTGTGTAAATGTGTTAATATATATATATATACACATATGTATGTATATACATAGAGAGAGAGAGAGAGAGAGAGAGAGAGAGAGAGAGAGAGAAATGTCCTATGTGTTACGATTTCAACCAAGCACACTTATTGGTGTTTTCCATGGAATTTGTATTCAATGTCTCCTATATGGAAGCGACTTTTATCGATATCTTGTAAAGAGAGTCTACATGTGAATTGTGTGTGTGTGTGAGAGAGAGAGAGAGAGTGAAAAAGAGTAAGGGAACAAATGTGTTACGATTTCAACCGCTTGCGAGTTTTGCAAGACTGCTCACCTGTAATTGCTTGCCAAAACCCCGAAGTCTCACCATCAACTCAACACAAGGTTACGTCCTTCACACTAGCATCTACTGCTAACTCTGCATCCACATCTCCTGCTACCTCAACCACCAAAAGCCTGAAGGCCTAGGCAAAATTTTCTCTCTATAATCAAGCCAAACCTAAAATTATTTTAAGGTGGATTCCCACTCGTCTTCTTCAAGCTCAAGGCTTTCACCATGGTAATAACTTGATTTGGGTTTCAAAGCACAATCCAGTGATTCCAAGCGATGTTAACATGCAAGCCTCGCCAACAACTACCAAATCCAATAGTTCCAAAACAAACAAGGGAAAGTAGGTCGTGATGGAATCTTTGCCATCCCTCCCACAAAAAATTTGGATTCCTAAAAACATTAGACTCTACTTCAAGAAGGGGAGAAATTGAGCATACTTCTACTTCAATAAGAGAAGCTTTACATGTAGTTCCTTGATCAAGATCACCCTTATCTCAATAAGGCTCTCATATAAAATTTGCTAGGTTTGAGTTGCTTGTTGTCTCACCCACCAAAACAACACTTTCCATAACTCTTCTAGAGGAAGTACTAATAAGCCATATTTGGTCTTATGAGAGTGCCTTGCCACCCTTACACCTTGATGTCAACATTCCTAATGATGCCAAAGCGTTCTTCATCGCACCTATGTCATCATCAAGAAAAATGGAAAATTGGCTTTAAAAGGCATACTACATTACCCTTTGAGAAATCCATGGATGATGGGAAATGACATACAACCAGTTACTTCTATATTTGGACCCCCAAATACTATTTTGTTCCCTGACAACTTAAGCTCACACAAAGCGGGAACCAGTTGGGAAAAAAGTAACTCTCACATGTACAATAAAATAGCACTTATACCAACAAACATGAAACATTAAAACTATTAAAAAAAAACCCTAAAAAAGACAGAATTGAGCACACAGCTAAGAAAAAGAGAATGAGTGCCTCACATGGAGTGCTGGTGCCTTACATGGAATATGAGTCATAGAGATGACCATGTCATTGGTTACCGAAAACATTTATTGTTGTTTTTCATGGATTTTGTATTCACTGTCTCATGTATGAAAAGGACTTTTATCAATATCTTGCAAAAGTTAAAAATGTGTTGGTGTGTAAATGTGTCAATATATACATACATACATACATACATACATACATACATATATATATATATATATATATATATATATATATATATATACATATATATACATATGTATGTATAGAGAGAGAGAGAGAGAGAGAGAGAGAGAGAGAGAGAGAGAAATGTCCTATGTGTTACGATTTCAACCAAGCACACTTATTGGTGTTTTCCATGGAATTTGTATTCAATGTCTCCTGTATGGTAGCGACTTTTATCGATATCTTGCAAAGAGAGTCTACATGTGAATTGTGTGTGTGTGTGTGAGAGAGAGAGAGAGAGAGTGAAAAAGAGTAGGGAACAAGAGGTACCCATGTGTTACGATTTCAACCGCTTGCCAGTTTTGCAAGACTCCTCACCTGTAATTGCTCGCCAAAAAAAAGCACCCGAAGCCTCACCATCAACTCAACCACCAAGGTTACGTCCTTCACAGTAGCATCTACTGCCAACTCTACATCCACATCTCCTGTGAGCGAAGAAGAACCATGCAACGAAGCCACAAACTACCTTCAAAATGGGTTCCCAGAGCTACTCAACTTGCTTTACCTCAACCACTAAAAGCCTGAAGGCCTAGGCAAAATTGTCTCTCTATAATCAAGCTAAACCTAAAATTATTTTAAGGTGGATTCTCACTCGTCTTCTTTAAGCTCAAGGCTTTCACCATGGTAATAACTGGATTTGGGTTTCAAAGCACAATCCAATGATTATGCAAGCCTCGCCAACAACTACCAAATCCAATAGTTCCAAAACAAACAAGGGAAAGTAGGTCGTGATGGAATCTTTGCCATCCCTCCCACAAAAAATTTGGATTTCTAAAAACATTAGACTCTACTTCAAGAAGGGGAGAAATTGAGCATACTTCTACTTCAATAAGAGAAGCTTACATGTAGTTCCTTGATCAAGATCACCCTTATCTCAATAGGGCTCTCATATAAAATTTTCTAGGTTGGAGTTTCTTGATGTCTCACCCACCAAGACAACACTTTCCATAACTCTTCTAGAGGAAGTACTAATAAGCCATATTCGGTCTTATGAGAGTGCCTTGCCACCCTTTCAACATTCCTAATGATGCCAAAGCGTTCTTCATGGCACCTATGTCATCATCAAGAAAAATGGTAAACTTGGCTTCAAAAGGCATACTACATTACCCTTTGAGAAATCCATGGATGACGAGAAATGACATACAACCAGTTACTTCTATATTTGGACCCCCAAATACTATTTTGTTCCCTGACAACTTAAGCTCACACAAAGCGGGAACCAGTTGGGAAAAAAGTAACTCTCACATGTACAATAAAATAGCACTTATACCAACAAACATGAAACATTAACAAAAAGAACAAAAAAAAAAATCTAAAAAAGACAGAATTGAGCACACACCTAAGAAAAAGAGAATGCTTAGAATATGGCAAATGAGGTTGTCATCCTTCTTTACATAACCTGCAGGTCTCAAACAATGTATTTCACTTGGCGTGACACTAGTGCACCTATTCTGGATCCAAATATGAAGAATGGTATTATCAGGGAGTGTCTAGCATACCACCTTTCCATAACTACTCTTGTTACTTTTATGCATCTTTAGGAGCGACTTGTTGTGGAAATAATTTCATTAATTTGTTTTTATTATAATTCCGTCCCATTGCTCTATGCCATGCATGTAAATGAGGTATGCTCTTTGCCACTTTCCATCTTTGTATGCAATGTAGGACATATTTTTGACATTATGGGATTCATGTCCGGTGGCAAAGAAGGTGTGGGATTTCCTTTCTCGCGTATGGATTCCATTGACAGATAGGCCTGTAAGGTTAAAGACTAGATTTTTGGTAAGATTTCGAATGGGTCGGATAACCCAGAACATTCAGTTTTCTTTCATTTTTTCAGGTGGATAGGTTTGTGGCATATTTGATTAACTAGGAATGCCTTTATATTTGATGCAAAAGTGGGTATTACAACTCATATAGGTCGTATAAAAGGGCTACTATTGTGGCAAGTCTATTCCTTGCGGTAAGCTTATTTAGTGGAGAACGACACGGCTATATATTGGATGAGGGTACTCCGAGCTACACTTATGGTTCGGAGTAATTAGTGAGGGAAAGCTAGTACATCACATGACGGCCATGTGGCCATGTGATGGAAAGCTAGTACATCACATGGCGGCCATGTGGCCATTCGTAAAGTAATTTTGATAATATATCTTCTATTACGAGAGAGAGAGAGAGAGAGAGAGAGAGAGAGAGAGAGAGAGAGAGAGATAGATTGATGTAAAGTAATTTTGATAATATATCTTCTATTACGAGAGAGAGAGAGAGAGAGAGAGAGAGAGAGAGAGAGAGAGATTGATGTAAAGTAATTTTGATAATATATCTTCTATTACGAGAGAGAGAGAGAGAGAGAGAGAGAGAGAGAGAGAGAGAGAGAGATTGATGTAAAGTCAGAGAGCGTGAAAAGAGAGAGATAGAGAATAAAAGTAGATTTTAATAAAATATAAATATAAAAAATTATATATATATGTATGAATAAAATATTAAAAACATATATATATAGTAAATACATAATAGTATATTATAATATTGATATACAAATCAATACACAGATAGGAAACATGTAATAGTATCATATTAATACTATTATATATAAACACATTCACACACATATATATACGTGTACAAGAGGGTGAAAGAGAAAGAGGGGGGAGAGAGAGAAAGTTTCTATGTGTGTGAAGAGTGTATGCGAGATGGGTGTGAGAAGAGAGAGAGTGTATGTGTGAGAGAGGGTTGTGTCTATGTACGTGACAGACACAAAAAGAATGCATGTGAGAGAGACACACACATATATGCATCTAGATGAGAGAGTAGTATATAAACACCTGCACACATACATACAAACGTGCACACATGAATATGCAAACACACACCACACATAAAAACACACGCACACAATCACTCACATACGCTTGTATACATATATACACATGGATAGTATACAAGTCACCTACTTTGTAAGTATTAAGGTCAATGGACATGCAACAAATAGATTTGCACCCCGCCCGGACATCAGTCAATGCATCTGTAGTAGCGATGTCTATTTACTCGTAATTTTATTTGAGAGACAGCGAGCGCGGATAACTAAGACGATAAACGCTGTTGGGAAGCTCGAGCAGCTAGTGTTGTGCAGTAGTAAGGTTCGTTTGCTTCTGCCAATTTTCTTCTTTTTGTGAATTTCCCAGTTAAAATTATCATCTTGCTTGACTTAATTAATTTCTCATGTGACTTAATTAATTTCTCATGGTCTTCCCCCATGTGGAGAAAGCTTGCTTAGCTTAATCCATATATTTATTCGGCCTTATATATCCCTGAGAAAATCAGGATTATCTCTCTAATTCCCTGGTGATTCCATGTCAGTGCTCAATGCTTAGATTTGAAGGTTTTTGTGAGCTCCCATGTGCTAGCCTTTGGATCATAAATGAGTGGTCATTTTTAATGGTTTTTAATGTAGCTTTTCACATCTAAGGTGAAATATTTTATTTTTGTGCAGAATGTCATGGCTTGTAGATGGGCAGACATTTGCAAGGAAAGTAAAAAATCCAGCACACGGTGTATGCAGACATGGCTCAAGAGGCATACACATAGAATGCCCTTCTTGTGGGCATGAATTCGAGCAGGGAGAGGTATGGCAACGTACAGACTCCTTCATTCTAATGAGCTTGTGGACACCGATTGTTTTTGTAGATAAATCTTTTGCATGCAGTTGCAAGCAAGAAAAATAGTGATCTTTTGAATGCTACTTTCATTTTGCAAGTGAGTAGTGTCATGCTTTTTGATGGTAATTTTACTTTTGTAACCACAAAAACTCTTCAGCAACATTTGGGGACTTCATGAGGGGCTACAGAAGGGATGTCGGAGAGGTTATCAAACTTATTTTGCTAGCACATTTGGGGACTTCATGAGGGACCAGAGAAGGGATGTCGTAGAGGTTATCAAGCTTGTTTTGTTAGCTCCAGACACACTGGTAACAGCAACTGTGTCTAATGCTGGAACCCCCCCACCACCACATACTTAATTTTTTGTTTGCAACTAGTCAAGCAGCGCCTAGGGGTCATAGACGCCCTCTTCCAAACCATCACCTGTATCCAACATGTATATACTCTTGACATGGATCGCTTCCCGAGGCTGGCACTAGAGTCTTTTATGCAATTACATCAGAAGAGCGAGAGGGAGCAGGTTAGGCTTGCTGGACTACCCTCCTCCTCATCAGCACCATCATAGGATTCCACCCTGAAAATGGGTCGTATGGTGATGAATACAGAATCACACCGCTCCAACTCTTGAGAGATAGAGAGCAGTGGCACGTGAGATTCGAAGGGTTTCCGCCACCTTACCTGCAGGAGCAAGCAGCATTTCTTATCAAATGAGAAAAATAGCTGTACCAACTCTTCTTGAGTGAGGATAGCTTGGATGCTTGGTGCAATCTTGAGGAAAAAAGGATCCCAACACCCATCAGTGACCCCAACTTTTGGGAAGTCTATGCATGACAGCTTTATCAGGTGCTGGATCAGCCCATACCCTAGATGTCGCACATTCCACTTCCCACCACATTCATTCTTTTTTTGACACTGTCAATACCACTTGGGCTCAAAAAGGTTGCGTAATGCGAGAGCAAAAGATCATGAAGATCTACGTTTGGAACACTTGGCCCATGGGCATCAGGTACTAGCTCCCATTCTTGCAGAATTCTTTAATAGAGCCCTTCTGTGAAGGCTTGCCTCCCTCCTCGAACACAAACACTGTTGTTCCCATCCATAAGGCAGGAGACCCCATGAACCCAAATAATTGTAGGTTTATCATGATTGGCCATATGATGGCCAAGATTTACGAGGAAGTACGAGAATCAGAGATTAGCTCTATGGCGGAGAGGCTGGGCATGGAGCATCAGGCAAGGGAGGCTTCCGACAGAACTACTTTACTTTAGGTCATATTTTCATCCTACGGCAGGTCAGCAAAGAGGAGGCAAGGTCATGGAAATAGCATGTATACTGTTGCTTTGTGGATTTCCGCAAAGCTTTCGACTCTGTCCGTTGGTCCCACTTACTGGGATGCTTGAGGAGCTTTAGTTCCCACATGACATGATATGGGAGGTGATGACCCGATATATGGTAGTGATTGGCAGGGTTCGGGCACTAGGAGGGCTCTCTGGTAATATATGCAGCACCTTTGGGGTCAAACAAGGAAGCCCAGTCTCCTCCACACTCTTTGGCCAGTGTACATTGATGAGATATCAGCTTTCATGGACAGATTAAGAGGTAGAGGCTCACCATTGGCTTAGGTGGTAAGTGCCCATCTTGTTACATATAGATGACATAGTCCTGATATGAGATTCAGCCAAGGGGTTAAATAGACATCTAGAGGCACTTGAGAGGTTTTGTGACGAGAGAGACCTCATGGTCAATCTTAGCAAAACCAAGGTCATGTTGTTCAATACATCATATGAGGTCACATTGAAACCGGCCTTCAGAAACTTGACGGGCGGTTAGCACACTTAATCACACTTAAATCTCTTTATGAACTGGAATAATAAACTTGGAAGAAGAAGAAAAAGAATAAGTGGACCTAGAGTGCTCCTGCACAAAAGACCAATTGGTCCCAAAGCGTGGCGCCCCCGCAAGTATTTATTTATCACTTGATGCCGGCGTAGCCCTTGTACAATTTCCGAGAAGATACCTCCTTGCTTCACGTGGAGGAGATCTTCTTGAATCTTTCACCCAGCTTGTGTTGTGTTGAAACAAGAGCCTTGGCCCCCTATTTATACAAGATTGGGGGTGAAAAGCTATGCTTTCATTCTGGATCGCTGCAGCGCGTGTAGCCCGCTGCCCCCTGCGCCTCCCCCTTCGCAGTCGCCGCCGCCTCCTCCCCCTCCTCCTTCACCCGCCTGTCCCCGCAGCCCTTCCTCCCCTCCGCCTTCACCCGCCTGTCCCCGCAGCCCTTCCTCCCCTCCGCCTTCATCCCGCCTGCCCCCCTCTGCCCCCCGCCTGAGCCAGACCCTTCCGCCCCCGGCCTCCCTCTTCCGCGCCGCCCTCCACTTCCCCCCCCTTTCTCGCCTTCTCTGCGCAGCCCCCCCCTCGCCATCTTTCTTCCTCCGCCTCTCTCCCTCCCCCCCGCCCCCCTTTTTCCACCCTCTTTTTCCCCCCCTCCTTGCGTCGTCGGCTTCTCCGCCCCCCGTCCCTGCCTCTCCCTATCTCCTTGCCTCAGCCCCCCCATCCCCCCCCCCTTTTTGTTTTTTCGGCGTCTTCAGCGGAGTGGCGTGGTCTTTCTTGGGTTCGTCTCGTCGATTCAGCCAGTACCTGGTCTTTTTCCCCTAGGAGGACTCCATGGCAGCCTCTCCGTCAGCCCCGACCGATACAGGTCTTCGACTAGACTTCTCAGATGCAGAGCAGCAGCTTCTCGCGTCCTCCGTTTCTTCTTTGGAGGCCTCCTCCTTGGTTTGCAAGGTGGTGGGTAGCCGCCCAATGCGGAGAGAGTTACGCGACCTACTTCAGGGTAGCCTCATCGGCGAGACTGCCAGAATCGTCAGCGTGGATTTTTTAGGCCGCGGCTACTACCAGGTGGAGTTCGAGTCCCCACCAGCAGCTCAGAGGGTGCTGGCTCGGAGCCCCATTGCCCTACGCTCCTCTCGGGCGTTCTTGGCGCGATGGACACACGGTTTCGACCCATCGTCTGATCCACTGGCAGGCGCGACTGGATTCCCCATCACCGTCTGCTTTCCAGGTCTCCGAAGGGAGTACTTGCCCCTCCTGCCGGCCATAGGCAAGGCTTTCGGGCAGGTGGTGGAGGTGCCACAGACCGCGGCTTCAGTGGTTGCTCGGGCAGCAGGACTCCCGGCCATTCGTGTTGTTGTTTCGTCACCGGAGTCCCTCCCGAAGACGATCCTCCTCCCTTGTCTTTCTGGAGGACATCTGATTCAGCGCGTGGAGTATTCGGGCCTCCCCGGTCAGTGCTTCATATGTCGGGAGATGGGCCATCTCGCACGCTCCTGTCCCCGCAAGGGGGCTAATCCTTCACGCTTTGCTGCCTCTGGACCCCCTGCGGGAGACCCGAGAGGTGGCCATCCACCTCCGAGACCGGACATCTCTGGCTCGTCACAGCAGGCGCCACCATCGGACGAGCAGGCTCCGGCGGAGGATGCCGCACAGACTCAGGAGGCTGGAGGCTGGCAGGAGGTTCGCCGGCGGAAACGCCCGGCTCGCAGGGACCGTCGCAGACGCCAGCAGGCAGCGCAGGCTGGCGGACAGGATGGTGGACGGGCGACTCCGGCTGGCCCACAGGCACCTACCCGCATTTATGCTCCAGTCAGGGATAGGCGGCCGGTAGGTCCCACCCCGATGGACGAGGATTCAGTCTCAGTGCCCATTGCTGAGGCCGATGGAGGAGTCTCCCACGTGGAGACCCCACTCCCGCCTCCCCCCGCGGGGGGCCCCGCCCCCTCCTTGGAGCAGTTCCCTGAGGATCCCCGGCCGCACTCTGCGACCCCCGGCTCCCCTCCCCCCTACCCGGAGAGCACTCTTCCCTCCTCCCCCCCTCCCCCCCCCGCCCCCCCCCTCCCTCCTCCCCCGGCGGCCCCCCCTGACTCCTATCCTCTGGCAGATGCCTCTCCATCCTCCCCTCGCTCTCCCCCCTCCTCGCCGCGCGCCCCCATCCCTCCCTCAGCCTCTCCAGGATACTTCGCCAGACCACCCACTGCCCCGGGGCAGCGCAGCTGGGTAGGCCAGAGTTCAGTCCAGCGGTTGTTTCACCGCCACTCCGGGCCGGTGGAGATGGCGATCCTCGCTTCACCCGCCACAGAGTTCGCCCCAGCCTCCCCTGGGGGGCCCCCGCGAGTGATGGGGCTACCAGTGGATTACAGTTTTTTCAGGTGCCTCCAGCTGGATGCTGGCCCATTCGAGACTCTGGTCGCGCCCCTGCGAGTTTGCGTGGTGTGCCATCCCTCGCGTTCTCCTTCAGTGGTGAGCAGCATGGTGGCCTTCTCCTTTCCTCTCAGCGTTGCCCCAGACACAGCCTGGGATTGCAGCTCTGTAGAGGAAGTTCTGCGTGACCAGATACTGGAGTTTTCTCACCACTTCAGCGACCTGGGGCTCACGGATCTACTGCAGACCAGACTTCACTCAGCCCGCATGAGCCTATTTGGTATAGGAGATTGGCGGGTGGATCCGGTCCACACATCAGTTGAGGCGGTGCTACTGATTCTCCTCCATGCCGCCCCGAGGGTGCAGCCTTCCTTTAGGTACTTATATGCAGAGGATTGGTCTCACGCCTATGCTCTGGATAGGGCGAAGGCGGAGTGGGGCTGGACTCAGACACAGGTCACCCTCTTTCTGGAGAGACTCCGCACCCGGACAGACAGTGATTATTCTCCCTCCAAGCCGGCGCCCAAGACTCCTAGAGTGGAGGGCAGATCATCCGGGCCGGCTGAGAGGGGTGAGCCAGTGGCGGCTTCTTCACTTGCCTCAGCTCATCCATGAGGATCCTCTCATGGAACATCCAGGGTCTCGGTGGACATCGCTGCCACATTGGTCGGGGCAGACTTCGTCAGGAGATCCAGAGGGCTCTCGTTGGAGGACCCATAGATATTCTTTTCATCCAGGAGCACCACCTTTCTGCCGGGCGTACCCGCATCTGCGGGAAGATCTTGCCAGGCAGGAGTCACACTTTTTGGTCCCCGGCATATGGCCCCCAGGGGAACCAGGGCGGAGTATGCATCTCAGTCAGTGAGCAGCTTCTTTCTGAGGTTGTGGACTCTGGCACTCTGGTTCAGGGTCGAGCGCAGTGGGTCATCCTTCGGGTTGGGGAAGACCGCATTGGCTTCCTCAACTTCTACGCCCCTAACGGGGCGTCCGGGAGAGCCGAGTTCTGGAGCACCATCAGGCAGTCCCTCCCCTTGGCAGACCACTGGTGCCTAGGAGGGGATTGCAACATGCTGGAGGACGCAGAGGATAGGATGGGGGGCAGCCAGGAGACCATTCATGGGCCAGAGCTAGCTGCCTGGGAGGAGCTAGTGCTACAGGTGAGAGGCCAGGATCCGTGGACTCTCCCGGAGTTTGGCAGGTTGCAGGGGAGTCTATCTTTCTCGCGCTCGGATAGACGAGCCACAGGCGTTAACCTTTCCCGCATCGACAGATTCTACATTGATGAGTGGGCCTGTGATAGAGGCGGCACTGTGGGCATACTTGCTGGCTCCTCCTTTTCAGACCACTTCCCAGTGCTTCTCCAGATTGAGGACCCTACGAGAGGAGAGCGGGGCCAGAGCGTCCGGATTCCTGATTGTCTCATAGAGGAGCCTGAGATCGCGCTCAGAGTTGAGCAGGTCTGGCAGGAGCTACAGTTCAGGAGAGGCTCGGCAGCCAGTGATCTTGCCAGTGGCTTGCAGGAGATTAGTCGGATGCTCAGACTGGCTGCCTTGGACCGTCTGGAGGCCTTCAGGGAGCAGGAGAGGAGCCTACGGAGGAGTTTAGCGTCTCTCCAGAGACTCCAGGAGAGAGATCCTCTGAGCCCTTGGATCTCTGAGCAGATGGAGACAGCTCGCACTGAGATCAGATCCATCGAGGAGAGGCGGGTGGAGTTCCGATTCCATGCTCGGTCTTCTTTTTGGACTCAGGCTGGAGATAGAGTGACTCGGGATTTCTTTGAGGCGACTGGGCCTCGCTTCAGACGAGAGGGTCTCAGGCGGCTTCGTCAGGCTGATGGCCAGGTTGTGGTGGATCCCCCCAGGGTGCGGGCGATAGCCACAGATTTTTACAGGGTTCTTCTCTCTGCTGAGCCGGCAGACGACAGGGTGAGAGAGGCTAGGGAGGCAGTCTGGAGCTTCACGAGACCGGTTGTGCCGGCCCATCTGCAGCACTCCCTTCTCTCCCCCTTCTCGGATACGGAACTGGAGGAGGCTCTTCAGGCATTACCGCGGGGCAAATGCCCAGGAGAGGACGGTCTTTCAGTGGCTTTCTTTCAGAGGTACTGGGGCCTCCTTCATAGGGGCTTCAGATTGGCATTCCAGGAGATTATGGAGACGGGAGTCATGCCGGACAGCATTGCAGAGGGGTTGATTCACTTGATCCCCAAAGAGGGCGGAGACAGACTGGAGATTAGACAGTGGAGACCGATCACCTTGCTAGGCACGGCCTACAAGGTCCTAGCTAAGGCGATCAGCAGGCGGCTTCAGCCTCACCTTCCGGACATCATCCACTCCACGCAGACAGGCTTCATCCAGGATCGGAGCATTCTGGATAACATTTTCTCTTTCTGGGAGGCTACGGCCTTGGCTAGATTGCGGCAGGAGGATTTGGCGGTGCTCCTTCTCGACTTCGAGAAGGCATATGATCGGGTGGACTGGGCCTTCTTGGAAGGCACTATGGAGAGGATGGGCTTCCCCCCTCAGTGGATCCGTGGGGTATCTGCACTCTACACTTCGGCTCATAGCCAGGTGCTGATACAGGGTGTGTGCGGAGAGAGGTTCCAGCTTTCGCGCTCGGTGCGGCAGGGGTGCCCCTTGGCGCCCTTTCTTTTTCTTTTTGTGGCGGAGGCCATGAGCACCTTCTTGACGGCACAGGATACAGGTTTGAGGGGCCTCCAGCTTCCCATCCGCACCTCGGAGGAGCTCCTAGACTCGGAGTTTGCGGATGACACTGCTGTCTATCTTCAGGGAGGTGAGGAGAACCTCCGCCGCTTCGCCTCAGCCATGGACAGGTTTTGCAGAGCCTCGGGCGCTTTGATCAACTGGCACAAGTCGTGTGGGCTGTGGGTCAGTTCTATGCCCCCCCCGACTTGGAGGCCAGTTGATGGTTTTCAGTGGCTGCCCCCCGGCACTACAGTGCGTTATTTGGGCTGCTATGTGGGCATTGATATATCTCCGGAGCAGCAGATAGCCCCCCTTCTTCTGAGCATTCGGAAGAAGCTTCTGTATTGGAGTACTGCTCGTTTATCTCTGGCTGGCCGCGTAGTGGTGGCCAACCAGGTTCTGCTCGCTACCATGTGGTACATCACTTCCTGCTGGGCCTTCTCTCGGGCGTGCATCGGCCAGGTGCAGAGGCTCATCAGGAACTTTCTTTGGTCCGGAGGCGATGGGCGACCCGCTAGGGCAAAGGTGGCATGGGCTGTGATCACTCAGCCGAGGGAGAGAGGCGGCTTGGGCATTGTAGATCCTATTTGCCAAAGCCGAGCCTTGCTTGGCAAGCTGGTAGTTCGTGGTCTCCTGCCAGGTGTTGAGCCGTGGAAGGAGCTTCTTGTTTCCAGGATGCTCAGCCGCACTCCGTCTCTTAGCGGCCCCTGGAACCCCAGCATCAGGTGGATCTTTACGGAGCAGCGCTCCAGAGGAGTGGGCCTTGGCTTCGAGGAGCGTTTTGCAGCCAGCCTTCTGAGGGCCTGGGCGCATCTGAGGCCGGCACTCTTCCAGACTCCCCCGGGCACCGATGAGGAGCGCCTGAGGCAGCCATTGATCTGGAACCCCTTGATTCGTCTCCCCAGTGGCCATATGGTTGGCTCGCGGTCTCACGTGTCGTGGGGCCCGTTGAGCTCCGGCCCAGCCCAGTCCCTAGACGACTGGATATGTTTTCAGCAGCTGCCTCCAGAGGCTCAGGAGAGGAGACTCAGTGGGATGAGGGGCAGAGAGTTGATGAGACAGGATATTGAGGCGGCCATCCCCCGGGAGTGGCGGACCCCAGTACAGGACCCTTCACCTCCACAGTGGATGGGTGTCTTTACTCGGCATGAGATCCTCCTAGCGGTCTGCGGCACAGCGGAGAGAGTCGCCCCACTCACTTTCGAGGTGGGAGAGGGTGGCCAGCTTCAGAGGTCACGACTAGATTTGGATGGGTTCCAGGGTTGTATCCTTCAGAGGATTCGGGTGGTTGGCTTTCATCAGAGACAGTGGTATGTAGACCCCTCACCGGCCTCGATAGGGGAGGATTGTTCTTGGAGACTCTGGGCTTGGGACAGCAAGCCTCTTATTCGCCTTCAGTGGGACCCAGGGGAGTGGTTTTGGCGAGATCCCTACTCGGCCCCTACCAGCCCTGCCATTCCCTTTTTTCAGTACACAGCGAGGCTGGGGCGGCGGATTCAGAGACACAGGATAGAGAGCACCCCGGCAGCGGCCGAGCATTGGCGGCGACAGGGGCTCTCCCCTGCCTTTCTTAGGGACTTCTGGCAGCGCCTTTGGGCCAGCTTCCGTCCCCGGAAGGTGACGCTTTTTCTCTGGCTCACAGCGCATAGAGGATTGGCTGTGGGGGCTTGGCTTGCTTTTGGTAGACACCCAGCGTCCTGCCCTCGGTGCGATCATGCACAGGAGTCACAGCGGCACTGCTTATGGGATTGCCCACAGGCACAGCAGGTCTGGCAGCGCGCTCTCAGGATGGTTTTTGCAGGTTCTCCAGGGGAGATGTTGGTGACATGGGGTGCGGTAGCTTGGGCCACGGATAGCGGCCCTGCACTTGGATATGAGGACGCTCCTGGCAGTGTGACCATCCAGGTCTCTGACAGGGCGATGGCGGTGGTTCCGACACCAGACTTCTCCTCGGCAGCCTCTCAGGAGGGGGTCGGGCAGAGATGGGAGTTGATCAGCAGCATGACGGCCTGGCACATATGGAGAGCCCGATGCAGGGAGGCCATTGACCACCAGACGACTCCACCGGCGGAGGTCATACAGGCCCTCTGGGTGGACATCATCCACACCTTGAGAGGACACTGGGGGAAACTCCAGGGAGACTCGGATCGCATGAGAGGGCGCCGCAAGGCTTTCCTCCGCACTTGGCAGCCTGGCCCTTTCCTCACCGCGAGGGACGAGGATGTCATTTGGCACTATCGGCCGCCAGTTTGGCTTTTCTCACCTCCTTCATGTATTACTAGGTAGCCCCCCCCAGAGAGCGGCCAGCCACGGGGGGGAGCTCAGGTGTTCATTGTGTTTTATCCCTCCTTGCGAGGTGAGCTTTGTAGCCATATGGCGTTTTCTCATTAACTAATAGAAGGATCTTTTTTCCGGAAAAAAAAAAAAGAAAAGAAAAAAGAAAAGCTATGCTTTCCCCCCTTAGAGAAAAAAAAAAACTACTACAAGTGCTTTTCTAAAAAGAAAGAACTCTTTGAATAGCTTTTCCTCTCTCTCTTTTTTTTTTATTTTTTTTTAAAAAATACACTTAGTGTTTTTTTCCCCCGAAAACTGGGCTGCCCGACGCTTTTCTCCATCGCGCTTTTCCTTGCGCGTTTTGCTGCTGCCCGGCGCTTTCGCGTTTAGCTGCTGCCCGGCGCCTTTGCTTCGCTTCTCTCCTTCGCTTGTGCGCCTGCAAGACTGCTTGCTACAGCCGACTAGCCACACATCAGCCTGCCACATCAGCCGCCTACATGGCAGTGCCTGCAGCCAGCCGCCACATCATCACCTGCAACCCTGCTTGTGCAGCCAGCCGTCACGTGTCAGCTGCAGTCAGCCACGTCAGCTGCTAACTGGGCTGATCCACAAGATGCCTCAGTTGCTAACTAGGCTGACCCACAAGAAGTCTTGAGAGAGAAACTGCTACACTTGCAGCAAGGTAAGAGAAAAGCACATATATATGCACATGAACATGCACACACATGTACACACACACACCAAACATGTGTCTGCATCCACACACATGTACAAACTTACACATGCATATACAGGATTAACATGATCAGTGAATGCTAAACATGATTAAACATAATCACAATGCTTAAGAAAAAGAGGTAAAATACTTAAGTCTTGTAACACACATCATGGCTGTCCTTCCTCTGTAGAAAGAAAGGAGCCCTGTACCAAGTGTTGGCTCTTTGACACTTTGGTACGCCCAGCAATGATGTATGGTGCACCTTTTTGGGGAATGGGTCTTGGTGTGGACTATTGGAAGAGCATAGAGAGACTGCATGTAACGATGCTATCATGTTTGATGAGGAGAAAAGCATTGGCCCCACACGTTATTGTGCTAGCAAAGTTTGGGGCAGCCTCCTTGGTCATAAATGCCCTTTCCAGACCATCATGTACATTCTGCATGTATATGCACTTACTAGGGATCATCTCCCGAGAGTGGCACTTCAGTCATCCCCATAGTTACACTAGGTGAGGGAGAGGAAGAGAGAAGTGTAGGCATATGCTCACTTATGGTAGTGCATGTGGTTTTTTCCCCTTGGACATCAAGTGTGAAAGGACACTTAACATATAATATTTTGTACTTCTATATTATATGGATGTGGCACACATGCAAGGGTTGACTTGCATTTTGTGGATACCACACTTTTGGCTCTCTCTCTCTCTCTCTCTCTCTCTCTCTCTCCCTCATTTCTGTGTGTGAGCTTCTCTACCCTGCACCTAATCCTAATGTGCAGGTTTGTGTGTGTGAGTGTGTGAGTCCAACACCCAACAATTGGTATCAGAGCTGGGAGCTGGCCCTGAAATTCTGCTGCTGGAAGAAAGCCTGCGAATTTCCATCGTCAGATTGTGGAATTCCGTCGTTGCTCCACCGTCCGGCCACCGGAAACGGGCGGCACCGCCCTGTCCAACCGGCGGCGTTAGCGCCCATAGCCCCGCCGCCGCCCAGCACCGTTCCGTTCCGCTTGACGTCCGTCGTAGCTGCTCTGGTCCGCCCTCGCCGTTCCGTTCCGGCCGACTAGAGTCGCCGCAGCTGTTCCGTTATGGCTGCTCAGACTCCCGTCCGAGGCTCACGACTGCCGTCCCGTCTCGTCCCGGCCGCCGTCGCCCGTTGCTGTTCCATTCCCATGGCGCCTGCGCCTCCTACTCCATTCCGGCCGGCACGTCCTGCTCCGACCTCCGCACGCGGCTAGCCCGTTCGAGGTCCCCTTGCGTCCTTTGTGCTAGCCCATGGCTGCCGCCTCCGCCTGCCTCGTCACCTTTGTTCGCCGCCAGCGACTCCAGCGCCTGCCGTTACCGGCTCCCGCCCGTTCGACTTGCCTGCGGCCTTCGACTCCAGCGCCGTGCTCGCTTCCTCCCGTTGTTCGCACCTCCGCCTAGCTCGACACCTGCCCAGCTGCAACGATTCCTCGTCGGCTGCCCAGTTGCAACGACTCCTTCTCCTCGTCGGCTGCCCATCCTCACCCTCTGCACGTCAACTCTATTCACCTGTGTGCTCCTGCTTCACACGTGCTGCCAAAGGTATTCTTCCTGCACATTTTCTTCCAAATACAAATACAGATTTTGCAGCCATTCCAGTGCAGGTCATATGTAGATTTTGCAGACAGTTCTGTGCAAGTCAAATTCAAAGGAAAATTGCAGGTGCAATTTGGGGGATTTCTCAATTTGAGGCAAAATTGAAAATTGCAATTTGGGGGTTTTCAAAATTGATGTCAAAATCAGCAAATTGAACCTCTTTCATTTGCTGAAATTTGGGGCTTTTGTGAAAATTGGCCAATTAGATGTACATTGAAGCGATTGGAGTGCATAAAAATTGGGGATTTTCAGATTGGAGCATGTAATTGGGCATTACAGCTGCGATTTGTCGCGTATGTATACACATTGTGTGTAATTGGACAATTTGGTGCAGGTTTACACTTGCTTTGGTTTGCAGGCATACATTTGCACAGGACATTTGGTTGCCTGGCAATGCACATTGGTGCTTGGTTTGCTTGCAGGTATATTTTGTTGACAGGGCATAGAATGCTACAGATGTATTTGGTGTGCTCACCCAGGAGGATAAGCTGGATGGATCTAACTACTCCCTCTGGAGTTTCATGATCCGTAATTCGCTGGTAGCCAAAGGGCTTTGGGGCATCGTGTGTGGTGATGACACACGCCCACTTACCATACAGCTAGCCACGCCTCAAAGGGGAGGTGCTCAAAGAGCTCCTGATGTAGAACCTGCTCCCACACAAGAGCAGAAGAGATGGGACTCTAGAGATGCAGAGGCCATGTCATTGATAGTCCTTTCAGTGAAAAGGACTATTATTCCGCACATTCGTTCTTGCAAGACATCGAACCTTGCATGGGACACATTGGAAGCAATGTATCAGGTACACAACGAGGCAAGAGTTGCCTACTTGAAGAGGCAATTGGATCTTCTTTCTATGGATGAGGGTGACTCAATGGCAGATCATCTCACCAAAGTGAAAGATTTGCAGGAACAATTGCTCAACATTGATGAGGTTATCCCAGTCAGACAGATGGTCACCAACACTCTTCATTCTTTCCCGCCTTCCTACTTGGGCTTTCACACCTCTCTCAACCTCTCAATGAGAGGAGGTGGTGATCCCGTCACTTTTGAAGAGCTGGTGGGTTTACTCTTGCAGGAAGAGCAAACAAGAGCAAACTTATCGAGCAACCGTGGTGGAGACAAGGCATTTACAGCCAAGGATAAGGATAAAGCAAAGAGCTTTAGGCATGGGGGACAACAGTCTAGCAAGGCTGGTCATGGACAGCCCTCTTCTGGTGGTCAAAAGTCTGACAAAGGGGATGCAAACAAGCCTAAAAAGAAGGGCAAATGTCACTACTGCCACAAGCCTGGACATTTTGCAAAAGAAAAAGGAAAGAAGCAGGCAATGCCGTAGCAGACTCTTCTGATGACAAAGCACAGCAATCAGCTAATGTAATCCAGGAAGAGTACACTTTTTTGGTCACATGCACTAGTGACACACCAAGTGCTTCAGACACTGATATGTCTTGCATTGCATCTGACAGACAGAATGCATCATGGTATTTTGATAGTGGTGCTTCGAGCCACATCACTTCATGCAAAGATGTATTTCAGCACTTGGTTTATGCTTCAAATGGCCGCACTGTATCATGTGCAGATCATACCACATATCAAGTAAAGGGAATTGGTAATGTCATACTTATTGCAGCCAATGGTGCCAATATATGTATGAAAAATGCATTGTATGTTCCAGGGATAAAGAAAAATCTGCTCTCCGTCTTAGCCATAAACGACCAAGGTTTAAAGGTTGAATTTGAAGACGGGAAGTGTTTGGTAAAAGACCCATCAAAGGGTTATGAAATAGTCACTTCTGGAACATGATACAAAGGCTTGTATAAGCTGGACAACTATGACAAGCGCACTTATGATGCAAATACATTGGCTGCCCACACTCCTGCTATGCATGATGCAGAGCTATGGCATGCTCGTTTTGGGCATGTAAATTTTTAGAGTTTGATGCTTTTGCAGAAGCATCATATGGTTGATAATATGCCGCCTCTTGAGTCTCCACCAAGACATGTATGTGAGGGGTGTATTTTGGGAAAGATGCAACAAAAACCATTCCCCAAAGATGGAGCTATTAGAGCTGAAAGTAAATTACAGCTCATACATAGTGATGTATGTGGTCCAATGCGGACACCATCCATAGGGGGGCATCTTTACTTTGTCACATTCGTTGATGACTACTCCAGGTTTGCTTGGGCTTACCCCTTGAAAGCGAAAGCAGATGTGTTTACATGCTTTCGACACTTTGTAGCAATGGCTGAAAATATGTGTGGATGTAAAGTCCAAACACTCCGCTCAGATAGACGTGGAGAATACATGTCAAATGCATTCAAGGATTATATGCTTCAAAAGGGCATCAAACACCAATGTACTGTGCCTTATACACCGCAACAGAATGGTGTAGCTGAAAGGAAAAATAGATCTCTCATGGAGATGGCAAGATGCATGGTGAAAGCACAAAAGTTGCCTCACAAATTTTGGATGGAAGCTATAATGTGTGCAACTCATGTGTTGAACAGGTGTCCGACAAAAGCTTTGAAAACCATAACACCATTTGAGGCTTGGTATAGCCGAAAGCCAACAGTGGATTATATGCGTACATTTGGGTGTTTGGCATATGCACATGTGCCAGAACAACTCCGAACAAAGCTAGATGACAAAGCAATTAAATGCATTTTTGTGGGTTACAGCAATGAGAGCAAAGGATACCGTCTTTATAATCCAACTACACGAAAGATTTTTGTCAGTAGAGATGTGGTATTTGCTGAAAATTCAGAACAGCCCATGTACAGCTTGTATAAAAGCAATGATACAGGCATACAGGACATGTTTGATGGACTTTTACCCATTGCAATTAGGGGGGATTCAGATCAGCCAGCCCCTACACAAGAAAATCCTCATGTAGAACATGTGGAACAGCCAGCCATTCAGCCCCCTTCTATGGAAGAAGTGGAAGATCTCGTCAGGGAAGAGCGAACAGCCATAGACACAGCCAAGTCAGTGCCAAGATGGTTGCTGAAAACTTTGCAAGAAAGCAAACTTGCAGCTCCACTCACAGGTAGAACAAGGGCTAGTTCCAGCCATGCTTTGAATATACATCATGGGGAGTCTGCATTTGCAATGGGCGGTCTCTTTGATTCAGAAGAGCCTTCTTCTTATGAAGAAGCACATGAGAATGAGCATTGGTTGCAAGCTATGCAAGCTGAAATTTCTTCTATCATGGGATCTTGTGGAATTGCCTAAAGGCAAGCATGTAATTGGAACAAAGTGGGTGTACAAAGTCAAAAGAAAGTCTGATGGTACTATTGACAGGTACAAAGCAAGACTTATGGCTAAAGGCTACTCCCAGAAAAAGGGAATAGATTATGAAGAGACTTTTGCTCCTACTTGGAGAATGACCACAATAAGATCAGTGATTGCATTGGCTACACATAAAGGATGGAAAGTGCATCAATTGGACATCAAAACTGCATTCTTAAATGGGGATTTACAGGAGGAAGTATATGTAAATCAGCCCATTGGTTTTGTAGTTCTTGGTGAGGAACATAAAGTATGCAGGTTACACAAAGCATTGTATGGGTTAAAGCAAGCTCCAAGAGCTTGGTATGATAAGATACATGCTTATCTAACCAGCCAAGGTTATGAGAATAGTCCAGCTGAAAGCACATTGTATGTGAAGAAAACTGATGCCGATATTCTCATAGTCATCTTGTATGTCACAAATTTCAGATTTCAAAGCTGATTTGAAAGCTGAATTTGATATGTCAGATGTGGGGCCTTTACGCTACTATCTCGGCATACAATTTATGCATACAGATGATGGCATAGCAAACTAAGTACATAAAAAGTTTGCTAAAAAGGTTTCACATGGATGAATGTAAGCCCATTTCTACTCCGGTAGAACCAGGTGTACGGCTTACTATGCATGATATTGGAGAGCCTTTTGAGGCCGGCATTTACAGCCAGGTAGTGGGATGCCTCATTTACTTGTGTAACACGAGGCCAGACGTATCTTTTGGGGTGTCTTTGTTGAGCAAATTCATGCACAGCCCAGGCACAAAGCATTGGCAAGCAGTCAAATGCATTTTTCGTTATCTTAAGGGTACCCTGGATCTTGGTTTGTTCTATCCCGGGGGGGCAGCTTGCAGCTTTATGCATACAGTGATTCAGATTGGGCTGGTGATTATGATACCAGGCAATCCACCAGTGGGAATTGTTTTTTTCTTAGCAGTTCATGCATATCTTGGTTGAGTAAAAAGCAACCCACTGTTGCCACATCTACTTGTGAGGCTGAGTACAGGGTAGTCTTTACAGCTACAGTAGATTGTGTATGGTTGAGGAGACTATTGGCTAATCTTCATGAGTGTCAGCAGACACCCACCACCATTCTCACTGATAGCCAGAGTGCTATGGCCGTGGCACGAAATCCAGTATTTCATGCACGTACCAAGCACATAGAGATTCATTATCACTATGTCAGAGAGAGGCTACATGCAGGGGAGATCAGTTTATCTTATTGCCCTACACAGGATAATGTTGCAGATCTATTCACAAAGGCTTTACCTCGAGAAAAGTTTGAAGCTTTCCGCAAAGCCTTGGGCTTACTCTCATACAGAGAGTGATCTGCTACCTTGTACAGGTTCACACTTCCACTACAGGGGGGATTTGTAGGCATATGCTCACTTATGGTAGTGCTGTGTGAACAGGGCTTAACCAAGGGCACTTTTTCCCATGTGGTTTTTCCCCTTGGACATCAAGTGTGAAAGGACACTCTATAATATTTTGTACTTCTATATTATATGGATGTGGCACACATGCAAGGGTTGACTTGCATTTTGTGGATACCAGACTTTTGGCTCTCTCTCTCTCTCTCTCCCTCATTTCTCTGTGTGAGCTTCTCTACCCTGCACCTAACCCTAATGTGCAGGTTTTTGTGTGTGAGTGTGTGAGTCCAACACCCAACAAGAAGCATCCTCCGAATCAGTATCACCATCATTACCAGCAGCATGGTACTCTGAGGTGGTTTTAGTGGTTTGACACACATGGCCTCCGGAATCCGGATGGATCACCACCCTCCTTTTCAGTATAGCCTGGACTCCCCATACCTGGATCTCTCATGGCAAAAGACCGATTGTATTATTCAGTTGGACTTGATATGGCTTCACATACATCGGGAATGGGTGTCCCTGCCACAGCTAAGCAGGAAGCTCGAGTTCTATAGAGATAGGTGAGAGAGAGGAAGAGAGAGAAGCATGCTAGGCTATCCTTCTCCTTATCAGTATCGCCATCATTACCAGCACCAGCATGGTACTCAGAGTGGTTTTACACACATGGGCTCCGGATGGATCACCACCCTCTTTTTCAGTGTAGCCTGGGCTCCCGAGTCCCCATACCTAGATCTCTCATGGCAAAAGATTTATTCAGTTGGACTTGCTACGGCTTCACATACATTAGGAATGGGTGTCCCTGCCACAGCTTAGGAGGAAGCTCGAGTTCTATAAAGACCACTTCTTGAGAGTTTTGGAGGACGGATTCATTTTCATTATGAGCCCAAGATACATACAGACCCGCACGTCACATTTTCATTCTCAGGGTATCCTCTCCCGGCCTTATAGTGAAGTCTGGTAGAGCCGACCACATCTCACCGGAGGACCAGATATGCAGAGCGCTATAGGAGAGGTGGAGGATGAGGAGCACTTATGTTCAGATGCCCTGCCTACTATGAGATCCGAAGGAGATTCCATTGTTTTTTCTGAGACAGTTTCAGCCCACTCTCATGGGTGATGCTATATGTGGATCAGAGATGCCTAGGCATGTTCATGATGGAGCTCAGATGCCATAGAGAGGCAGTATTGAGGCAGCACTCTCAGAAACAAACTATCATCACAGTTTTCTTTGACATAGGCCCCTATACCTCAGAGGCCACCACTCAGACACACAACCCCTCGGTCCCACACACCGGGGGGGTTACTAGTGAGAGGGATCGATCTATATTACAGGCGAGACATCCCTGACCCCGAGCATCATGATCCTCCAGACACCAGATGCAGATCCAGTATGCTCTCCAACGCCATGGCAGACTCCTGTCACAGAGGCCAGACATCCTTTTAGCCATCAGATCTGAGCTGGCCAAGGATGGTATCACTGTCAGCTGATCGTTGTGAGGCTCCCTCTCACACAGTGCCATGCGCTTATGTGCTTATACCACAAGCATTGGCAGCAATTGGTTTCTCTTTCAGTTTTTTTCTTTCCATGGCAGTACTGTATCATCTTTTGGTCTTATAGACCTTTTGGGTCTTTTGTAGATGTTAATATTACTTTTTTTCTTTCCTTCTCTCTCAAAAATAGCAAAATAAATGATTTAGCCTTTGGTAGTTAGGTCCATTAGGTTCTTCAAAAGTTTTGCTTCTTGCCCCTTCTCTTTCTTTTCTTGTGCTTTAGTCTTAGCCCTCTGTAAAAAGTGCTGCTTTAGAGACTTCGGGTAAGCTCTTGGATTATTATATCGAAGCAACAAATGGCATGTGTCATGTGTCATGTGTAAGGGTCTTGGCTGTGACTGTTTCTCGCACATGCCCAACATACAATGACATTGCTGGCATTGCTGCGTCGTCACCATCTAGGCTGTTGTACAACTGTGATGAACTGGTTGGCTGCTGGTTGGTTTCTCTCAGCAAGGGGGAGGTGATGAGGAATTCAACAGGTTGGGGGTCTGGGGTGCTGTTCCACGACCCCTGAGCTGTTGCTTTGATTTATTCACATGGCAAGGCAGCCCAGTTCCTTGGTTGTGGCACCTGCAACCCTTGTGCTTGGTTTGTGCTCCTCCCCGTGACTAGGTGCCCTACTCCAGATATGCTCCTCTAGGTGCTATTATTTAGAGCTGATCATTTGTTGCCCCTGTATGGTCTCAAGGTGGTTAAGCATGCAAAAGTATCACTCTTGTGGTTGATCTTAGAGAAGATCTCTGCTTCATCAAGCCACTCAAAGATGCATACAAGGCATTGGAAACTTACTTCACAGCCAACCTCTTGAGCTGAATGGTAGACACCACAGGCACACTGGCAATCTCTGGATCACAACGATTCACTAGCATGTCACGTGCATCCCGGACTTGGATGCCACATGGACATGACAGTACAGACAAGTGCAGGACTTGAGGCCGGACATTGTGCATTTTGTGAGCACTTGTCCAGGGATGAGTTGCAAGTGCACCACCAAGGATGATCAAGTTGTCTAGTCCCGCTTTGTCAAGTTGTGCCGGTCTGGCACAAAATATGTAACCCACTTGCAATGTAATGAAGTACAAGGTGTCTGGACACTTACTAGACATTTGTCAGGTGCCCAGGACAAACTTGGTTATAGCAAGTAGGACAAGTTAGAGTCCTGGCTGGGTGTGAAGTTTGAACAGGTTGTTTTAGAGTAATTGCAGGCTTGCGTCACATTCTTGCATTGCATTTTTGAAGATTTTGTTTTTTCTTTCTGATGGGCATCATCTAATGCTGCAGGTAACACCAGAGTGGCCTGGACTCCCTGCTGGAGTTAAGTTTGACCCGTCTGACCAGGAGATTCTATTTCATTTAGAAGCTCGAGTGGGACTTGATGCAGCCAAATCCCATCCCTTCATTAACGAGTTTATTCCTACACTGGATGTTGAGGACGGCATTTGCTACACACACCCCGAGAAGCTGCCAGGTACTAAGTATTGATTTTTGTTGTGCGCGCGCGCGTGTATGTGAGAAAGAAAGATATATTAAGTGTCTACTAAAGATCCAATGGGCCTATGAGACCAAAGTGATACAATAATGTCAATGCCATATCCAATCATGGAATAAAAAATAAAATAGAACAAAACAAAACTATCTCACTTGAGTGATACAAAAATGTCCATGAAAATCTCGTCATGGAATACAAGGAACATGAAACATGAAACATGAGAGGAGCATCAGCCCCCAATAGATGGTATACCACTATTCAATATATCAAGCATCGGGCTAGTGAGTATTGCCGAGAGGTCTCCCTCAGCTACATCACGTGGAAAGGTGGTGGAGCATGTCCTGGATCTGGAGCTGATGAGTGCATCATTGGCTGTCATCCGGGGGGCCATGGGCACGGGCACGGGCACGCTGGAGTGCACATGCTCAAGGCAACTCCTCTCAAGCGAGGGGTCCGCTACAGCTCGAGGTGAGTCCACGGGATCCACTATGTGGGTGTCCTCCTCTTTGGTCCAAAAGAAGCTAGTGATGGTTGGCTGGTGAGGGAGGAGGTGGGGTGGTGGGGGGCCTATGCTCTCTCAAGAATGTCCCCGTGTCTGGAGTTTGAGCAGGAAGAGCCATATGCAACATTAGTCCAGGAAGTCAATGACCTTGGAAACCACCCCCTCTGTCAGTCCATTGGACACTGAGGATGATCAAGAAAACACAAGTCCGTTGAATCTCCAGATGACATGCTATAGGAGCGTTGCAACTATCATAAGGAATTTCTCTCCTAATCCCAACACAATCTGGTGCACAGACTTTATCATCCCAAAACAACAACCGGTTCCAAATAAATAGTACTGACCACCTTCCACTCTAACAATCCTTGAGTCTTGGTCTAAATCAATGGAGCTCCTTGCCTGGACCTGTTGCCAATACCGAATGAAATGCCCATCAGTCCGACATAGCCCTCTCAAGGAATCATATCGGTCAGCACAAAACTGGGTAAAAGTTTCACTCTGTCCAAATTATCCTTTCGATTTTCTTGTCAAGTCTTATGTAACTTTGTCTACTGTAGGGTAATGACCTTTCACAAGGATAGGACATAGCAAGGTTAGAAAGTATACACACACCCAGAAACTCTACATCCTACAGATCCTAGTGTCCCATACCACTAGGATACACACCATATAAAATTCTCTTGAGACTTGTAAAGTGAGGTTAGGGTGATCAATCCTTTCCCAACTAAGTCTTGGTGCACTACACCTCCACCCCATGTCATGGTCCACCCTACAGGTAAACCATTGGAATAACAATGCAATAATTCACACATGTCCACACATCTGATAATCTCTTTCGTCAGATTGGGTTCACTCGAAGACTGGGTTTGGTCTTGTCGATCCTTGTTAGACTTAAACTTTCGTTTATGCCTGGAATCCTACTTGGAGGTTCCTGTGGTTTGAGGTTTCTCAAAGACATTCTGCTGTGTCTAGCCAGCCATTGTCTCTTCATAAATCCTAGCAAATCAGATGGCATCCTCCAATGTCTTGCTATGATTATTCTTCACCTGGAGCTTGTGTTCCCTTGCCAACCCACAAATAAAAAACCCACACAATGCTGTGGCATCCATGTATGCTGCTCGGAACTGCAACTCTCTAAATCTTTGCAAATACGTGTCGAAAGATAGGTTTCTTGTGTCCAAGTCTGTAAACTTGGCCACAATATCAAACTCATCCTCCGCATGGAGGAACTCATCACAAAACATTGTCTCAAAATCCGCCCAAGTACTCGGTTTATCCTTGAGTTCTCTCCACCATGTCAGGGCTTTCTCGTTAGGAGACCCCTAACCATTTGCAACTTTCGAGCTTCTAGGAACGGGTGAAACCAAGGTCACCGCAAAATGTTTCACTATTGAAACGAAACGATGTTGAAACGATTTATTTTGGAACAAAACGATTCAACACCAGGTAGGTGGACAGTGAAACGTTGGACCAAAATGATGATATACATAAAATGTGAAGGTACTGGCCAATAGTTATAAGATGATATTAGCGTATTTATCATCAGTAAACAAAGAAGACGCCCTTTCTTCGCCGTCCTCTCTAGCCCATCCTTGTTCCTTTGGCACAGCGCCCTCAGGTTGTGGGCATTTCTTCATTTTCTTGGCAAGTTTCGGCCTCTTCTGGTCTTTGCCTCTAGGAGGACTCCATGGCAGCCGCCCTGTCTCCCCTGATCAAGGCCGCCGTTACCTGCTTTTCATTTTCTGAAGCGGACCTACAGCTTCTCGCTATGACTGTCGCATCCCTAAAGGCCTCCACTTTGGTATGCAAGATTGTTAGTAGCCGCCCCGCGTGATGCCAACTCAGAGATCTTCTTCAGGCTAGCCTCCTAGGTGCGCCAGCAAAGATCGCAGATATTCATCCTTTGGGACGTGGCTACTACTAGGTTGAGTTCAACTCACCAGTGGCGTCTGATCTTGTCATGCAGCTGACCCCCGTTGCACTACGTATGGCCCAGGCCTTCTTTGCACGGTGGTAGCACAGCTTCAACCTGGCATCTGACCCATTAGTTGGAGTTTCAAGCTTTCCCGTGACAATTTGCTTTCCAGGTCTCAGGAAGGAATACCTTCCTCTTCTCCCAGTGATTGGTGGTGCCATCGGGAGAGTGATTATCATGTGCACACACATGTACATGCTAATCTCAGGGCTAATCCTCGAGGCAACCTGATAAAGACTCACTAGAACCAGATATTTTGGAGCATTGGAGTGCAAGTTTAGGCATGGGATGGACTGGAGTGGACTTAGGGACCTGTTAGCTGCATGGAGAACAAGATATGGCTGTGTCGGCTGCATCAGACAGGTTGGGATCTGCATTATTTATGTTTGTGTCCAAGCGGCTGGCCGACCAGCAGTCGGCCAGATCTCTAGCTGTCCAAGGCCTATAAAAGGCATGTTTGCTTATTGTTTTATTCATTTAACTCCCTTTGAGTTGGGTCTTAGAACTAGGACTTGTTTAGGTGATTTAACCTTTTCATGGGAGGCAGCCTATGGCTGCAAGATAGATGTACCCCTTTTGTACCATATGAAATACTGAATTTCCAGCTCTCTCTCTCTCTCTCTCTACTTTCCCTTCTATCTGCGCTTTTGCATCAACATGTTCTAGATGGTGTTTAGGGTTGAAAGAAGACTCTCAGAGCTTCTGCATGTAACATTGGAATCCCCCCCCCCCCCCCACCGTTGCCACGACCCTCGCACGAGCAGCCGGGATTCCATCTCTTCGCATCTGTGTTGCCTCGCCAGATTCTGTGCCTCACATGATATCTATTCCCAGTCTTCGAGGCGACCCCATTATGCAACGAGTGGAGTATTCCGGCCTTCCAGGCCAATGCTTTATTTGCAAATAGATGGGTCATCTAGCGAGAGCTTGCCCTCGGCGTCAGACTAGGTGACCACCCCCGGTGGTTCCCCCTCCTACTTCCCGCTCAGATCCTCACCAGGGGGCCAAGGGAGGAGCAGGTTCCTAGGCCACGGAGCACTAGGTTTTGACCATGGATGACCCATCAGCCAGCGAGTGGCGGACAGTTGGCTCCACCCTAGTCGCCGGCCGAGCACCATAGCTGAGTGTCGCCGCCATGCACGCCAGGCTGGCAGCATGCAAGAGGATTCGGTTTTGTCAGAGAACCGTTTCGAGTACTTATAACAACACCCGCCCGCAGATGGCTAGCCCCCTCCAATCACAGAGAGCCCCGGCCCCCGGCCCTCGGCGATGTGGCGGTCGATTCCTCATCGTGACTTCTCCTCTGGCACCCCATCCTCGCTTCGTCAAGCCCTCCCCAACAGCCTTCCTCTCCGATGGATACCTCTCAGCAGCATCCCTCTCCAGCCTCGCCTCCCCCACCCTCACTTCCGACTCTACCCGCAGTCGCTCCATTTGCCCCTTCCTCTTTCTCCGTGCCTACCCTGCCCCCCCTCCCCCTCCACCTCTCCAGAGCCCCCTACAGCCCCTGATCCGGAGAGGAAACAGTCGGCGAGTACCGTTCGCCGCTTGATTCATCTTTTCTCAGAGCCGATGGAGATGACCATTGCGGCCTCACCAGTGAGGGCTCTCCCACCCGAGTCTCCAGGCGGCCCCCCCCCCCCCCCCCCCCCCCCAGGATTGTTGGTGTTGGACTCTCACACTCACACACACATAAACCTGCACATTAGGGTTAGGTGCAGGAAGAAGAAGCTCACATAGAAATGAGAGAGAGAGAGAGAGAGAGAGAGAGAGAGAGAGAGAGAGAGAAAGAAAGAAAGATATATGAAGCGTCTACTAAAGACCCAATGGGCCTATGAGACCAAAGTGGTACAGTAATGTCCATGGCATATCTCATCATGGAATGGAAAATAAAACAAAATGAAAACATAAATATAGCTATCTCACTGGGGTGATACAAAACTGTCCATGGAAACTCGTCATGGAATACTAAGAACATAAAAACATGGGAGCAACATCAGCTCCGAGTAGATGGTATACCACTCTCCAAAATGTCAAGCATGGGGTTGACGAGTATGGCCGAGAGGTCTCCCTCAGCTATGTCACGTGGAAAGGTAGCTCGATGGCGGTGGAGCATGTCCTGGATCTGGAGCTGATGGGGTGATTGTGGCCAACCAGGGGGGGGGGGTCGAGGGCATCGGGCACAGTGGAGTGCAAAGGCTCGGTCCGAGGTAACTCCTCTCGGGCGAGGTAGGTCCAGAGCAGCTCGTGGAGGGTCCACAAGATCCACTATGTCGGTGTCCTCCACCTCCTGGGTCCGGAAGAAACTGGTGATGGTTGGGTGCTGAGGGAGGGGGCGGGGTGGCTGGGGCTTGTGTCTCAAGAAGGTGTCCCTGTGTCTGCGGAGTTCAAGCAGGAAGAGGCCCAATGTTGGTCGTGGAAGTCAATGATCCTAGAGAGTGGACCGAATCCCTCACGAAATAGACAGTGAAACCTCCCGTGGATCTCATAGTATACTGGGCAGCGGCATATGTAATGCTCCTCCGTCAACCTCTGTGTGGCATAGTCGGCAGATCCTCTCCTCTCTGGGTGTCCGTACGAGCTTCCCGGCTCTGAAGATGCGCTCAGCTCTACCTGTCTCCACTCTGAGGCGGTGGGAAGAAACCCGTATCTGACCAATATGGTGCATCTAGACTGTCACGAACAGGGGGAGGCAGCACATCTCAAAGACATGTAGATCAACCACCTGGTGATGGGGGAGTACAAAATGTGCTATGGCCTCTGTGGCAACTGTATGGATGACTCAAGTGACACCCTCGGGAGATGGTCTCTGTCCAGTGTTTATACATGGTAGATGTAGCTGACAGCTTGGAAAAGGGCATGAAGGACCAAGGGGCCTGCCCCAAACTCGGCAAGCACAACTCCTGTGGCACCAATGGCTTGCGCTTTATCATACATGAGTACATCATTCACAATGTGTCAAATAGCCAGCCCTTGGTGCTTGGTTTCTGAAAATGAGCCTGAAAGCAGTCTCTCTAGCCAGTCTAGGGCGGCAAAGCCTCTCGCCAAAGTGGGCTCGGGTGGACAGCCTCATGGAGAAAATCAAACCAGTGAAAGTGATCCCCATATGAGGGGACAAACTCAACCGTATCACCTCTGTACATGAAGGATTGTCTGAAAGCAACCTGATGAGAAGTGTTGAAGAGCATGATCCTGGTCTTCCCAAGTTTTACTGTGAGGTCCTTCTACAGCCTGTCAGCTGAATCTGATATAAGGACTGTCATCAGCATACAAGAGGATAAATATCACTGTCTGAGCTAGTGGAGAGCCTGTGCCTCCCAGTCTGTCAAGGAAGCCAAAGATCTCGCCAGTGTATAAGCCAAAGAGTGTAGGGGAAAGTGGGCAGCCCTGTTTGACCCCAATAGTTCTATGGATCTCCTCGGAAATGCCATGTGGTGCTCGAACCTGACTGGTCACTGACTCATATAGCGCCATCACAGTCTGCATCATCTCTTGCGGGAACTGAAGCTCCTGCAAGCTGCCCAAAAGCCATGATCTTGGGACGGAATCAAAAGCTTTCTTGAAATCTACAAAGCAACAATATACCCTCTGTTTGCGTGACCTGGCCTTGTTAATGATAGCTCTTAGGGTGAAGATATGGTCTAATCTCGAGTGGTTCCTTTTGAACCTTGCCTGGCCGGTGGCCCTCTGTCTGTACCTCTTTGCCAAGGAGCTAATCTCGGCTTCCAAAACTGCACCATAGATCTTGGCCAACATATGGCCAGTCGTGATAGTTCAGTGGATATTGGTCCATGGGGTCTTTTGCTTTATGGATGGGGACAATGTTGTTATTGGCGAGGCATCCACATAAATCCCTGTGAAGATCTCGGCTAGGATAGGTGCCAGGGTGTTAATGTGTGAAGTTCCTCATGGTCCTTGGCTTGGTTAGGACTTTGGTATGGTGAAGAGGTTGGCGGAGGTGTGGCAGGGAATGTGAGATATGTTTGGGGAGGGTTGAGAGAGAGAGAGAGAGAGAGAGAGAGAGAGAGAGAGAGAGAAAGGGAGTCACCGTCACCTTGTGTAACACCATAATTAGCAGGTGATGGTCCAGAACAAGAAAAATAGTGAAAATAGACACCATCACTTTGATGCAGGCATGCAAGTTGTGTTTAGGGCTCACCATCGCACTGTGTAGTAACACTAGAATTAACGGGCAGTGGTCCAAAATAAGCAAAGTAGCAAAAATAGACACTGTCACTTCGGTGAGCCGGAGGCAATAGACCAATTTAAGAAAGCTGGCTGCAGTGAAAAGTGGGCTACAGGAGAGGAAAAATAAATGCACGCTATTTATTTTTCCCTCTTTCAATAAAAGCTCCACCAAGTAAGGAAAATAAAACAACTAGCTCCATACACAATAGTGATCATGTGAAGAGGCGAGATAATCATCTTGGGGGAGAGAGAGAGATCTGGATTTTCTAATGTTAAGTGTTTGTGTGTCTTATTGATGTGATAGGGATTCGTCGAGATGGTAGCAGTACACATTTTTTCCATATACCAGCAAGGGCTTACACAACTGGCACACGGAAGCGCCGGAAAATCCAATCAAATGAGGATGGAGTGGAAGGCGAAGTGCGTTGGCACAAGACTGGCAAGACACGTCCAGTAGTAGAGAGTGGAAAGCAATTAGGGTGCAAAAAAATTATGGTGCTCTACATCAGCTTTGGAAAGAAAGCAAAGCCAGAAAAAACCAATTGGGTAATGCATCAGTACCACTTGGGTGTACATGAAGAGGAAACGGAAGGGGAACTTGTGGTGTCCAAGGTGTTTTACCAAACACAACCAAGGCAATCAATGGTAATGCGCAAAGAAAATGATGATGAGTTTGAACAGGTGGTGTTGGAGCTGACAGGAGAGCCAAGTAATGACTCATCGGGAGTACCTTCAACACCCAAAACCCCAGCTCCCACCAAAGTACAAGATGTTTTGCATCAAAAAGGACTCCTAGAGACAATATCTGAAGATGTCAATCGCCTCAAGGCATCACTTTCATTTCAACAGGTATTTGGTTGATACCTGTTATGATCATTAACACGTGCAGATAAAACAAACCTTAAGCAGTTAATGTGCGTATTTCTGATAGCAGGTAGCTGCAGTGCCCCCTGAATCAGCTCAAGTAAGCCGAACTCTTGGAGAGAGAGAGACACAGAAAGATCATGTGCAAATTGAAAGTGAAGATCAGGCCATTAATGACCATGCTAGCAGTGCCCAATTAAGCCGAGCTCTTGGAGAGAGAGAGACACAGAAAGATCATGTAAAAATTAAAAGTGAAGATCAGGCCATTAATGACCATGCTAGCAGTGCCCAATTACCACAAGAAGGCCATGTATCAGATCTACCGTCTTTGGGGTCTCAGCCATTCTCAGGTTCCCTTGACGTTGACCTGCTGAAACTCCTTTGCAACGAGAACCTGAAAGCATTGAGTGAAGGTGATGCTATGGGTAGCCTGAAGAGAATAGCTGCTGAAGCATGCTCCAAGTTGGACAGTCAGGAAGGATTCTCCCTTGACAAGATTGTTCTTGGCACACCACCAGACCTGTTGGTGAGATTTGCAACTCAACATCATCCTTGGGCATGACTTGCAACACATGATCCTTATGTGTTTATTCCTTTGATGCTGTTGCACTGACATCACATTCTTGTCAATGCAGGAATCTCTGATGAATTCTCAAGGCTCTTCAGGAGACTGGCTTGAAAAGTTCAAGTTTTGGAGCGACTCTCAAAAAACAGACGACTTCAGCCTGTCAGAATTTTTACAAAACAGCCAATCCCTGCAGTGAATGCAAGTTACTGTAATGTCATATCTTTGGATGTTTAAGAAAGAGTCCAAGTTGTGAAATTTTAATTACATTTTATTATCACTATGCATGGGTAAGCTACTGTGAATCCTCCAACATAAGATTGGAAGGTCTTGACTTGAGCAGTTCATATTCTGGTTTGCCTTTCCCATCTATTCCATGTTTCCTCTGTGCAACTTCCAATAACCAGCTCCTTGGCTTGGGTCTTTCTGCTCACCATAACTGCCCTGCCCTTATCATGTCAAAAGTTCCTTAAATCAATTATCCATTATTCACCATCTGTTCTCTTATGTACACTGCTGCTCTTCTTGCTTGAGGTCTCACTTTCTTAAAACCTACCATGTATTGTCATGTACGTTAGAGAGCTCTACATATTGTGGAAACATTCAGTAGCAAGTGGAACTAAATTAAGGGTGAAGGCTTGCCCAAGCAATTTTACTAGTCTTGGGTAACAATTCCTTGAAAAGGACATAGATAAACAAAAGAGGATGTTACATAGCTTTTGTGCTCCATGATTGACCTGAAAAAAATGTTAATAATTCTAAAACTCAAGAACATGCAGTGAGATTTCAAGCTAGTCATGGACTTGACCATCCCTACTCAATGCAATATGACACTCAACTCCTTAGTGAAACCCTTCTTTGGGAGGGGCTTAAAAACCTTTCAGTGCTTTGGGAGGGCGTGTCCTTTTTAAGGGCTCCTTAAAGGGGGTCTTGGACACAATCATGCCCGTAGGTCAAGATGCAAGAGAGACCTCGGGCTCCTCCCAAAAATTCATTCATGCTCCCTCATTCACGAGATGGTCTTTGTCATGACTCTACCAGGACTACAATATGTGACATTGCTGTAGCAAAACATCTCACATCATTGGAATAACATGCATGGACAATCATAATTCAAGCCAAGGTGCACATTTCTGTTAAATGAATGATTTTTAAATTACTGTCAAATAGGTGAGTGAACACACATTTCAGGCACCTCTCTCTCTCTCTCTCTCTCTCTCTCTCATGCTTACACACACATGCACATGAGCATGTGCTTCAAACAACAAAACAATGCATACAAATTGAGCATGCACTTGTTTGCATGTGCTTCAGAGAATAGAGTCAACTTTGCCAATGCATACAAATCAAGGAACAGTTCAAGATCCATTGCACATGCACGTGTGATATTTACAAGACCATGGACGTCGATCAAGATTCAGCCCAAATAACACTAATCAATTGCATAATCACGTGAATTGCAAGTACGGAAAGACAAGGCAGGATGACCTAATCTACTGTATATTGCCAAAACATGATCATATACAATAGAAATACAAATCCAAATTCAGATCTCTGTATGCGGACTTCTTGATGTCCTCCACTTGAGAAAAACACTCGTTAAGGCTGCAAACTGACAACTTTCTTGCCTTAGGATTGGCTCTTGCCAATTCTCCCTAAATGCCCCAGATGACATTTGACTTGTTCTTAAGCAGAATGTGCTGGTCGGCTGTAGGGTTGGCAGGTAGGTCAGTTGGTATGATCCAGGCTCCACGACCATGTACAGTGAACCATACACTGTCCAAACTGTCCTTGACCATGGGCACCAATGCCTAAATAGTACACAAAAGTTCACACACACGTACATGTTCTATGGAGAACAAAATCAACTTTGCCAATGTGTAGATTCCAGGGAACAAGTACACAAACTGCGAGAGGAATGGTGTGAGACCTGACTTGTGAAGGAGCTCAAAGACTGTGATGCAGGCAGTTGTTAAGTAAATAAGGAAGTTCCAAATCAAGGATAATTTTTTGATGGGCTGGGTCACCCTTCAAAATGACGGGTTCAATGTTAAAAATGAACTGGTTCAGTAGAAATAGTGCCCGTTTTTTCACAACTTATCTGATTTTTTTTTGAAGGGGGAGAGTCACATCATATAACACTTGCACGGCAAAAAGGTCGTTTTGGCAAGTTACATTGATATAATATGACGTTATACAAAGCAAGAGTTTAGAGGGAGGTTGATCATACGGATCACATGCCTTTCCCACTTCAAAAATTTGGGTTTGCCCGCTCTTTCCAAGAGATTAAGGGGCAAGTTGTAATTAATACCTTTACTTTACAACATTACAGTACCATAATTAGATTAAACCACTCTCTGCAGAGAGTTGATCCATGTCAACGCTTCAGAATCGAGCTCCAAGTCCAGCATTTCTGTGAACCCTTCGTCTTCCGGCAATTCCAATCGGTCTTCCCAGACAGGTGTGCCGTCGTCGTCCGGCAGTACAAAAAGCTCCGACAAGAACACAGAGAATTCCTCCTCGCGGGAGCACGCCACGCTTTCATCTTCCGTCGGCGAATTCTCGACGCACATCCCCGCAGCGGCGCCGAGTATCGCATCCAACTCCTGCAGGCTCACTTCTTTTCTGGCAAGCTTGGAGCCCTTCCGCTTGGTCATGGCCTTGGTGGGGTGTCGGAAGACACGACTTTCGCGCCACACCGCTTGATGCTGGCTCTGATAGAAATCCATGGCTGGAGCGGCGGGCAAGCAAATCTCGTGCACGAGGCGCTTAGGGGTGGCGAGCCGGGGCTGAAGGGCGGGCGCCTCGTCGTCGTCGCTGGAAGAGTCGGTAGCGTCAGGGTCGGTGCAGATAACACGCACGCGACGCTCTCTGGGGGGGTGTAATTTCTGCGAGGGTGGTGAAGCAGGGAAGGGGAGGGGTTTGGGCTGTTTGACGCGTCGGGATGGGTGGGGGAGAGGCATTCTCTTCTGTGGGAAAGAGGGAGCTCTTGATTTGCGCAGGATAGCTGGGGCAGAGAGACAGAGGCAGAGGCAAAGGCAGAGACAGTGTGTGTGAGAGAGAGAGAGACACAGAGAGAGAGAGAGAGAGAGAGAGAGAGAGAGAGAGAGTGTGTGTGTGTGTGTGTGAGTGCGGGAGAGATGAAGAGTGGGATCAAATGCGTGAACAGCAAGTATGCATCGTGCCAAATTTGGTCCACGTCGGCATGCGCCGCCCCTTCTTCGCGCCAAATTCGCTCCACGTCACCACACACCCCTCTTTTTCGCGCCAAATTTATTTGGTAGGAACCGCCCAGTTGGCACATTTCAACGTTTCACAATAAATGGTCCCCCCCCTCCTCCTCCCCCTTTTCACACCTAGTCCGGCCTTCATCATGACACCCGCCCCCCTTTATTTATCACCACCATGAACCAAAGAGTGAAGCCCAAGCCTCCCTCATTTCCCCTTCCCTACCAAACACTCACATATCCTTTTCAAAACTATCATCCCCATCCACATGACATTTATAAAAGCTTTGAGAATCTTAACACACCCCCCCTCCCCTCCTCTTCAAATACACTAGTGTGGGACCCAATTCTTGCTTGATGACTCACCCTGCACCACATGAGAAGCTATCATGAACCTTACAATTCCCCATGCAGACTTGTAATCTCGACTACTTACAAACCAAGTTTCCATGTGCAAGTGTTGTACAATAATTTAGACACTTGTAAGTTGAACTCCAAAGATGAGAGAGAGAGAGAGAGAGAGAGAGAGAGAGAGAGAGAGAGAGAGAGAGAGAGAGAGATTATCCTTACAAAATTCATGCATGTCTACACAATCCATTGATGCTTTAGTATATCTTATCAAAACCACTACGTGGTAGAAGCTTTATTGACAAAGCAAATCAAGCAAAAGAATGATCCATGGTTCATATTGTGAAGCATGCTAGCCTAAGCACACAAATCACACCTTCAAATGAAGACTAGAACCCAAGCGAAAATTTTTACGGCTTTTTAATACTTTTGTGCAACAAAACTTTCTCTTCAATTGTGAAGTCTTGTAGTGTTCTCTTGTATGAATAAAAAATTATACAAAGCCAAACCAATCTAAAAAGAGCAATTTTTAATTTTGTTGATTTTTTATTTTTTCTTTGAAATAGTTTTTTTGACATGGTCCTAAACATGTAGAAAAAAAAATAGATTTTTTCTTCATGCCTTCAAATTTTTAGCGAGCGCATGATCTTTATTAAGAATAAATTTAAAAACCTCAAAGTGAAACCCTTTCAAACATTGACAAATCCATTCTTTCTTTATATGTTTAAAAACCAAACATTCTTTCACACGACATAAAATTTGTTTTCCTAAAGCATGCTAGTCACATATCCTCATGGTTTTTAGTTATCATGCCTCTTTTTTTCTCAAATATATATAAATCACCCTTGAACCATTTTTCTTACTGGTCTTAAAGAACTAAGTTTTAAATAGTAAAAGTTTTAGTATATTCTAAAAATTCCGAGCTTTGTAACAAGCTCTCCTCTTTTGGTGTGGTAACTTTAGAATCAAGGAGAGCACTATTATGTCATGTGCGATGAATTTTAACCTCGCACCTCTTTCGGGTGTGGTTCAAAATAAAGTACTAAGGTTTTAAAGAGCATTAACAGATGTTGCCATTGCTCAGGAAAGCTAGCTTTTTTAAAAATAAGTTTTTCCAATCTAAATTCAAAATTCCAAAACAATAACAAAAACTATATATTTACAATGTGCAAGAACCAATAATAAGTTGTAGCTCAGTGAGATAGAGTGCATGAGCTTTATCGTATTCGTGAGGTTTTAAATCCCATTCTCCTTAGATTCGTATTTAGGGTAGGTATTTTTGTATAAAGGGTGGGCACTTGATCAAGGTATACCCTTATAAATTAATCACCATTTCCTACTACTACTGATAGTAATGAAGGTGAAAACATTTAACCCAAGTTCAAGAAGTGCAACACCTAGATGGAAGGGGCAAATTGCATACAAGTAATGAGGAGGTTCATTCCTTTTCACTTGAAGAGGCATCATGTGTGGGGTGTGTGTGTGTGTGTGTGTGTGTGTGTGAGAGAGAGAGAGAGAGAGAGAGAGAGAGAGAGAGAGAGAGAGAGAGAGAGAGAGTGTGTGTGTGTGTGTGAAAACATGTGTAATTCATGAGTTATTTAGTTTCAAAAAAAAGAATTCTTTCATCAAATAATAAACATCAAAACTAGAAATAAAGAAACAAATATTACGAACGAAAAGTTTGTGGATCTTGAGAATATTGTGACTACCATGTACTTCCTCAACGTGATATGTGAAAACTCCATAGACACATTCTCAAGAAAGAATGGTTATTAAGGGTAAAATTTTTTTAACTCTAGAACATATAAAGTTTGATTAAAATACCCATTCTCTCTCATGAAAGTTTCAATTAAAATTTTACATTTTTTAGTCTCATTAGTTCCATGTTCTTTATAAGAAAAGAACATCACTCAACCCTTTTTAGCTCTCTCCTTTCTTCCACAACATTAGTTTTAAGCTGTGATGTAAAAACCCATGCTTGGAGTATATATATGTGGGCTCCTCATTACCTTTTAAAGCAACTAATAAGTTGTTGCTAGCATTGAAGTAGATGCATTAGCACTATTGGCACATGAGAATCCAATAAGCTAGGAACCAATAAGTTTTTGCTAGCATTGAGTTATGAAGAAGTAATGCATGAGAAACATTGGCACATGAGAATCCATTTGTGTATGCACTTACACCACTTGAATGTCCTTGAAAATGGAAGTAATAAATAACTACCCTCAATCTATTATCTTTACATTTGAGGATATGAACAAGTGTAGTTTTGAATGCTAGATTTAAGAAGGAAGTTGATATCCCATATGCAATGCCATACTTTTGCCATTATTGATATACAAAGGGACCTTTACAATGGTTAAAACTTACAAGCTAAGCAATGACCCATCCATATCTTGATGAGGGTGTTTTGTTGTCTTTACTCCTCTCTTGATTTTACTCTAGCTTTTGAACAAAAACTACTTAAGAAGCTGAGATGATTCTTTACAAATTAGTGTCTACTTAGTTTACTTTTTAAGGTTTCTCTAACCTCAATAGGTTTTAGGGTCATTTTTATAAGTAAAGATTTAAACATACAATCATGATAATGGTATTTTTATAAGTAAAGATTTAAACATACAATCATGATAATGGTATTTTAGGGTCAATTTTTATAAACAAACATTTGAACAATCATGGTATTAATGTTTTCAACATCCACTTTGTACAGATGATAGATTTGAGATTTATTTGCATAATAATGAAGTGCATAAAAAAGAACTACATAAATGAGACCACCCACCAATGGATAAACATGCCCTTATAGGTCAATGTGACCCATTATCCTAGAAATCACAAAGGCTAGTAATTATTTTTAACTTATGAAAAAACATAAATTATTTTACACTCAAATCCATTATTTTATGTGCTTTTGCAATACCATGAAGTACATGTGACCTTGTATTTTCGATTGAAAAAAGTTATATCAATATGTAGTATTGCTAAAATCACACTTCAAAGTGCTTCTCCTTTTGGTGGAGAATTGAGTTGATATAGAGAAGATTACTATACTATATATATTAAAATCACACTTCAAAATGCTTCTTCTATTAATGGAGAGTATAGAATTATTCCTCTTTTAAATTTAAACCTTGGGAATGTGGAAACTTGAAGCTCTTTGTTATCTTCATCTTCTTCATGAAAACTTGAATTATGTGCCCTTAGGGAGGAGGAATAAAGATGTGCAATGTGTGTGCCCTACTATTAACCACTTTGCCGGTTAACATGGTTTCACTTGCCCGTCCTACCTTAGGTTCTTTGCCATCTAGCCCGAGTGTAACGGAAGCACATCTTTTGTAAGATGAAGCTGGAGTTCATAAAGTGGTGTTCTCATGAGTTTAATGCTAAATAGGGAAGTCACAAACGTCATGTGCATATTTTCTTAAGACTAGAGGTACTGCCAATGAACCTTTTTAATTGCCTAGTGTGAAAGATAATCATTTTTATATATGTCATTTTTGACAGTGAGTGTAAGAGGATACAACATGTTATATATACAACATGTATATACAAGAGAACACTCCACAAAAAGTAGGATCTTTTACATCACAAAACTTTAAAACTCAAATTGCACAATAACAGATATAGAGAAGAATATTATATTACTAGAGTGACACAATAGATGGCAAAGCCCCGCACTTATGTGCTCCTTGAAAGGGAGCTTCCATGGCTGATCTAAAACTACTAAGATGGAGGTTGTATACTAGTAGAAGATAGGGAGTAAACTCATAGTGATGACTGATAAACTATGTGGATAAAGGGGCTAACCGTAAATCTATATAGACCTATATGTGTGGGGTTGCCCCCATAACATGATTGTATAGGGCGGTGTTTTGGGAGGTAGCTCACCGAGAGATGGGAGCCCGGTTGAGGGATGTTGCAGTGCCCATTGGGGGTGTTCATGGAGCTCGATGGCGATGCGTCTACTACGTGCATTAGTCTTCCGCTGCGCATTCTGACATTGTATACTAGTAGAAGCTAGGGAGTAAACTCGTAGTGATGATTGATTAACTATGTGGAGAAATGAACTGACCATGTATCTATATAGGCCTATACACTCAGGGTGACCATGACATGGTTGTATAGGTCCACGAGACCTGTATACAAAGGGTGTCATGACATGACATGACTATATAGATTTGCGATCATATTCGGTGCCACCGTATGTGATGTAGTCTCGGCCCATAAAGATGAACTAGTAAATACTATGCACTTACCCCACCTCCTAAAGAGAATGTGGGGGGGGAGAGGGAGAGCTTGAGTTCCTTGCAAAGCACGCACACACACAAAAGAGAGTGCAAGACACAAGAGAGAGATGAATGGCTGAATTTTCTTCTATCTTCTTCTTTTCTCTACAACCATATGTAGTAAAAATACATAAGAAATTCAATTTTTATACACTTTCTTGATCAATAAGTTGTTCCAAATGGTACATACATAAAGGGATAGTACTCTCCTAAAGCAACATACAATGGTCGGTTTATAGTGTGAACCCAACTATATGAGCTGGCACTATAATTATGCCATAACTCTAGTACTCCAAAGTGGCTATCACACAGCCTGTCATCCACTAGCAACATATTAACCATGATCTCACCAACCATTCCAATAGCATAAGTGCAGAAGCGATCACCTAGGTGGGTTATCAATGTCCATTATTGTAGCACTAGTTAATCTCGATATCTCAACACCACTGCACTCCAAGTAAACTCCTAAACCTGTGAAGCTTCTCTATGCCCAATGCCTTCGTGAAGATGTCAGCCACCTGATCCTTTGTGTTGACATATACCAAATCTACATCACCTGCTAAAACCTTCTCCCTCATAAGTGATAGTGCACCTCAATGTGCTTTGTTTTAGCATGGTATATTGGGTTACTTGCCAACTATATGCTACTCATGTTGTCACAATAAATGACAACTGCCCTATCCAAAGCTCACCCATATCACTAAGTAAGAATCTAAAACCAAGCTACCTCACAAGCTGTTATAGCAACACCCTTGTACTCTGTCTCTGTACTCGACAAGGCAACTGTTGACTGTTTCTTACTACTCCAACTCATAGCAGCACTCCCAAATGAGAATATAAAACCACTGGTAGATCTCCTATCTGCAACACTACCAGCCCAATCAGCATTTATGTACCCTTGTAGCTGTATCTCTATATCAACCTCGTAGAAAAGTCCATAATCAATTGTGGACACTATGTGCCTAAGAATTCATCTAGCTACATCTAAGTGTAGCTTCCTAGGAGCCTGCATAAACTGACTCACAAGTCCAACAACATAGCTCAAGTGTGGCCTAATAATGGTCATATAGATCAAGCTATCCACTATTCGCATGTATGTAGTGGGGTCCTCCAAAAGCTCACCTATATCTATAGAAAGCTTTGTGTTCAGCTCCAATGGCACTAAAATAGGCTTACAGCCTGTCATACCATATTTGGACAACATGTCCAAGTTATACTGCCTATGCAATAACAAAATGACATGAGATGATCTTACCACCTCTATAAATACCGCAACTCACCCAAATCTTTCATCTCAAACTTCTGCTTCAAAAGCCTCCTGACATCATGTATGTTAGCATCACTATCACGAGTGATAATCAAGTCATCCACATAGATGACTAATAGCATGATCCCTCTATCTATCTTTTTCACATAAAGTGAAAATTTTGCATTGGATATCTAAAATCCAATGGTAACAAGATACTCCCAAATCTTGGTTGATCATGCTTTGGGTGCCTGCTTCAAGCCATACAAGGCTTTGCGTAACCTGTACACAAAATCTCAATGTGCATCACTCTCATAACTTAGTGGCTGCATCATATATACTACTTCTTGCAAATCACCATGCAAAAAGGCGTTCTTTACATCCATCTAATGTAAAGACAAACCATCTACAGCCATAGCAATGATAGCTCTCATGGTTACCATTCTTGTATAACCGGGTTGAATGTCTTCTTATAGTCAATGCCATAAGTCTACGCATAGCCCTTGGTGACCAATCTTGCCTTACACGTACTCATTGAACCATCAGCATTATGCTTGACTTTATACACCCACTTACACCCAATTGCCTTCTTTTCCTTAGGCAAAGGCACTAACTCCAATGTTGCATTTGCATCCAATGCTGCCATCTCCTCATTCACGGCATCTTTCCATTTCTTATTTCCAAGTGCTTGCTCAAAACAAGTGGGCTCCAACTCCTGTATTACTTTAACCATGTAAGCATAATGATTGGGCTGTATATCTATCATATCTCAACCTGTCGTCTCACAAACAGGGTACCTAACCCTCATAGACCTGCGTACACCTGGATCACTGCCAGGTGTCCTTAAAACATCCCTAGTTCTCCTTACATCATGAGTAACCACATACGGAATGCCGAGCTCCTCATCAAGGCTTTGCTTAGAGCCACTAGAATCACCATCCACATATGAGTGACTTGCTAACAGATAAGGCACAAAAGGTTGATCTACCTTTTCCTTCCCTTTGCATGATATATGTATGTCCTTAACTTGCCTGACCATGGACTAACATTGGATTCACTTCTAGAGGACTCTCCACATCCACTAAGGTGTAGCATTAGCACTTCTTACATCTGCATCTTCTGTTACCTTCACCACTGGTGCATACTAGCTACTTATCTCGTCAAAGACAACATCTCTACTTACTCACATCTCATGAGTGGTAGGGTTATAACATCTATAACCTTTTTGCTCCATAGAATAACCAATAAAGATGCATTTCTCAATCTTTAGATCCAACTTTGTTCTTAGTTCATCAAGAACATGCACATATACAATACACCCAAACACTTTCAAGTGAGACACATTCGGTCTTATGCCTGTAAACTTTTGTTCAGGTGTCATACCATGAACAGCTACTACAGTGGGTGTCTTATTCATAATGTACACAGCAGTTGCTAGGGCTTCTACCCAAAAATAATGTGGCATATTCTTTTCAACCAATCAAGACACGTGCCACTTCTACAATGTGCTTATTTTTTCTTTCTACAACACCATTTTGTTGTGAAGTATACCCGCATGTAAACTGTCTCTTGATTCCCTACTTCTTCAAGAAATTGCTGAACTCATTGGAGAAATATTCTCCCCCACCATCTAGTCTCGAGAATTTTATTTGCATTCCTTTTCCTTCTCGACCAAGGCTTTAAATCTATGAAAGTGAGAAAACACCTCACTTTTCTCCTTCATGAAGTAAACCCACACTTTCCTAATGTGGTCATCATCAATGAATGTAACATAATGCCTGCAACCTACAATTGTTGCAGTCTTGGTCGGTCCCCATACATCTACATGTATAACATCTAATGGCCTTGCACTAACATGATTTTCATGTAGGAAAGCATGTATGGCCTGCTTACCAAGCCAGCATGCTTCACATACTTTATGCATACCATCAACCTTAAACTTTGGCAAACCTACAACAATATTTTAGGCCTACATAGACTTCAGTTGTTGTATATTCACATGACCAATACGCTTGTGCCATGTGCCAATATCTTCAATGACACATGTTCCATGTGCAAACATGGCTGCCTTTACCTCAAGCATGTTCACATCCAAAGTAAACATCCTGCCATTTTTGTTACCCTTTACAACCAAGTGACACTAATTTTTGAAGTCTTCTACAAAACATCCTTTAGGATTAAACCTCACTTGTTGCAAACCCTATTATAATATTTAGAACATGAAGTACATCTGCCAAGTACTTCATTTTGATATCCTGCATAGACAATGGCACTTTACCAACATGCGCAATGGGATGCACAGTATCATTACCTGTTTCTACATAACCTTGGTTTTTCCATTTTTTACATGTCTCTAAACCACTCACCATGATTGGTCATGTGGTTAAAGGCACCAGAATCCACATACCGTATATCTTAAGATCTCGAGACATCTCCTATTGGGTGGAACTGAGCATGTGTTACATCATAAAGAGCTCCTCACTTCTATCATCACCACCTTATTTACTAGATGATACATAGTTACTTTGCTGCAACTTTCCACTTTTAATGTCATTCTACTTTTATAACAATCCTTTGCCAACCATGTGACCTAGTTTGCCACAATAATAGCACTCTATGATATTTGCACTCTGATTTCTTTGGTAACCACCTCGACCTCTTTGGCTCCCCCTGCCTTCAGACTGGCCTCTTCCACCTATGTATAATAACTGCTCTTGTAAATCATTAGATTGTTGTTGTCCAGAATTCTGGTTTCCTTATCGGCCACCACCTTAGCCTCGACCACGACCTCTACCTCTGCCTCTACCTGAATTAGAGTAGAAGGCATGTTCTAATGTGTTCTTGCTTTGTGAAGAAAATTCATCACCTAGGAGGCTTTTCTTCTATGATAATCAACATAGGCACCAAGTCCTAAACGTTGGGTATATTCTCTCTGTGACTACAATGGAGGTCTTGAATGGCTTATACTCTTTGCCAAGCCCATTCAAACTAACACTCACCAAATCATGATCTTTCAATTGGTGCATTGATAGATCCAAGGGATTCAACAATGCCCTTGGATGTTTAAAGCATACTCCTTGATAGGCATGCTTTTCTTTTTCACAGTATGCAGCTCTTGTTTTAGCTATAGTTTCCTTGCCTTTGTATTGTTTTGGAACATCTCCACCAGGTTTTGCCATGCAATTGTTGAAGTGTTGGCACGGTATGTGTCCTATCATTGTTGAAGTGTTGGCATCCGGTATGTGTCCTATCATTGTGTTTGTGACATTGATTGAAAGCCAATACATGACTTTCCTTACACCTTGATTCCAATCCTTGAATGCCTATGTATCTGCTGGAGTGGCATTCTCTTCAAACTACTCTAGAGGCTCCTCCATTGTCTCCTTTGACATAGTCCCAAAATCCTTTACTCATTACGAAATTGGTCATTTTGAACTTCCAAACATGGAAGTTGTTCTTGTCCAATTTCTCACTAACAATTTGATTGAGTCCGTCAAACATATTAGCCTACAACAATAAAAAAATCAACAAATAGACAATTTCTGTATGCAACCTGTAACACAGGAGTATGTTCTATGTGACTGTTGTAGCGGTACTTCAACACAACCTTTATGTCACCAGATCTGTCTAGAGTACATGTACATACACCTAATATCAACAATACATTTTCAAACACTATCTGCACTACAATAACTAAATTTTGAACAGAGACAATTCTCTACCAAAACTTTTTGAAACTGTCGAAAACACCTTGCAACAGTGACTAAACGGAAATCAAAACTGTCGAAAACACCTTGTAGCAGTGACTAAACGGAAATCGAAATGCGCATGAAATACGAATCTAGCTGCAAAATTCCCAAGCTTGTGAAGACAACTCCTCAATTGGAGATGTGTAGCTCCCACAACTACAGAGGAGGGGTTGTACTTAAACAAGAAGGGAAAGTGATGATGATGCTCTTACCCATGTACCACTTCCTTCCTTGCTTTTTCTTTCCTCTTGCTTGCCTCCTTACCTCTCACATGAATTTGAGCTCTGATACCATAAAGAGAATGCAGGAGAGAGGGAGATCTTGAGTTCTTTGCAAGTGCACACACACACACACACACACACACAAGAGAGTGCAAGAGAGAGATGGATGGTTGAATTTTCTTGTATCTTCTTCTCTTCTCTAGAACCATATAACTAAAATATAAAAGTACATACATAAAGAGAGAGTACTATCCTACAACAACATACAATGGCCAGTATATAGTGTGACTATATGAGTTGATGCTATAACTATGCCATAACTCTAGTACTCCAAAGTGGTTGTCACATAGCTTGTCATCCACTGGTGGCATATCAACCATAATCTCACCAACCATGCCAGCGGTATAAGTGCAGAAGCTATCACCCAGGTAGGTCATTAATGTCCACAATAGCACTAGTTAGGCTTGATATCTCAACACCTCCTATGGTTCTCCGAGCTCGTCTTAAGCCCTATAATGTCAGGATGGTGTGTCGAAGATTACAATCTACCTACTCCATGTGTGGACCATTATGAGATACCAATCCAATGTATTGGTAGTGTGTGATGGATAATATAAGCCTTCTCTTCACCATATGGCCTCTTAGGCCACCTTCCTGTGTGAATATGAGGATGTCGGGGCACCTGGGCTGCTCAAATGTGGCTACTCCTCATAAGGGGGGCCATATAAATATGAGCTAGCCGGTGCCTGGGCAATATAATATAAGGGTGGAGCATTAATATCCTATGTGAAGGTGAAATACCTATGTGGACTGATGTCGAGTCAATGAAAATGTCACTCCATTTTGTCCCTATTAAGAGCCTTTGTGAGGATGTCTGCACAACTCTGTCATCGAGTAGTAGACCATTTCGACCTCATGGGGGTTGATGAGATCGCACACAAAGTGATAATGAATCTCAATGTATTTTGTGCAAGTGCATAATAGTAATGATGGCTAAGAAGCTCTGGATATCACATTATAATGTTATAGGTTACTTTTGCACTACTCCCATATCTTGTAGATGTTCGTCATGTCCACCTGGCCAATCCCGGCTAGTTCAGGTGTGAACCCAGCTTACTCATGGGTACTTTTTCCCTGTGGCTAGACACAGTTTTTTCCCCCATGTGAACACTCTCTTGTTTGTTGGGCACTTTGCCCTAGGTTTTTTAGTATTTATTTGTACTTTCATTTCATTCATTCAAGGAGTACATCTCCCTCACATTTGTACTTTCATTTCATTCATTCAACGAGTACATCTTTTCATCTCCCTCACATTCTTAGTGTGCTTGAGCTTGTGTGTGTGTGTGTGTGTGTGTGTGTGTGTGTGTGTGTGTGAAGGGTAGCTGCCCTCCTACCCAACAGTAGAATCCTCCTCAGCCATAATACCTCACATGATGTATAATGTAAAGATACATGCTTTACACTCATCCTTTATCGATAAGAGTGTAATATTTGCTTCTTTTTTATTAATCCAAGAATGCATCCCGAACTAAGACAAAATTAGTACCCTTTTTTAATCGAGCGCATGGTGTCCACACCCAATCTGAGTCACATTGCAATGTTATATGCTACTTTTATACCACTCCCATACCCTGTAGAATCCTCCTCACAATGCCTCATATGATGCAAACCATCGAACTTTGTACTTAGCCTTTGTCAATGAGAGTACAATAGTGGGCTATTTCTTACTAATTCAATGCATCCTGAACCAAAAGAAAAATAATACCCTGTTACTAAGCACCAAGTGTCCAAATCACCACCCCACCAATTTGAGTCCTAAGGGTCTTGCATCCACAACTTACTCTTGAGTATCTAGGATGTGTCACAATACCAACATACCTACTTGATTCTCCAAGGGCTTGTTGGAGAATTTGCTCACAACACATAGTAAAACTAATGTCTGGTCTAGTATTACACAAGAAGAAAAAACTACCAACCATTTTCCTATATAAGCCACAAGGTATGAAGTGTCTTCTATAGACACCTTCAGATCAAACTCCATTGGGGTACTAAATGCCTTGAGTATCTCACTTGTATATTTCTAGTAAGAGATGAAAATGCTATTAGGCTTTTGCTAGACCTCAATCCTCAAATAATAATGCATGAGCCCAAGAGATGAAAATGTTATTAGGCTTGTGTCAAACCTGAATACCCAAACAATAAGGCACAAGCCCAAAATCTATCATATCAAACTTTACACTAAGCATCTATTATGTTTGTGAGATATTTTTTTGGTGATCCCTTATCAAGATAAGGGATCACCAAGATAAGGTCGTCTACATAGAGAACTATGACCATATACTTTACACTAAGCATCTATTATGTTTGTGAGATATTTTTTTGGTGATCCCTTATCAAGATAAGGTCGTCTACATAGAGAACTATGACCATATACTTTCCTTTCTCACAAAAGACATACAAATTTACATTTGAAGGGCTACATAAGATACTGAACTCATAAAGTAAGCATCAATTCTCTAATACCATACCTATGTATGGGTCATGTTTCAACCCATAGATTAACTTCTGTAACCTCCTGCACACTTTGCTTTCAAAATCAGGGAACCACGAACCTAGGTGGATGTTCCACATATACCTCCTCCTTAAGATTCTCATTGAGAAAAGAAGATTTTACATCCATTTGGATAATAAGCTAACCCCCTTATAAGAACATTGCAAATTATGGATAACCTGATTATAAGAGTAAAACTCTCCTAAAAGTCAAAACCTTCAACTTGTGCAAAACTATTTGCAACCAACCGGGCCTTATACTTTTTCAAAGTACCATAAGATATGTATTTCGCTTTGTAAACCCACTTAGAGTTAGAGTGGGAATTAGTGGAAGCATAAAAGAGAAAGGAGAAAGAGGCAATGATCAAGTTCTATTATCATAGCAAAGAGGTTTTACAAAGGGTATTGTAGCCATTAAATGTGTGAAAGTACATATGCATTAGGATTGAATAATCACAATAGTGGGAGAGAGGCCCTTTATATATAGGAGGGTAGGAGAGCTAGCCAACAAGCATCATGAAGCTGGCTAATTGGCCCATGACTGGCATAAACATATATAGCATAAAGATAAATGCCCAAACCAATACAAGCACCTATTTCCACATATTTTAACACCCCCTCTGTAGCTCATAGTGTGCAAATGTCAAAAGAAGAAAACTGATGAAGAAGATGCGACCATGGATACCCCACTATCAGTTGGATACTGTGGAAGATGCACCTACCAACCTATCTCTTCAAAACACAATACCACCCTGAACAACAAAGAAATCTACTTGGCTCTAAATCCCCACTATGCAATGAACTCCATTCACCCCAACAATAGACTATGAACACATCACATCCTAGAACCTCGAACAATGAACTTGGAACACATCTAGTCCATAGTCTCTACTATACCAAGCAACAAATCTAGAACACAAGTGATCCATAGCTATCAAAATTGACCTTTACTTACCAGATTTTCCCTGCTTAGAACTCCAACTCACAATTCCCATGCACCGGCGAAAATGAGGTGGAGAGCAAGGACCTAGACGTCCGATACTATGTTACAGTGGGCACATGAAAAATCATAAAAGAGAAAGGAGAGAGAGAGAGAGAGAGAGAGAGAGAGAGAGAGAGAGAGAGAGAGAGAGAGAGAGAGAGAGAGTAGGTAATGATCAAGTTCTATTATCATAGCAAAAAGGTTTTACAAGGGTACATCCAACAAATAGGCGAAAGTACATTTGCATTGGGATTGAATGATAACAACAGTGGGAGAAGGTCCCTTTATATATAGGAGGGTAGGAAAGCTGGTCGATAACCATCACAAAGCTGGCTAACTGGCCCATGACTAGCATAAATGTATATAGCACAAAGATAAATACCCAAACCAATACAAGCACCCATTCCCACACATATGAGATGTAACACTTAGGACCAACACAAGCACATGTTCCCACATATGAGATGCACATATTTTAACACTTAGGGCCAATTACCTTGTGTCGAAGTATGATCTACAAGGTCCCAAGTGTGGTTTTTCATGATGGAGTCATATTGTGCTTGCTTGTTGTTACGATCCATTTTGGAACCCTTTTACTTCAACAAAGGTGGTAGGCTCTTGAAACTTGAGTGCCTTTGTCGTGAGAGCAAAATTCACAAGATTCTCTCGATTCTTATTTTTCTCCTCTAACCTTCTGGATCTATGAACCTCTTAAGGCAGTATCCTCGATTGGGTGGAGGTTTTACTCCATCCAAAAATTACATGTACTATGTAGGGAATGGCTTTCCTTTTTGTGGCATCCTCGATTGGGCAGAGGTTCTAATCTATCCAAAGATTGCATATACTACTTAGGGAATGGCTTACCTTTTTGTGACACATTATACAATTGTTCTTCATCTTCAAATTCATCTCTATAGGAAAGTCTCATGTTCTTCAAAATTCATCTCTATAGGAAAGTCTCATGTTTTTCATCTTCAAAATCCATCTCCATAGGAAATTGTACGGGCTTCCCTCCATTAGAATGCAATGAAGCCCATGTTGCATGTGGAGGTTGTTTGTGTTTCTTTGGTGATTTTTTTTTTGTTGCATGATGAAGAAGAAGGAAGCTCCTCCTCCATCCGACATGGTCGTTCCTAGAATACCAAATCATGGATCCTCACTATGATCTTTTTTGCTTGGGGTTCATAAAGGAGATATCTCTTAAACTCCATATTGTATCCCAAGAAAATACATTTTTGGCTTTTAGCATCTAATTTGATCCTCTGAGCATCTAGAACATGTACATCACACCCAAATACTTTTGAAAGTGCATCTGAAGGTTTCTTACTCGAGTAGACCTATAATGGAGTCATCCCTTTTATAGTCTTTGTTGTACTCCTATTAACAATGTGCACAACCGTGTAAACTACCTCATTCCAAAAGGATTTAGGTAGATTCCTGGCACTAAGCATACTCCTTACCATTGTCACAATGGCATAATTCTTGCACTCTACAACACCATTTCACACGGAGTGTGAGCGAGCTACCACTTTTTATGCCTCCTTCCTTATGGAAACCCAATAATTCATCAAGCATGCCATTGCCACAATCGCACAATTCTTATGCTCTACAACACCATTTTGTTGTGGAGCGTGAGTAGTGAGCTGCCACTTTATACCTTTCCTTCCAAAAACCCAAGAATTTATCAGATATGAATTCTCCCCTAGGGACTTCTTCAATTTTGTTCTTGTCTATTTTTCAACCAATGCAAGCCATTCCTTCAACTTTCCAAAAGCATAGAACTTTTCCTTACAAATATACACCCAAATCTTCCTATTGTAATCATTTATCAATGTGAAAAGGTAATCCAAGTGCAATTGTACTCATATTTCTTTAGAGATTAGCATGTATGAGCTGAAGAAGAGGCTTGTCCCTAAAACCCACCTCTTGTGGAAAGGGTTTATGGTGCTTACCTATTATAAAATCTTCATATATATCTTGACTGTTAGAAATTAGTGAGGCAATTTCTCAACTAGCTTACTTTTCTCATCTCTAAAAGAGTCTGCGTACTGAGATACCCAAAGTTTACTACTACCCAAAATTGCTTGGACAATGCCAAAAGCTCATACAAGTTGTTTCTTTGAATGCCCTTTGTAATTACTTTGTCATCTTCATCAAGAAAAACGACCGCACCATTATTATCAAAGTGAATGACTGCACCATTCTTGTTGTTAAAGTGAACCCACAAGTTATGGCCCATGATGGCCACTAAGACAAAAAGAAGGTTCCCCTTCATATTTAGAACCCAAAGAACATTTAAAAGACTTTTTGTACAACTTTCTTTAAACATAAGTGAAATAGTACTTGAACGTTTGATTGGGCACTTTGCATCATTGTCTATTGCCACCATGATGTCATCTCCCTTATGCTTTAGGAAAGAATACCAATCATTACGATTGGTCATGTGCCTAGAAGCTCCACCATCACCATCAATGATTCAAGAATTATCATATACTACAATATTAGTTGTCTTGCTACACACTTCTCAATGGCAATAAACAAGTCTATTTCAATAGTAGGACTAGATTCTTTCTTAGTCTTTAGAGTGCCATTCTTAGCATCTATTTGCTTTTTCTTGCATTCTTTGACTATGTGCCCTTTCTTGTTATAGTAAAAGAATTTAACCTTATTTCTTCTAATTTAAAGAGTTAGAATCCTTATCCTTCTTCTTTGTATTTTCGGAGAAAGCCTAGGTGTCACCACCATTGCGACCTTGCATCCTTGTCTCCTCATCCTTGGAGAAATGAGATGAACACCTCAAATGTGAGAGGAGTATGCTAGACACCAACATTCATTCAAAAACATAACAAAATTATCATACTTAGGCAAAAATACCCTTAGACAGCAAAACGAGCGAGATCTGTGGAGAGCAAACTCATGCCAGTTATACAGCCATCTACTGGTTATGGAGATCTTTGATTCTAGTGAGAAAGACCTCCATTGTTTCTCTTTCATTCAACTTATTTTGTCGAAGTTGATTTTTAATATACTAAATCCTTTAGGGATTTGTGGTCTCGTACTTTATCTCTGTAACAAATCCCATGCTTCCACTGTTGTGAAGACATGATAAACCATCGTTACAACACACTATCTACACCCTGCTAGAGACAATAGTGCATAGAGTATCTAACTCCTTTCATCTCCAAGCTTGGAAAAGGTCAGTTAGCATGTGGTATAGGGTTGTTGGGGTGGATGGCCAAACCCATGATCATTAGATGGGGTAGGCTCAATAAATGGATCTAGAAACAATTAGGCTAAGAGAAACACGAGCAATGCTTTCAGTTTATAAATCATCAATTGCTAAAAAGGAGTAGTCACATGCATTTCTTAGAGAGAGGACTTTTCTAGTTGCGCCTTCTTGGGGAATCCACTAGGATAGCCTTTTGAAGAGATAATATAGGGGAGGCCCTAATTAAGTCACTCTACTGTGTATATTTTTCAATCTAAATATAATCTATGTATTATATATACATAATTTATATATAATCTACATATAGTTCATATATAATTTATTTTAAATATATAACGTATGTAGTTATCTATATATAATCTAAATATTCTATATACAATCTATGTATAATTTATTTATATATTTATATGTACATAAATTTTATATATATATATATATAACCAATAGTGCTTTTAATATATTTTAAGATTGTAACATAATAGTTTCTTGACAATCCTAGATGTCTAGGTGAAACTTCTCAAGAACAAAAGTTTGAGGGATTGTAGGGTCAAATGGAATTTTTTCTTACGGAAGATACTCCCTGAGAAAAAAAGAGGAAGGCTTGTTGAGTTGAGAGATTATCCCCTGTATGCGAGATGAGGGCATCTCAAATTGTTCAAGTGGGGGAGAATGTAAGATCCTTCCCTAATGGCCCTAAATTGGTTGACCAAATCTCTTTATTTGGTGCAAGCCCCTTAGCCCTTCTCTCATAAAAACCACTCCAAGTAAGTTACATTGTCTTCTTCTCATGTTCTCATAATGATTGTTAGGCTATTGCCAAGCTTGATTATTGTGTTAATCTCTCCTAACCATGGATGGAAGTTTATTGCCACTTCTTTGAATAAGAAGCTGCATAATATACACAAGGCTAGGAAGATGCAGTTAAAGAAGCTGCATAATATACACAAGGCTAGAAGATGCAGTTAAAGAAGTTGCATAATATGTAAAGGAATAAGCTATGTATCAATGATTACACATTGAAGATTAAAGGGCTTACAGAGATTCCCTCACCTCTATTGAAGCTAATGATAATGAATTGGTTATTACATGATGCTTGAGAGAGAGAGAGAGATAGAGAGAGAGAGATTGATTACACAACATAATCATGAATGAATTATGATAATACTTTCATTATGTATAATGCTTTTATAGGCACTAAGGCCCTTATCTTTTATCTCTTAATAAGAGGGCGTTCATACTAATGGACACACTATTAAACTCCATAAATATCCAACAAACTCTATTTCAGAGTGATCATGAATAGCCTTCAATAGTCCTTGTACTCCAACACTAGAAAAGAAATAGGGCATGTTCCCCATTTCAAACAACTCAAAGGCTAGTAAACATGGCTTAGAGATCAGTGAGCATGACTCAAAAGGCTCGGAGGATGTACAAACATGGTCTTCGCAAAATACTCAAAGGTTGGAGATAAAAGATAGAGTACATCGACTAACCAAAAAGTAACCCCTAAGGAGGGGTAAGGAAAACAAGACGGAGACAAGCATTTTATAGAAACAAGGCTTACAAAATATCAAAAATATTTACTCCAATTTTGGGGGACATCCTGTGTATAGAGAACCCTTGACACAAATAAAAAAGGACTAGAAAGCCTCATCATAATCTTCCTCTTTAAGAGAAAGATTAGCCATGTGACAGTGAGAGAATTTTTATTGATTGATTGAGATATTTTAGCTTCATCTTCATCTTCTAGTTTCTACACACGATATATAATGAAAGAAAGGAAAGAAGAAGGAGACTCGTTAATGTGGAGTCTAGAGACAAGTAGACCTCATTTACATGGATTTCTATGACATGGAAGCATTCTCCATGGAAACTTTCTAAGAAAGACTTGATTAGAATTATCAAAATTTATTATAATTAGGTTTCATAGTTATCCTATATACTCTTGCCCATGTTCACACACACTTATTACCTTGGCCCCCACATTGTACCATGCCCATGGCCCCTTTTATGCCTTAGCACTTCATTACAAACCATCCCCTCCCATAGGTTTCGTCCTCGAAACCTTATAGCATTTAGACATTCCATATGGGTTGGATATTCATGTGTAAGTACTCAGCACCATAACCATATAACATAAGAGTTAGTGACATGCCACAACAACATAGGAGAGCATCCACATACAAGTCATGGCTATAAATGATCTCCAATTGTTTGTTAAGCTTATAAATATCCCAAGAGATAAAGCTCTTTGTTAAGCTTATAAATCTCACAAGAGAACTTCAATCCTACCCTAATCATGCTTAATCTCAAGTATCAACCAAAGCTAATACTCTATCCCATCACTTTTGGTAGTCAATATGTGAAGTGAAAGAGCATAAATTACATTTTATGCAGCTTTTTTTACTTGTGCTATACATTTTAACTAAGGTGTCCCATGCATCTTTAGGTGCCAATGCATCATGTACATGACCAATTATAAGACCAAACACACTAATATAGAGCTAATATATAACCTTAATGGCCCTCATGCCATTCCTACCTATTGTAGAGTGGGATTTTCTTATGAAAGCTCGGGTTCCTTCTCATCACTTGTAAATAATAAACTCCCAATATCATTTTCCCACGAGGAAGTTTGTCATCCTGAACTTTCACGTTTGAAAGTTATTCTTGATTAACTTATGCTCATAATCTGGGATATACTGTCAAATATTATTACCTACAATAGCTTTCACCTACACGAAATATGGTATTCTATAGCCAAATAAAACTTGCAGTAACTTCTACACTTACAACAATCCTTCAATCTCCAATAACCTGTTTGATAGATACATACACAATTACTAAGAGTATTGTAAACATGTTATGCAGCCACTTTATGTGAGCTAATCACATCAACATACATGTATAGATCCTAAAATTTCTATAGGTACTTCAAATCAACCACTATGTATAGTAGTCTATGTGAAACATAAACAAAAATATTGCACAACCAAAAACTGCTACCATTGATAGTTGCAGTGTTTGTGAAAACCTTGAAGGGTTAATATAGGGTTCAAAAAGACTCCAAATGGTAAAAATAATGATAGGAAAGGCCCCTTACACTTTAAACATAGTATACACTGAGCTTTTGCTTCACCAAAGAGAACTCCCTAAGATATGACAATGTCTCCTCTTGGTATGCCTACTATTTCTATCCTTGACTAGTAGCTACGTGCTAAGATTTGCTTCTAAATTGAAGGGAAATAGATGGAGTTACCCTTACTCATGTACCACTTCCTTTGCTTGTATTTTGAGCTTGTTACGTGAAAACCAACACTATGATACCATGAGAAGAATACAGGGGAGAGGGTGAGCTTGAGCTTCTTGCAAGTAAACTTCTTCACACACACACACACAAGAGTAGACAAGCACACAAGAGAGAGATGGATGGTTGAATTTATTTTTTTTCTTTTTATAACCATAACATAAAGATAAGAGTGTACATACTATAAGAAAAATTATTATACTATTAAAACATACAAGGTCTATAGTGTGAACCCGATTATATGTGAGTTGGTGTATAACTATGCTATAACTCTAAAAAATCAAAGTGGCTATCATATAGCCTATAAACCACTGGCAGTATATCAACCATAATGTCACCAACCATGCCAATAGTATAAGTATAGAGGTGTTACTGGTATGTTATCCATATCCACACTAGTTAAGCTTGATATCTCAACAAGTGTTTGTATGGATAGAATTGCCTTAGAACCATGATTTGCTCTTGAGTGGTGGGTCCTTAAATCCTTAATACTTCCTCCCAAGTTAGCTTCTTAGACTTTAAAATGGAAGATATGGAATTAGCAAAAGAAGTATCATCCTCTACTCAGGTATACTCAGCTACTTTCCCATTTAGTAATTTCTACTTCCTCTATTGTACGATAGTAGAAGCCCGAACTACCAATGATTGGCAGCTTATGCATCTAGGATTATGTGCTCATCACTCTTTTCATGATGCGTGACTATGTCAAAATCCCTAACTAGGATAGACTTAGTGACCCATATATTAGGCTTGATCTTGATGGATCTCTCATGATTTTGTAGCTGAACCTAATCCCTTTACTAGAGTTGTGTCAAAATTTTAGGGAACTTGGTGGTAGCACCACAATGGGCATAGTGGATTTAAGATTTACAATCCTTACCATGTCTTTCATTAACTTGATTGGATTCTCTTACCTTGTTTGCCACCTTAATCACAAATCCTATATCCCCTATTCAAGATGGTGAGGTCTATGGAAACTACTTGTACTCCACAAAAAGAGTTGTAAAGAATGCTTCATTCTAACAATTCTTTTATTCACTTGAGAGCTATTGACCTCTTAACTCCCCAAAGAAAGTCATTACCCCAACCTCACTCTCTAATCATTTTTTAAGAAATCCCATAACTCTAGGTTGTTCTTCAGTAGTAACACTCCTAGCGGAATGTCCTTATCCATTGGAGAGTTGTTGGAGTGAGAGGAGTGCTACTTTTCTATTATTTTTTTCTATCTTGACCCTTTTTGATGGTGGATAAGTGTTTGGTGGAGGCATTTGACTTGTGACATATGATGGCACAACCATGCTAGGATTTATGGTGTCATCATCCACCCCTTTCCTTGGGCTTTTTCTTATGACATGGAGTGGGAATATTTGGGGATTTCCTCAAGGAGATCCTTCTTCACCTTAATCTATATATGTTTCTCCACTAGTGACTTTGGGGTAAGATCCTTGACTAAACTCGGCGCTCATGGTCTCCACCTGTTTCATTAGAGAGTTTGGCTGAATTGTCCTCCTCCATTTTTAGTTCTTAGAGTGTTGTCCTACTATGTCTTTATTACCTTCTTAATTTGGGTTTTTTAAACCTATTCTCTTTATTGGAAGGTTTCTACTTTTCATCCTTACATGGTTCCTTAATTTAATAATTTGGAATAGGGTTAAGCTCTTGATGTTAGTCTTGAGAGAGGGTAATAACATTCCACTTCCTTCTTGGGTTCTATAAATGCTATTTGTTTCATTATTAGTTTCCTCATTGCTTTGACTTTCCATCCCATTCTTACCCCATCTGTAAGATTCCTCCCACAGTCCCTCAAGATGTCCAATCTCTCCCCCTGTAATCATTCCCCTTGTCAGAATATTAATAGATCTTGTTTCTACCTATTTTGACTTAGAGAGATAAAATATTCTAGAGAGAGGTTATTCAACTTGTAGATATTTTTGGATAGAAAAATATATCTTCTTATTAAAATAAATTCCTTTGAAACAGAAGTTCAAAAAGAAATTCAGAAGGTGCATTAGAAATAAATTATAATCTGTTCAAAAGGCCTTAGCCTAAGGGTCAAGATTTTCTAAAAATTTTAGATTAAGGTTCTGAGGGGCCAATTAGATTAATCCAAATGTAGGGAGGAGATAAATTGAAGAAATAAAGAAAATCCCCCCAAAAATGAGTAAATACTCACATAAGATGAAGAGTTGACTAAGGACAAGGTTATTAGTTAAAAAAGAAGAGATATTTAGAGGAAATGATGCATTTTTGACACCTCAGTGTGGGGGAATTTCCCTCATGAAGGATGTGTCTATTTCACGTGTGGTGGGTGGAGTTTTAAACTCTCAAATAATGAGATATTTCATCTCTCCTCTCTCCTATTTCAACTAGAACCAAAAAGTAAGCTAAATTGACCTAAAAATGGTCAAAAAGTGACCAAACTGATCTGGAAAATTCTAGAATGAGTTTGCTTGGTTAGAGGCTCACTTTTTCCTATAAATAGAAGCCTCCCCCTTTGTAAAAGCTTAATAGTGTTTTATGCACTGTTACTCTACTCCTCCTCAGAGCCAAAAACATTGAATTCTTTGATAATTCACTTGTTTTTGACTATTTCTTCTACAAAGAAATTGGTGGCCACTCTTGATCCAAGCAAGAGTAGAACCCTCAATCCATCAAGCCAAAGGATAGCTCACAAAACTCCATGTAAGCTAGAAATTCTATTTTTTTCTAATTCTATTCTATGGTTTTATGATTTCTTGCTTCTTTTAAATTAAAATTGGATGTTATGCCTTCATGGAAAGGCTTCCCCCTTCTCTTCATTGAATTCAGCCCTTCTTTATCCAAGATGTGTAATCAATTAAATAGAGTTAAACTTTTCGTATTGTTCTCTCTTAAAAAAATGACAATTGATTAGATTAGAGTGCTAATTTCATCTTGAGTTAAATTCTAAGTAGAATTAGAATCAAAATTTGAAAAATGGTCAGCCATACAAAGGAGGTTATGGCAAAATTTTCTTAAATTTTGTAGAAATAAGTTTTATCTTTATGTTATTCAAAAAGAGTAATCCCCTTTGTTTGCGTATTCTAAAAGTGTTATTTTCATTCTATGCATAGAAAGATGCATATTAGAAATATTTTTATTATAGAAGCGTTATTTTTATTGGAATTAATTTCTATGCATAGAAAGATACATATTGAAAATATTTTTATTATAAAAGCGTTATTTTCATTAGAATTAATTTCTATGCATAGAAAGATGCATAAAGGAATTTATTTTTATTTCAAAAGAGTTATTCTCATTGATTTTGATTTTATGCAAAGAAAGATGCATAAAGGAATTTATTTTTATTTCAAAAGAGTTATTCTCATTAAATTTTATTTTATGCATAGAAAGATGCATAAAGGAAGTTATTTTTTATTTCGAAAGTGTTATTTTCCTTAAAATTGAATTTATGCATAAATAGATGTATAAAAGGATTTTTATAAAAGAGTTATTCCCTCAGAAGTTGATTTTTATAAAAGAATGAATGGATGGATAGGTGTGATGTGAATCAGATAAATGTGAATGAATGGATGGATAGATGTGATGTGAATCAGATAAATGTGAATGAATGGATGGATAGATGTGATGTGAATCAGATAAATGTGAATGAATGGATGGATAGGTGTGATGTGAATTAGATAAATGTGAATGAATGGATGGATGGATGTGGATGTATGTGAAGAATGGAAGTGGATGTATGTGAAAGAATGGATGTGGATGTATGTATGTGAAAGGATGGATGTGGATGTATGTGAAAGGATAGATGTGGATGTGTATGTGATAATTATGGATGTGGATGTATGTGTGAAAGGATAGATGTGGATGCGTATGTGATAAATATGGATGTGGATGTATGTGGAAGAATATATGTGGATGTGAATGTGATGGATCTAAATGAGAATAGAGGCGATGAGATGTGATGTAAATTGGATAGATATGAATGATAAAGGATGTGAATGAATGATATGGGATGTGAATGAATGTGTTAGCATGTGAATCAGGATGTGAATGAATAATAAGGGATGTGAATGAATATGATAACCAGTGAATCGGGATGTGAATGAATGATAAGGGATGTGAATGAATGTGATGGCATGTGAATCGGGATGAGAATAAATGGTATGGGATGTGAATGGATGTGATGTGATGTGAATCAGGATGTGAATAAATGAGATGTAATGTGAAACGGATGTGATAAGATGCGATGTAAACTGGATAGATGTTAATGAATGTGATGAGATGAGATGCATTGGTAAATGCGAGTGGATGAGATTTGATGAGGTTAATTGAGAAAAGAAGTGTTGAGATGGAAAATGATGTGATTGGATGAGAATGGAAAATGATGTGATTGGATGAGAATGGAAATGCTTATGAAATGAATGTGAATTAAGTAATGTAGATTGATGTGGAAAGAAGAGAGATTCGTTATAGAATTTGTATTTATGACATGTTTTTAAATGACTGTTTTATGTCAAGAATGCTGGGAAAGCATTTTGACTGTCTTGTGAATGAGGTCGTGGAGACCTAGCTGATAAAGTTGCAACAGCTGACGGAGAGTCAACGGAGGACGTCTCGCCGAGTTCTTGACCAGCCTCGGTTCGATTTGACTGTCTTGTGAATGAGGTCATGGAGACCTAGTTGATAAAGTTGCAACAGCTGTGACGGAGAGTCAACGGAGGACGTCTCCCCGAGTTCTTGACCAGCCTCGGTTCGATTTAAATGGTGAGCTTCTGGTATGGTGGATGAGGGACCAAGGAAGCGGCCTATGAGTGAAGCGCTAGGTTACCTGCGAAGGATTTTAGAGGGTGCTGACCATACGGTGCTCGGGCTCTAGGTCGTCGAGCGACGATATCCACACGTGCGTCGTAGAAGATATTAGAACAAGGAGTAAGAGTTGTTTTCTGAATTCGAGCGTGGATCTGGTTGATTGACCTTGCTGGTTACCTCAACGGATGAGTCCATGGCTCTTTTATATGGATCCATTGGTTGATCTTGTTGATCTTCAACAGAGATTCCATTTTGATGTGTGAATATATTGCTGGTTACTATGAGCTAGGAACTATCGAAAAGGCCCCTGCGTGGACAGGTGGTGAGCGTTCTGGTCCAATGATGCCATAGGTACACTGATGAAGAAATGATTAGAAATAAGGATTCAATCGAAGATTTTGACTATTATGATCAGTGACACAATGGTTTCATTAAAAGATTGTTTTTAGAAGATGCTGATTCTGTGAAAAAGGCAATTTCATATTGGGTGTGTAAGTGGTGGACTAGTTTTAAGTTTGCATGAATTTCCGACTAGGGGGCCTGGGAACTCTTTTCCCTGGTACCCAGGATAAAACCTAACCAAATTCCTAATTGGATCCCATCACTACAGTGGTTGCGCGGTTGGCTAACCCATGGGACTGGATGGGGTTAGGCTGGACTGATGGATCCCTAAAATGAGACTAAATTTCTTTTGGTACGATAGATGAAGTAAATCCCGGATAAAAATTGTTCTATAAAAAAGAATCAATGGCTGTGCCTCTCAATGAGGAAAAAAGTGTTGGTCTCTATGATCCAAGTGCAATCTTTCCCTTGATCTGACTATGGGACTTATGGGTTCGGTCAGGTCAGTTAGTTAAGGCTTTGGTCTCTATGATCCAAGTGTAATCTTTCCCTTGATCTAACTATGGGACTTACGGGTTCTGTCAGATCAGTTCAGATAGTTAAGGCTTTTGACTACGTTAGATAAAAGTTATCCTGGAGGAATCGCCCGTGCTTTTTGGGCAAGGGAAGTTTTTCCGAGTTCGGTTTTGGAAGAACCGATGGATTAGTCTCTTGTCAAGATATTCGTGGTCGAGGCCCCGAGTGTGGGACCCTGCCCTGCACAAGAAGTGCTACTTCCGCTGCTAGCACCCCAGAATTTGTTGCGCAGTGGGGTCAGGGATCTTACACAGCAGGTAAGTAATGTAGATTGATGTGGAAAGAAGAGAGATTTGTTATAGAAATTGTATTTATGACCTGTTTTGAAATGATTGTTTTATGTCAAGAATGCTGGGAAAGCATTTTGACCATCTTGTGAAAGAGCTAGCTGATAAAGTTGCAACAGCTTACAAAGAGTCAACGAAGGACATCTCGCATAGTAAGGTCGGCCGAGGTCTTGACCAGCCTCGGTTCGATTTAAATAGTGATCTTCCAATACAGTGGATGAGGGACCAAGGAAGCGGCCTATGAGTGAAGCGCTAGGTCACCTGCTGTGAAGGATCCTAGAGGGTGCTGACCATAAGGTGCTCGGGCTCTAGGTCATCGACGATACCCACACGTGCATCGTGGAAGATATTGGAACAGGAGTAAGAGTTGTTTTCTGAATTCGGGCATGGATCTGGTTGATTGACCTTGCTGGTCCTCAACGGATAAGTCCATGGCTCTTTTATATGGATCTGTTGGTTGATCTTGTGGATCTTCAACGGAGATTCCATTTTGATATGTGAATATATTGCCGGTTACTATGAGCTAGGAACTATCGAAAAGGCCCCTGAGTGGATAGGTGGTGAGCGTTCTGGTTGCCAATGATGTCATAGGTACACTGATGAAGGAATGATTGGAAATAAGGATTCAACCAGAGATTTTGACGATTATGATCAGTGACACAATGGTTTCATTAAAAGATTGTTTTTAGAAGATGCTGATTCTGTGAAAAAGGCAATTTCATATTGGGTGTGTAAGTGGTGTGACTAGTTTTACGTTTGCATGAATTTCCGGCTAGGGGGCCTGGAAACTCTTTTCCCTGGTACCCAGGACAAAACCTAACCAAATTCCTAATTAGATCCCATCACTACAGTGGTTGGGATGTTGGCTAACCCATGGGACTAGATGGGGTTAGGCTGGACTGCTGGATCCCTAAAATGAGATTAAATTTCTTTTGGTATGATAGATAAAGTAAATCCCAGATAAAAATTGTTCTATGGAAAAGAATCAATGGCTGTGCCTCTCAATGAGGAAAAAAGCGTTGGTCTCTATGATCCAAGTGCAATCTTTCCCTTGATCTGACTATGGGACTTACGGGTTCGGTTAGATCAGTTCACTTAGTTAAGGCTTTTGACTACGTTAGAGAAAAGTTATCCTGGAGGAATTGCCCATGCTTTCTAGGCAAGGGAAGTTTTTCTGAGTTCCGTTTTGAAAGAACCGATGGATTAGTCTCTTGTCTAGATATCCGTGGACAAGGCCCCGAGTGTGGGTCCCTGTCCTGTACAAGAAGTGCCACTTCCGCTGCTAGCACCCCAAAATTCTTTGTGCAGTGTATAATAGGTATCAAGTAATGTAGATTGATATGGAAAGAAGAGAGATTCGTTATAGAAATTGTATTTATGACCTATTTTTAAATGACTGTTTTATGTCAAGAATGCTGGGAAAGCATTTTGACCATCTTGTGAATGAGGTCGTGGGTGGAGACCTAGCTGATAAAGTTGCAACAGCTGACTCAGAGTCAACGGAGGACATCTCGCGTAGTAGCAAGGTCGGTCGAGGTCTTGACCAACCTCGGTTTGATTTAAATGGTGAGCTTCCGGTATGGTGGATGAGGGACCAAGGAAGCAGCCTATGAGTGAAGCGCTAAGTCACCTGCGAAGGATCCTAGAGGGTACTGACCATACGGTGCTCGGGCTCTGGGTCGCCAACGATACCCACACGTGCGTCGTGGAAGATATTGGAACAAGGAGTAAGAGTTGTTTTTTGAATTCGGGCATGGATATGGTTGATTGACCTTTTGCTGGTCCTCAAACGGATGAGTCCATGGCTCTTTTATATGGATCTGCTGGGTGGTTGATGTTGTTGATCTTCAACAGAGATTCAATTTTGATATGTGAATATATTGCCGGTTACTATGAGCTAGGAACTATCGAAAAGGCCCCTGAGTGGATAGGTGGTGAGCGTTCTAGTTGCCAATGATGCCATAGGTACACCTATGAAGGAATGATTAGAAATAAGGATTCAACCGGAGATTTTGACAATTATGATCAGTGACACAATGGTTTCATTAAAAGATTGTTTTTAGAAGATGCTCATTCTGTGAAAAAGGTAATTTCATATTGGGTGTGTAAGTGGTGTGACTAGTTTTAAGTTTGCATGAATTTTCGGCTAGAGGGCCTGGGAACTCTTTTCCCTGGTACTCGGGACAAAACCTAACCAAATTCCTAATTGGATCCTTGTCATGAGAATATATTTTAAGTCCTCTAGAAAAATATTATTTATCCCCTCTTGAGTAATTTGGGGACGCCTAAATTACTCTTGCGTCATGCCGGCTAGGTTAATATCGTGGGTGATACCACTATAAATATTAATACGTGCGGTATATGACGTATGTTTGAGGCCACCTATGATTATTTCAGTTAGGTTTGTATGGCAGGGTGGTTCTTGGGGTACTTACGCCTGGTAGTCATGAGTTGGTGATGATTTGTGCCTGTTTAATATTTGTGGGATTAATTTAATAATTAATTGGGCTTAAATTTTCAGGTGATGAAGACTATGGGAATTGAAGAGTTTACTTTGGAAGAAATGTCTTGGTTCATCACATTTCATTTTTGGGAAGCATAGTAGCTATCAACCTTATCAAATGATTTTTCCATTTTGAACTTTAGGAAAGATACATTTATTTATGTGGAATTTATTAAAGCCTATGGCTTTACCCTAGTCCCAATTTGACACTCTATTTTTGTTAAAGAAGAGTGCCGTGCTCTCTAAAAAGCACATCTTGTATATTTTGGGGGCTATGGCCTAATTTTGGTGAAAAAGAAAGCTAATAAAGAAATACTCTTGTGTGGGGAGAGGCCACGCACAAGAGGGGGGAAGATTACACCCAATATGGTCTTTATGAGCTAAGTATTTTTAATTTTGTTTATGCGTTTAAATTTCAATTGATTTGATTTAGTTGAAGCTTACAAGCAATGGTTTTTATGATTGAATTAATTCTCTACTCTTCCACAATCAATTCCTAGAATAAGATTCCGGTTGCAGTGGTATCAGAGCTTGGGCTAGGAGATTTGTGGAGAAGGTAGGAAAGAGCTTCAACTTCTCAAAAATCAAGAAAGTGCAGGAATTTATCCAGTTGGACAGAAGGGTGTTTTTGTAGGTCTTTACCCAAAGGTCAAAGATTCAAAACTAGATCTATTCTCAAACCCACTCACCACCCTGCAAAACCATCCCTCTCTATCAAAAAGTGGTTTTTCCAAATACTAAGTGAAATCAAAATCTGACCGTATGGATGAAATCCTCATAGCCAAAAACCTCACAGGTTTCTCTCAGAAATCAGAAAGCTTCAAGCATGAGCAAATCTATAATGGACGGAGGAGGTAAATCTCTGTAAAAGCCATCAAAAATCACCAAGGAAATTCGTGGAGAAGGAGAAGCGCATGGCGGCAACCTGCCGGCGCAAAACGACGTGTGGAGAGATTTTACAAGCCTAATCCTCTCCATAATGTCTAATCAAGCTTAATCACTTTTTTTTTATCAAGTTTACTTTTCCCAATTCCCATACAAGTCACATCATCTTTTTGGAGCTTTTACTTTTCCTATTTTCAAATTTGAAGAGAAATTCAAAGGTTTCCAAATCTGAAAATTTCTGGGTGCAGAAAAGTGATTTACAGGTTTTTAAAAGGCTTGAAAATTGCCTAGAAAAGGCCAGAAACTTCCGAAATTGCTTCTGAAAAATTTTGAAAATTTTCAGAAAATATTACAGAGATTGGGCAAGGTTTATAGGACTGTTTCAGCAGGTTTCAAAGTGCAAAAAAATTATTTCATCAACAATTCGACTAGCCCAAGTCTCGTGAATCATGCGAAATCGTTCGGGATTTGTTTGAAGAAGACGACAATGAAGAAGAATCATTCGAGCAAGAGGGTAATTCCGATCCAGATTACTTAGAACAAGAAGGTAAACCTCATGTTCATTCTTTGCTTAAAATAAAAGGAACGATAAATGGACATGAAGTTCTTATTTTGCATAATGATGGTAGTACACATGATTTCATTTCTGAAAAGGCACTTAGAGCATTAAATCTTCATTCTTCACCTATGCACTATAAAGTCAAAGCAGCATTTACTGGAACAAAGTATAATTGCATGCAAGAGGTGAAAGGTTTGGATTTATGCATCAAGCCTTTAACAGAAAAGAGGGATTTCTTAGTTGCACCTTTACAAGGGGTAGATATAATTTTGGGTATGCCTTGGAGACACAAATACAATCCTATTATAGACTATGACACACATAGCATTTATTTAAGGAAGGACAATGAAAATATTATCTTCCAGTGTCAAGTCAAAGGAGAAATGAGTCCTTTGTTGAGTCACACTCAAGCAAAGAGAGCTCTAAGAAAAAGAGACAAGACTTATATGGTATGGGTTAACCAGCTTGATGCTGAGTCTGACACATCCAAAAGACCAAAGTTTGATCTTTTTATCTCCAAGTTTAGTGACTGTTTCATGGAAGATCTGCCTCCAGGATTACCTAAGTCTAGGCCTGAGGATCATAATATTGACTTATTGCCTGGAAATTCCCCGCCTTGTAAAGCTCCCTATAGAGTCAACAATTTAGAGCAAAGAGAAATCCAAAGTCAAATAGAAGACTTGCTAGAGAGAGGCCTTATTCGACCTAGTAGTTCACCTTTTGGAGCTCCAGTACTTCTTGTTAAGAAGAAGAACGAAACTTACCGAATGTGTGTAGACTATCGTGCATTGAATAAGATTACTGTCAAGAATAGATATCCTATTCCTAGGGTAGATGATCTTCTTGACAAGCTTAGAGGATCAAAGGTCTTTAGCAAGATTGACCTAAAGTTTGGGTATCATCAAGTTCGTATGACTCAGTCTGACATTTTCAAGACAGCTTTTAGAACCCAAACTGGTCATTATGAGTTTTTGGTTATGCCATTTGGTTTGACCAATGCTCTAGCTACTTTCAGTCGTATGATGAATCGCATATTCCTTAAGTTTCAAAGTTTTGTTATAGTGTTCTTTGATGACATTCTTGTTTTTAGCAAGGATCGACAAGAGCATGAACAACACTTGGAACAAGTGTTCAACCTTTTGAGAGAAAATGAATTGTATGTCAATCCTGAAAAGAGTTCTTTCTTTCAAGAGAAGATTGAATACTTAGATCATATAGTATCGGCTGAAGGGATTCGTGTAGATCCTAAGAAAATTGAGTGTATTGCTTCTTGGCCTACGCCTAAAAACATACATGATCTTAGATCTTTTCTTGGCCTATGTAGTTATTATAGGAAGTTCGTCAAGAATTTTGCTTGTATTACTCATCCTTTGACTGAACTCCTTAAGAAAGCTACAAATTTCAATTGGACTGAAAAGTAAGATAAATCTTCTGCAACACTCAAGAATGCTTTAACACAAGCACCAGTTCTAACACTACCTGATTTTCAAAGACCATTCTTTATAGTAGTGAGACTGATGCGAGTGGCAAAGGATTTGGAGCTATTCTTATGCAAGACAACCATCCTATTGCTTATCAAAGTAGAAAGCTTAAGCCTGCAGAGCAAAATTATAGCACATATGACAAGGAATTAGCAGCAGTAGTGCATGCTTTGAAAATCTGGAAGCATTACCTAATGGGTTCTGAATTTCTCATCAAGACAGATCAACAAAGCATTAGGCATTTGCTTACGCAACCTCTTATTTCAGATAGGCATATCAAATGGGCAGCTTTCATTCAAAGTTTCCAACCTATGATTCAATATCAACCTGGAAAAGAAAATGTTATTGCCGATGCTTTGAGTCGTAGACCAACTATCAACAACATTTCCATTATTGAAAGTGAACCATTTGTACTTATGAAAGAAACTTATGAAGTTGATCCAGATTTTTCTCAAATATGGATCAAATTGCGTGAAAACAATTGGACACCTCACGGAAGTTATTCTCATAATGATGGCTATCTTTTCTTTGAGAAAAGATTGTGTGTTACTCAACCTTATAGACAACTTGTCTTGGAAGAGATGCACCAACCACCATTTGTGGGACATAGAGGAGTTTCCGCAACACTTCAAGTAGTTTCTCGAGAATTCTATTGGCCTCATTTGAAGAATGATGTAGCTAAATTTGTAGCTGAATGTAACATTTGCCAAACAATTAAAAGCTAAATTTGTAGCTGAATGTAACATTTGCCAAACAATTAAAAGCTAAATTTGTTAGCTGAATGTAACATTTGCCAAACAATTAAAAGCTAAATTTGTAGCTGAATGTAACATTTGCCAAACAATTAAAAGCTAAATTTGTAGCTGAATGTAACATTTGCCAAACAATTAAAAGCTAAATTTGTAGCTGAATGTAACATTTGCCAAACAATTAAAAGCTACAAAGGCAAAGCTTTAGGATTGCTTATGCCTCTACCTATTCCTGATAGACCATGGGAACAAGTGTCTATGGACTTCATTACTGGCTTTCCTACTACTTCCAGTCACCATGACATGATTTGGACAATAGTGGATGTGGATGTATGAATAAGGATGTGAAAATGGATGTATGCATGGATGTGTGTAGAATAATGAATGTGAATGTGTATGGACAATAATGTGTCGTCGATATGAGTGAATGGATGATGATGAATACATATGAATGGAATGTGGAATAAGTAATGTGGACTAAGGAGGATAAAATGGAAAGACGAGAGTTTGATATAGAAACTGTATTTTGTGAACTGTTTGTAAATGACTGTTTTATGTCAAGAATGCTGGGGAAGCATTACAACCGTCTTGTGGATTAAGGTCATGGAGACCTAACTGATAAAGTTACAATTATTGACGGAGAGTCAATGGAGGACGTCTCGCGTAGCAAGGTCGGCCGAGGTCTTGACCAGCCTAAGCAAGCCTATTTCATTCCATGTAAAAAGACACTAACTTCTCAGCAAGCCGCGAACATATTTGTTAAGCAAATTTTTGTTCATCATGGACTACCCAAAGTGATAGTTTCTGATAGAGATTCTAAATTTTGTAGTCACTTTTGGGTTGCTCTTTTCTCAAACTTAGGCACTAAGTTAGATTTTTCTACGGCTTTCCATCCAGAATCGAATGGACAAACCAAATGTTACAAATAGCACTATCTTAGATATGCTTAGAGCCTATGTTTCCCAGCAACCTAGTGCATGGGATAAGTACATACACCTACTCTAAATTTGCTTATAATAATACTCCTCATACTGCTACTGGTCGAGCACCATTTGAGATCATCTATGGTAGAGCATTGCCTATTCCGGCTACTAGACTCTCTCATATGATTGAAGTTGCCGATCAATATGTTAGAGACTTTGATCGCATTCTATCTGAAGTGCGTGACTGTATTGCAAGAGCTCAAGAGAAGTATACATCTCAAGCAAATAGGAAGCGCAAAGATTTTTCATTTCAAGAAGGTGATTATGTACTTTTGAGAATTGAAAAACGTCGATTAAAGAGTGTGGAAAAATTCCCTGCAGCAGTGAAGCTAGCGCCTAGATATTATGGGCCTTAAAATCCTTCAAAAGATTAATGATGTGGCCTATAGATTAGAGCTTCCATCTAATTGGAATATCCACAATTCTTTTCATATCCATCTCTTGAAACCTTTTCGAGGAACACTTCCTACTCACCCAACATATGAGGAACCACCTCTTATTGAAGGAGAGGAAGAAGTACTAGTTCCTGATACTATCATTGACCAAGAGATAACAACAACAAGGACAGGTAATCAATACTTCAAGTATCTTTTGACTTTCAAGAATCATCCACAAGAAGATCCACAAGAAGATGCTAAATGGATGCCTGAGAAATTTTTTCGAGTTTACCCTGAAATTCTTCATTCTTTTCAAACCCAGCAAATCCGCAATTGAGGACAATTGCAAACTCAAGCAAGAGGGATGTCATGAGAATATATTTTAAGTCCTCTAGAAAAATATTATTTATCCCCTCTTGAGTAATTTGGGGACGCCTAGATTACTCTTGCGTCATGCCGGCTAGGTTAATATCGTGGGTGATACCACTATAAATATTAATACGTGTGGTATATGACGTATGTTTGAGGCCACCTATGATTATTTCAGTTAGGTTTGTATGGCAGGGTGGTTCTTGGGGTACTTACGCCTGGTAGTCATGAGTTGGTGATGATTTGTGCCTGTTTAATATTTGTGGGATTAATTTAATAATTAATTGGGCTTATATTTTCAGGTGATGAAGACTATGGGAATTGAAGAGTTTACTTTGGAAGAAATGTCTTGGTTCATCACATTTCATTTTTGGCAAGCATAGTAGCTTGCAACCTTATCAAATGATTTTTCCATTTTGAACTTTAGGAAAGATACATTTATTTATGTGGAATTTATTAAAGCCTATGGCTTTACCCTAGTTCCAATTTGACACTCTATTTTTGTTAAAGAAGAGTGCCGTGCTCTCTAAAAAGCACATCTTGTATATTTTGGGGGCTATGGCCTAATTTTGGTAAAAAAGAAAGCTAATGAAGAAATACACTTGTGTGGGGAGAGGCCACGCACAAGAGGGGGGAAGATTGCACCCAATATGGTCTTTATGAGCTAAGTATTTTTAATTTTGTTTAAGCGTTTAAATTTCAATTGATTTGATTTAGTTGAAGCTTACAAGCAATCGTTTTTATGATTGAATTAATTCTCTAGTCTTCCACAATCAATTCCTAGAATAAGATTCCGGTTGCAATCCTATTGGGACTCTGGATGGGGTTAGGCTAGACTGATGGATCCCTAAAATGAGACTAAATTTCTTTTGGTACGATAGATGAAGTAAATCCCAGATAAAAATTGTTCTATGGAAAAGAATCAACGGCTCTGCCTCTCAATGAGGAAAAAAGCGTTAGTCTTTATGATCCAAGTACAATCTTTCCCTTGATCTGACTATGGGACTTACGGGTTCGGTCAAATTAGTTCAGTTAGTTAAGGCTTTTGACTACGTTAGAGAAAAGTTATCCTGGAGGAATCGCCCATGCTTTCCAGGCAAGGGAAGTTTTTTCGAGTTCGATTTTGGAAGAACCGATGGATTAGTCTCTTGTCTGGATATCCGTGGGCTAGGCCCTGAGTGTGGAACCCCGAGTGTGGAACCCTGCCCTGCACAAGAAGTGCTACTTCCGCTGCTAGCATCCCAAAATTCGTTGCACAGTGGGGTCAGGGATCTTACACCATTTACCTTAAGTATGTTAAGAACCTAGTCTTACATTTGTAGGTTGCAAAGTTATATCTAAAGAGGAAGCTCTCAAAGGACAATCCCTAAAGAGATCAACTAACATGCAATCCTTACATAGAGCTTAGATTTGTCCTTTTTGAATCTTTTTTTGGGTATTTAGCAACGTGTTGCCTCCACACCCAAAGCATTTTATATTATTTCTTAATGCATATTGCAGTGTTGCATATAGAGGGATGTAGTTTCCCCTTTCATCCTCCATGTAATACCAGCATCGTGCTTCATATATTACTCTTCTTCCATCCTTCTCTTTAGTAAGAGACACGCTTCTTCTTTGTACTTTGCTCCCTCCTTTTGAGAATAAGGCTTTCTCTTCTCCTATTATTGCTAGCGTAGCCTTGCTTTATTCCTTTGCTCTTCCTCCATAAGAGCTACCTATTCTTGAAAATGTTGGGTCCAATTGGAAGGTTCTTGAAAGTAGCCACCAATAGCCGTTTGAAAGGTTCTTGAAAGCAGCCACCAATAGCCGTTTGAAAGGTTCTTGAAAGCAGCCACCAATAGCCGTTTGAAAGGTTCTTGAAAGTAGCCACCAATAGCCGTTTGAAAGGTTCTTGAAAGTAGCCACCAATAGCCGTTTGAAAGGTTCTTTTAAGGAGCCACCAATGGCCCATACCATTCCAATGTCATGGTTTTGAGAAGGATTGCTATTGTCTTTCCCTTCCACCGATGCACCAATGCTTGCAAGTTGATTCATTATGCTCATCTTGTTAACATGTGTGGGAAATGAATCCCCTTCTTCCATTTTGAGGCCCAAAATTTGAATCTTTAACCTTAAGTTAAGAGTTTTTACCTTCATCCCAAAAATATTTTCTGATTCATCCCAAGCGTCTTTTGATGTTTTAAAGTTGGCAATGTGATGTTTTTAAGTTGGTGATGTGATGTATGATTTTATCTCCTAAACCCAATGTAATTATGGGTAAGCCTTTTTCATCTCATCCCACCCATGCATTCTTAAATTCTTCATCCATGGGATACTTCTCTCTCCCACTTACTATGCCCCTTAGGTTCTCCCTCGTTAGCATATACTGACTTCTCTCTCCCACTTACTGTGCCCCTTAGGTCTCCCCTCATTAGCATATAGTTGTCTCACTTGCCAAGTATGAAAGATATTACCATTGAATTTTTTAACGAGGTAGGATGTTGGCATGATTCTATGTGTCTTGGCAATTAACGTGTCTGATGCTAGTGTCTAGCCCTTTTATAACGAGAGATTAATGTAACGGAAAGTGTTAATTAGCTTAGTTAGCCCAAATACTTTAAAAACCCAAATTGTTAATTTTTACAAATGTACCTCATTTTTGGATAGGGAGTTTGAGCTATCACAAATGAGAGGGGAAACACATACAAGGATGTAGCAATACCTTAATTAGATGTGCTAGGATCTACACCCTAAGGTACATGCCATGAATGGACCACTCTAGTTGCCTTTATACAACAGGCACACCATGTAGATATGACTTGGAATTTTACACAAGGGTAGGGATTACGTTTGCAATTACAAGGTAAGGGTCATGCCCTTTTTCCATCTAGAAGAGTTGGTTGAGATTGCTTCCTTCATGGGAAGCCTCATTGTCATCTCCTTCTTTGTTGATCATCATGTTGGCCTCCTCGGCCCGCTTCTTACGCTAGCACTTCCTAGCCATGTGTCCTACCTTCTTGCAGTAGTGGTGCATGACTTTGCTCTTGGCTCCTTTTGTGTACTTTGGCCCTCCTCTTGAGAAGAGAGCTTTCTCTTCTCTCGTTGTTTGTTAATGTAGCCTTGCTTTTATGTCTTTGGTCCTCCTCTTGAGAAGAAGGCTTTCTCTTCTCTCGTTGTTATCAATGTAGCCTTACTTTTATGCCTTTGCTCTTCCTCTAGAAGAGCCACTTCTTTTCCTGCAAATGTTGGATCCGGTTGGAAGGTACTTGAGAGTAGCCCCACCAATTGCTCATCCTCTTTCAATCTTCTCTCGTTGTTATCAATGTAGCCTTGCTTTTATGCCTTTGCTCATCCTCTAGAAGAGCCACTTCTATTCCTACAAATGTTGGATCCGGTTGGAAGGTACTTGAGAGTAGCCCCACCAATTGCTCATCCTCTTTCAATCTTCTCTCGTTGTTATCAATGTAGCCTTGCTTTTATGCCTTTGCTCATCCTCTAGAAGAGCCACTTCTATTCCTACAAATGTTGGATCCGGTTGGAAGGTACTTGAGAGTAGCCCCACCAATTTCTCATCCTCTTTCAATCTCATGCTTTTGAAAAGGATTGCTACATCCTTCTCTTCCACCGATGCTTGCAAGTTGATTCATTATGCCTTTCATCTTGTTAACATGTGCGGGAAATGAATCCCCTTCTTTTATTTCAAGGCCAAAAATTTGAGTCTCTAAACTTATCTTAGAGTTTTTCCCTTTAGCCCCAAAAAGATTTTCCTATTCATTATCATAAGCTTCTGTTGATGTTTTTAAGTCGGTAATGTGATGTATGACTGAATCTCCTAAACCCAATGCAATTATGACTAAGCCTTGGCTTTCACTTACCAAGTATGAAAGCTATTACCATTGGATAAGATGTTACCATGATTCTATACAATGAATAAGGGAGAAATGCAATGGCAAGTGTTATTCAGCCTAAGTAGCCAATATACTAATCTGTAAAATTTTCAAATATGTACTAAGCTTAGATTGGATGGGGAGTTTGAGCTATCAAATGAGAGAGGAAATGTGAAATAAACACATACAAGGATATAGCAACACCTTAATTAGAAGTCCGAACTCTCAATTGCTCCAATAATCCACTCTAATTAGCAGTGATAATGAGATTACTAAAAGATCACAGATTTTGCCACAGTTATAACTCAGATTTGAGAGGTATTTGGAGGAATTTTGGTGTAAACGAGACTTCCAAAACTTCACTCAAAGCAAGAAGAAGCCTTATATACCTTCAGTTTACACCCTAGCACTCAATATTACCGGCTTTTAAGCTCTCCAAAAGAGAGTACAAATTTGCACATAACATTGCTTTCTTGGGCTCTTTTGTTTTGCTTTGATTTGCCTCTAGAACTCGAGGGGATGATCCTCAAAGCGTTGAGAGGTCGAGGGCAGCTCAAATCATAGTACAAGTGCTTCAATAATGAGATTTTAAGCAGGATTTGAAGGTGGGCAATGGTGAAAAATGGATTAGCAGATTGATTAGTGCTTAATTGTAAATAACTAATAGAGTTGATGAGATGCTTAAGATCGACGAGGGGATGGTGGAGCTCTGATACCATGTGGAAATCCAACATGGGAGCAAGCTTGGAAATGGATTAAACTCATGCTTTTAGTATAATAGAGTATTGATAATAATTAGCAATTGGATTAGTAGTTGAGTTGGTAGAACGGTTGGGTTCCAGCGAGAGGACCAGGGTTCGATGCCATTAGGGCTACGTGTGTGTGTGTTCGAATATATATCGATGTATGTAAGTAGTGACGAAGGTTTGTCAAAGGTCATATGACGATATGATGATAGGTAAATGTCTCTGTTTCATACGGCCGGATGGGTGAGTAGGTCACCTACGTTAGGGAAACGAGAGGCCGTCAGCCAATGGGAACTCGCGTTTGCATGGGGTTGGGAGAGTGGCGTTAAACTGGACTGTTTGTTGGTGCTCTCGTCGGAATACATTGCCCTTGTCGCCCTCCCCCTTCGTCCTCACATGCGGGGCTCCTCCTCTTCCTTAGAAAGCAAACTTCTCTCTTCCTGTTGCAGAGCTTAGGTTTAGGTCTACGTTTTAGGAATTTCTGTTGAATCCGTCATTAGGTTTTCTTCCGATCCCCACGATGGCCTCCACTGTCTGCAACATGCACGCCGCTGCAGTCGCCGGGTCTTCCTCCCGCAAGCTCTGCAATGCCGCCTTCGCCACAACTTGTTCTCTGCAGCCGCGAGGGCTAGGGTTTGCCCGCTTGTCGAAGACTTTCCTCTCCGGCTCTGATCTCTCCAACCTCCTAAGCTATGGCGTGAAGACGACGCACATGTCGACTTTTGAAAGGAAAGGAGCGGTCCAGCCCTCCGCTTCTGCCAACGGAACAGGAGCTGCCCCTAGTCTCTCCATTGATCTTCGAGGTTAGCATTCTTTTGGTCCTTCTCTACATAAACAAGAGAATGTGGAGGGCTCGTTCAGAAATTCCGTACATGTATGGCCGCTCCCCCAAAAGCCTATCAACCATGGCCAGTCCACACTTGCGTCTACATATGTATTTTTGTTGATTTGAATGTATGTTACGCTTGCATGCATAAATGCTCATGCACTTACATGTACGTCAAGGACAGCGGTCGCATGAATTTTAAATGGGGGCAGTTGATCATCATCCTTCGCTTGCAACTCTGCCGTCACACCATCAACCGATGTCGAAAACTGTGATGTCACCATAAGCAGCCCTTTTCTGCTCGGAATCCGAGGTGTCAGCCCATTTTTCATCTCTTGCAGCTCCAGAATCAGACCTGCTCCGGCCAACATTGATGCACGGCAATGCTCCAGAGTTGCATTTCCTGGTTGGAATGCTCTGGAATACCACTCCCTGCCTCAGTATTCCAGGAACATTCCTCCTCTGGAAATGTCCCAGGAACCATTTCCTCTCTCGTGAACATACTCTGCCTTTTGAAATTTCCATGCATGCATACGTTATACATCAATCAACATACTATGGGTTTGAAACTTAAGACCCTTTTCTCTCGTAGGTCTTTCTTGAGAAGAATCAAGCCTTAGGTTTACTCTCACACCAGTGTTTATGACAATTAGCAGTTTAATATAGGGCGCAGATGGGGCAGTGAATGATGGAAGTCTACAGGTGTAAATGAGTGCAGTAAAAACAAACAGGCGGCAGCATGCTTGTGAGGCTCCATGCATACTGAAGGGTGGTCGAAACTTGCTATGGTCTACCTGCACTAAAGAATGGCAAATATGTGTTCAATAGGTGGGTAGCAGCATGTTTACAAGTTGCAAGTATGGGGGAGGAGGTTTGATCAGCTGCCTTCTTTGGGAGGGGAGGGGGCAAATGTGCTTGAGAGCCCTATTTACAGTGCAAGTTGTGGTCCAAATTTACCATAAAGCAGGTGTATCATTAGTTGCATTCTGCACTCATACATAACCCTACAATCTTGCATACTATAGAACGTTTTGTACACTGTACAAAATGCAATAGCTTCTTTAAAATTTCCAAGGTCCTGTTTGTAGTGGTTCTTATCAGGCCTCATCCATGCATCACCCATGCTCCCATGCAGCCTGTACACATTATCTCACACAATGGTCTCGATATTTTTAATCACCTTGGGTGGATCATTACCATACAAGGAGACCATCTGCACAAGATAGTCCCACCCTTTTGTCCATTTTTAGGGTCTTAGCCTGCTTTTTGACACAATGCCTTTCATGACCCTTGTAAATTGTGTCTTTTGTACCTCCTATCTCCTATTCGTAGCTCAATCTGTACCCTGGTTGAGTCTTCTGCGAAATCTTTTTTCGGCACTGAAAGATATTCAAGTAGGCCAGGTAGCGTAAGGTCTGCATTCTCTCAGATTTCTACCTTTCTCTAGCAAAAACTTAATCTTGCTCAGCTAGTCTATTGACAAGGCTGTCCATTCAAAGTAGTGGAATATCCAGGAGTCACATGCAAAGCCAGTGAACAAATATAAGACAGCGAACAGTGGTTACCCTTAAATTTTAATAATGTACAGTGCTTATGCAAGGAGTCTCTCATTTACCAAGGTGGGGTTTTGACGTGCAGGTAAGAGAGCTTTTATTGCTGGAGTAGCAGATGATCAAGGTTATGGCTGGGCAATAGCCAAGGCATTAGCTGCAGCTGGAGCTGAGATTCTTGTTGGAACTTGGGTTCCTGTACGTGTTTATGCCAATTGCTCAAATCAAAATTGTGGCTAAACAAGCTTCAGTAGCACTCCAGATGATCTCTTCTATATCGGCCTTCATTATCTCATCAATGAACTGTTGTTGTAACTGCAGGCTCTGAATATTTTTGAGATGAGTTTCAGGAGGGGGAAGTTTGATGAATCTCGTGTGTAAGAGCAATTTAGTTGGATATCCTGTAATTCAGTTTAAATGCGTTGTAGAGAGCAATAGCACAAATCTTGACTTGTGATGCAAAACTATTATCTCAGGCTTCCAAATGGATCCCTCATGGAGATTGCTAAAGTTTATCCACTTGATGCTGTGTTTGATAACCTAGATGATGTACCTGAAGATGTAAGGATCTGCTATACCTTTATTATGATTATCCTGAATCAATACCAGCTTGGGCTGTTTGATATGGGTGTGCAATAAGATGACAAAGGGGATGCGCAAAGCATAATGTGCATGATTGACTTCTATGGATGAAATGCACGGTTCTATTTCTTTTACCAGTTAAGACTGATGCTTTTGCAACTTTTTTATCCAGATAAAAGCAAACAAAAGATATGCAGGCCACACTAAATGGACTGTGGAGGTGTGCATCAAATGAATCCCCCCCCACTCCCCACTCCCCACTCCCCACTCCCCACCTTTTACTCTTCTTCCTCCCAATCTTGTTTTTCAAGGCAACTGTGCAATTGCCTGAGTTGGCTTCATGAGAGCTGTTTGTGCCTGATGTCATCAACAGTGTTGAGAGAGTGGCCCTCGTTATTTTTCTGATCACAGGTTTTTTTGGCAGGAAGTTGCAGATAGTGTCAAACAAGACTTCGGCAGCATAGATATTTTGGTGCATTCTTTGGCCAACGGTCCAGAGGTATGAAATGACAAGACATTTATGTTAGGGCTTTGTTTACGTATTAAAATTGTGTTGTGCTTCTCCTTATAAGGGCGGGATCCTTTCTTGAGGGTGGTTTGGGCCTGGTCACAAATTGAAATTGTGACGTGCTTCACCTTATAATGGCCTGATTGTTTCTTGAGCTTGACCTTGTGTTCATTAGACTAAGTTCGTGAACTGTGAAAACAGGTAACCAAACCCCTGCTGGAGACTTCTAGGCGTGGTTATCTTGCTGCTGTTTCAGCTTCAAGCTACTCATATGTGTCTTTATTGAAACATTTTGGGCCTTTCATGAATCCTGGTATGACTCTTAGAGAACTGTATGATATGTGCTTTTGGTCAACAAAAATAGATATCAAAGTCATGCATAGTCTTTTTCCTGCAGGTGGGTCATCCTTGTCCCTTACATACATTGCTTCAGAGAAAATTATTCCTGGGTAAGCTCCTTAACCTTTTTGTAATCAACCAATAGGTGGCATGCTTCATTTTCCACTTCCAATATCGAAGGTCATTGCACAAAATTCATGATTCCATTATAGGCATTTGTAATTCACCTGGTCGGGGTTGAGCACGATGTTGACACACACTTAAACTGTTAATGACGTTAGTGGGGATGTCGTAGTATCTAGTCCATACTATGCATGATGGAGTTGATGGTTTATTATCTTATGGATGACTACCATGAGGTTATAAATTGCACTTTCTTACAAGGTGAATTTGGGCATGTTCTTGGATTCATCTGGGTATATATATTAATGCTTGTAAACAAAGTGAATTGGCATGAAATTCTTGATTCCATTATAGGCATACCGCATTTGAAACTCCTCTGGTTGGGGTTGAGCACAATCTTAACACACTTAAACTATTAATGCTCGTAAACAAAGTGAATTGGCACAACACAAAACAAGATAGCAATGCTGAAAATTAGATAACACTACAATAGGGCCAACTCCCTTTGTAATATGATTTGTATTATTTTCACATACAAGCTCTATGGGCAATGCTTGTTAGATTTCCCATGACATTTATTCATGTAAAAACAATTTTAAACATGTCTCATAGTAGAGGTTGAATCCACAACTTCAATTGCGAGTAATCCCCATTATCTAGCTTGAGCTCCATTGGCATCCGGACACGTCCAAATGTGCCAGGCGGAGACATAGGAGACCTTAATGGCCAAGAACACGGATGTATAGTAGGTTTAGAATACGAGACTCTTACCCGAGAATTGGTTGCCATTTATGGACACCTTTGAGCTTAAGGTTGAAGTAATGATGAAACAATACTTCATAGCTCTCTTGATTGAAATTAGGGTTTTTGCATTATTAGGGTTTTGCAAAATTAGGGTTTCAACTTTTGAAAGATTTGTGAGTGACTTAATTTCTTAAAACCCGTGCTAGAAGTCCGTGAAAGAGAAGAAGATTAGGCCAGTCCGAGGTAGAAAGTTGTTATTAGACCATGTATAAGCTCCACCATGTAAGAGGACCTCCAAGAAGCAAGCAAGAGAGTGTGTGGACTGCTTTTATGAGTAAATTCTTTAAATTTAGCTTTCTTGAAGTTGGAGCTTCATTGAAGAGAGGAGGGAGAGAGGGATAAGATTTCCATATGCAAAAAGGATGGCTATTGGATCATCTTCGCAAATCCCACACCTCTCCATAAGTAGGGAGGGTGGTTGGTCAATAGTCTAGTCCATTGGAAGGATAAATGATCCAAAATTTACCCGCTCACTCATTAATGAAGTGTGGATGCCCAAACTCACTTAGAAGTTGTCCGGCCATACTTCAATGAAGTGTGGACCAGCAAAACAGGGACCTTCAACAAGTTTTACACAACTTTATAAGACTTTCAACAAACAACATGTCAACTTGAACTTACAGACTTTCAAAATTGTATATAAAAACAAGACATTGCAAATTTGCATATGTCAAATTGAAGTTTGAGACATGTTAAAACTTAACACTCAAGTTTCACCAGCCCACATAGCACAACTTACAAGTAACCAAAAAGATTGTCTAAAGACTCAAGAGTAGCAATCCATAAAATCAGAAATGTGACATGGGCCATGGCCATGGCCATTGGCCAAGGAAACTGACAGTCTTGCACATCTGACATAATACCAAAAAAAAAATACTAAAGGCTATGGGCTAATAGCTACAACAATATTCAATGTCAACATGTGACATGCTCATAAATGAACCTGTAAAAAAGCTGAGAATGACTAAGTACTAAGTAGATACTAGAGTCTAGACTCTAGAAGCCTAGTCATCCTCCTCTGCCTCATCCAACTCCATAGCCTCATCCCCATTCTCAACATCGGATGCCTCAGAAGCTGTAACCCAATCGGACGAGTCATCCACATTCTCTTCCCCTACTGCCTCAGATGCAACACTCGTGCTAGCATCATCTGTGCCAAGTGTAACACTTGTACTAGCACCATGTTTACCCACTTGAACTCTGGCCCTGGCTTGAGAGGCTACGATTTTGCTTGGTTCCTGCATCGCCTCCTCATATAACATGGTGTAAATGTTTTGCTCATCAAGTGGGATGTCCAGGATGTCTTTCACTTTCTCGACGTCGATTTTGTCAACATTCACTTGAATGGGCCCTATGGAATTGCCTCTCGTCTCAAGTAGATGCAGGTTGCAATGACAGTAAACCAACCGCTCTAATTTGCATTGGTAAATTTGTTCCTTTTCCTTGTGTGAAAAGGGCCCATGTATTCCAATTTCTCTCACAAGGACCTGAGCTGTAGTCCTGTGAGAGCACTCTCATAGCAAGTCTCCTTTGCCAAAATTCAAATACCAAAATTCATGGGTGAGTCATGAATCATGATTGATGACATTCATGACACAAGTGACAGCACATTTGACATGAGCACAAAACTTCAACGAATACTCACCAACTCCGGGGGGCTTATGCCATATTTTTCCCACCAAGATACGGGCTGCAACATTCCTAAATGTAATTCCGTAGTAGGTGACCCAAAATGTTTTCTTGTCTTGTTGTGGAATGCAAGCCGCTGTTGCTCCAAGATAGCCAGTTCAACCACATTTCCACCCACCCATGTTGTCACACTCGGTCCAACCATCCTCCCAACTCCTTGTAGATTGCTTGGTCTTCGTGTCTCCACAAAAGGATGGAGAATGTGGACCACCCCATGGATTGGTCTATGAAACCAATCCCAACGTTCGTTTTGCAAATAGCACAAAGGCTAGCCTTCCTAGTTCGTTGAACATTCAAATTTAGATTCGAGATGTTGGAAGTTTAGAGTTGAATCTCAAGAGTTAAGAGTTAAGAGTGAAGACAATACTCACTCAATGTCAGAGCACAAATTCACCTCCCCATGCGATTGGCCATGCCTATAACAAGCGTGTCATCAGGTTTTACACCCCCTACGACTTTTCAGGGCCTCCTCGAGTTTGTCCATGTACTCGTACAAGAGTCCCATGGTGTTGCTCTCCATGTCGGTGATACGCAATACACTATAGAAAGGTTGCAAAACTCTCACTAACTACTCTGCTATTGCCCACTAACCACCCATGATAGTGTTGGCAAACTTATTTGACTTTGGACACTTATTGTCAACCCCCCAATCATACCACTCCTTGGCCACTGTAAGCCCAACGGGGCGTGCAGTGACAGACTCAACCATGTGTCTAAGAGATAAGGATATAGAGAGGGGGGGGGGAGAGAAGGGAATAGGGATCTTGCATAGTACACCACATTGAGCGGGGAACATGTCCCATCTCCTTTCAGGAATTTATTCAAGAAAAATCTGTGGGCACGTTGGCCAGGATCAATACAATCAATGAATACAAAACAAACAGATATGCCAATGTAGGATATCCAAGTCGATGTCGATATCGAGGCACGAGATCTCTGATGCTAAGCACACCACGGGGATGACCCACAAGTATCTCTCATTGAGCTAGTACCAAATCTAATATCCAAATCCAAATCCAATGAATCCAAGTCCAAGTCTAAATCCAAGTCCAAGTCCAGATCCAAATCCAATTCCAATTCGAGATCCAAATCCAAGTCCAAAAATCACTCGCTCATCCCATGAGTAATCTCCACAACTCCTACAATCTTGTTAATAAAGGAAACCATGGAAAAGCTCTTTCTGGCAAGAAAATTGATATAAAACCTGTTTTAATGGTTTTTGGGCGATAAAAACCTCCAAAAACTAAATTTTAGGATTTTTGGAGCAGTTTTAGGGTTTTTGAATTTTATGTCCGTACGGCTGTATGGATCCATACAGTCGTACGAGCAGATGATGACGTGACACTGTAGTTGATGGAGGTGCTCTAAAATAAACGGGCAGCGATGAAAAACTCCATGATTTGATTCATAGATGATGATGGAGAAGATGATTTCCATGCTTCAACGAAGATGGCAATGCGATGAAGAGGCTTTTCTTCAACTTGATACTCAAGAAAGGCTCATGCTTCTTTTATACTCATGGAAGCTTTGCTTTTTGCCAAAAAGTGATGTTTTTACTTTGCTTTTGTCTTTTACTTTGCTTTTGGTCTTTTTAATAGTAAAATATTACTCAACTTTAGTCAAAAGTTCTTGTTTTGCTTTTCTAGCTTCAAGGCCTTGCTTTTTGGTCTTTGGCTTGCGGTCAACCTCGTTTGACTTTTTGCTTTTTGACCAAGAATGGTGCTTTTTCTTAATCAAACCTTATGGACCCCGTTCCCTTGTCTTCTTCCACCTGTCTGGTGTTCGGGTATGGGTTTCATCATGTGAAATAGAGCTACGAGAACCAAATAGTTACAACCACCACTAATCGTAAGAGTCCCTTTCGGACTCTTACTACTCTGTCAAGCACTATGAACATGTATGCAAACCTAGGGGTTCGGGATTTTACACAATTCCAACTCACCTTGTGCCTTGTAAATAGAAAGTATCTTGGGCCTCTTTGTGACAAATTTGACAATGAACCGAGTTGTATTCAATATGTTTTGCACCCAACCAAGCTTGCCTATATCCTCCATCATAAGATCCAAACTATGACTGGCACATGCTGTCCAAACAATGTGTGGGAACTTGTCCTCAAGCATGCGGCCCATACCAACACAATTTGAACCATTGTCAGTCACCACTTGCACAATGTTTTTCGGCCCAACTTCCAACACAGCCTCGCACAAATGGCGCCATATAAACTCTCCTGTCACCACTGTACCTGCCTGGGATGCATCAATGGCAGGCAAGAACATTGTGCCCTTGCAAGAGGACACCAAGATGTTGTACACACTCCTCTTGCGTACATTGGACCACCCATCACAAAGCAATGAACAACCATACTTCTCCCATGTCTTCCTCAATGGCTGAATTTCATGATGCACATGTGCACGCTGTCTACAGAGCTCGTGCGCGCAGTCTCATAGCTAGGCCCCTCCCACTCCTACCCAATTCGGTTGATTGCACGCATGGCGCATATCCAACGATGAGTGCGTAGTATGTTGAAAGACAAGGCACACTGTGTGAAAAGCTTAGTCATCTCCCGAGTTGCCTCTTTCACTGCCTGTTTTTGAATACTAACTTTGATACTGCCTCTCTTGAGAGACTCCACAATCAGCAATTTAGAACAAGCTGCTATTGGCATAGAGCTTGAACGTCCATGTACACTACCTGCATATGAGTCTTGGCTCTTGACCTCCTGTGGTTTGCCCCTCTTTGTCACTCCTTGAGAATTCTCTTCTTCCTCGACACTTGTACTTGTGTTATAGTCAATAACCCCTTTGTGCATTTTCTTCCAAGCTTGTAGACCGTCATGCACAACCTTTGGCACCTTGGAACAAGCAGAAATCCCCTCCTCCTTTAAGCCAGACAAAAGGGCTTTGATTACGCTCTCGCCACCACTAACAAACGGAAATTGCATCTCCATTTTTCAGTTGGACCCACCGTATCTTCCAAGAGAAGTGACATGTGCCCACACAACATCACGAGTTCGACCCATCTCTGGCAAAAGAAACAAAAAAAAGCTCCCTGCTGAAAATCCTCAATCTTAGGAAGCTTCACAAATTGTCCAAAAAACATTTAAATTGATTGCCTGCGTAGCACAATACGTTGTGGGAATGCACCGCGTGTGTGTAGGAAACGTGTGTGGAGAAACGCGTGCGCGTTCTGGACTCGTGAGCAGCAAAAGCATAAAAGGGCCCAAATTGTCAGTCGTACGTTTTCCAAATCTTCAAAATTCCCAAAATCTAAAAAAAAAGTACATAAAAAACTCGTTTCAAAATAACCGAAACGTTCCGAAATGTTTCGTCTTTCAGTGAAGTCTGAAACGCATTTCATTGCTACTACGCAAGTATGCCATGCATAACATGTTAGCAGTCATCTCTTGTTTGTACCATATTACACTATAGGGAGTGAGGGCCAATGATGTCGGTGTGCCCGCGCATGTGAGGTTTTCTACATTTTTCTCCATTTTCCCAAATTTTTTCTAGTCATGGGTGTACTGATGTTTCCCTATCGGCATGTAGGTTTGAGTGAAGTCTGAAACGCATTTCATTGCTACTACGCAAGTATGCCATGCATAACATTTTAGCAGTCATCTCTTGTTTGTACCATATTAGACTATAGGGAGTGAGGGCCAATGATGTGGGTGTGTCCGTCCGTGAGGTTTTCTCCATTTTTCTCCATTTTCCCAAATTTTTTCTAGCCGTGGGTGTACTGATGTTTCCCTATTGACGTGTAGGTTTGACTGCTCAGGTGGGGCCCATTATTTTTCTGTTGGCCGACTTGATATTTTGCCGGCCGATTGGATTTTTTTCCAATCGTGGGCTATTTGTGGGGTTGTCGGCCTGTTATGCACTGGTCGACTCGCTGCTCCAACCCATATTTATTGTGGGCCTTGTCCCCCCTCCCCCCCCCCCCCCTTCATTTGTATCGGATATACTAGTGTATATAGTAGAGTTTGTCACCGTCTCTCCTCTCTTGCTATTTTGCAGTTTTTTGCTCTTATTTTCGTCTCTTTTTCGCTGCACGTCTCGGCATGGTAGCAGAGCACTAGGTGGCTTGAATCTTTGGAGACAGTGAGAGCCTTAGGGGTTGTTGTTTTTGGTGCTGATTGGAGAATATCTGGGTTGTTGAACTGGACGTGGCGAAGTAGGTATAAGGCGGTCGTCATTGCTGGACAACCACCTTGCAGCAAAGTCCAGCCTCTTCTTCAAAAATTTTTCCCCACCCACCCTCCCTTCACAAGACCTTATGAATCCTTAAGATGGCAGATTTGCTTGAGATGGCGGAGAAACATGCGAAGATCCCCACCCTCCCGACGTTTCCGGTCGACTGACAATTGGACGGGAATAACTATGGCATCTGGAAGGTAATGATGGAGTCTGTCTTGGAGTCTTATAATTTGGTTGATTTCATCGTGGTTGGAGTTCCAAGGCTAGAGTTGGAGGAGGAGGAACTTTCACTATCAATGAAGAAAGAGCAGGAGGCCGAGTCACAGCTGCGGGATCATATCAATGCTTGTGTGCGTTCTTTCATCTTTCTTAATTGCACACGCGGCACGCTAGTGATGAATCATATCAAACACATGACGTTGGCTCGAGGGATTTGGCAGGTCTCTTTGTACAATGAAGTATCGCCCATGAAGAGAATTTCCTTGAAAGTGCAGATGAGAGTGATGAATCTTGCAAAGTCTTCGACGATGCGTGAGCACATCAACAAACTCCAAGCTCTTCAGCACGGGGTTCTTCAAGTTGGGAAGGAGATATCATAAGAGGACATGGCCATCACCTTAGTGTCTCATCTATCCCTTCAGTACTCAACTTTTTATTCTTCTTCAATCACTAGTGAGAGGCTTAGCACCATTACTTGGGAGGAGCTTGTGTCGATGGTTTTGGACCATGAAGAGTGGTTTTTGAATCCTCCACATGCCAGAGGTGCTGAGGCTTTGATTGGCTAGCAGTCGAAAGACCGCAACACTACCACCAACAACAAGAGCAAAGGGAAGTCTTCATAATGGAAGTCTTCCGAGAAGAAGCCCGACTCAGATCATGATGCTTTGAAGGCCGAGCGAACCTGTAACCACCATTGTGGCTAGAAGAGTCATTATTGGAGGAAATGTTCTCAGCGAAGCACCGAGTGTCATGTGGAGCACATAGTAGTGATGAAGGTTGCCTTGTAAGAGGAGATGATGGATTTAGGCTTACTCCATTTCTTTTTGGGATTGGATATTCAAAGGGGGTTCTTTGTTTCTCAGCAACGGTATGTTAATGAGTTACTCGAGGCCTTTGGGATGGAGAACTGCAAGCCTATTTCATCTCCAATGGACCCGAATACCAAACTTACTATACATGATCCTTGTGAGTAGGTTGATGTCTCCTTGTATTGGAAGTTTGTCAGTTCATTGATTTGGTTGTTGAACACCAGATTGGACTTGAATTTTCCAATGGGGTTGTTGAGCTCATTTATGCAGACACCTTTGAAGACTCATTGGGATGTAGGATTGCGGATCTTGCGGTATCCTTAGGTTACTAAGGATCTTGGACTCTTTTATGACACTGGAGGTGGATCGAGGGACCGAGTTAGACTTCGAAGTTGGAGTGACTCTAATTGGGGAGGGGATCTAGACACGAGGAGATCTATTTCAAGATACGGCTTTTCCCTTGGCTCAGGAGCGATTTCTTGGTGCAGCAAGACGCAGTGAATTGTTGCCTTGTCTTCCACTGAGGTAGAGTATCGGGCTACTTGTGCTGCTTGCGAGGTGGTGGGGCTGCGGGGCTACTAGGCGAGATTGGGTTTCCACGGTCATCCAAGTGTGACAACTAGAGCTGTATAGCTATTGCTTGGAACCCGGTGTTCCATGCCTAGACCAAGCATATAGAGATACATCACTTTGTTTGAGAGAAGATTTTGGATGGTGACATCTTGCTAGTTTTTTATTCGACGGAGGACAATGTAGGGGACCTCTTCACGAAGCCTCTATCTCAGCAGATGCTCCTTCAGCACTCCAGCTCACTGGGGTTGGTTTCACATCTAGGAGCTGAGAGGGGATGTTAGCAGTCATCTCTCGTCTGTACCACATTACATTGTAGTTAGTGATGTGGGTGTGCTCGTCCTTGTGAGGTTTTTTCCATTTTTTTTTCCAGTCATGGGGGTGTTGATTTTTCCCTGTCGGCCTCAAGGTGAAAAGGTACGGTAAGGTACGCATTCAGGTACGGGTTGAGATTTTGAGGTACATTAAATATGTAAGGTCGTAAAAACATAAAAATATACTTTAGTGTGTATATATATATATATACAGAAAAATGAATGAAAAAACAATTCATTTCTAAACATTCAACAACACCACAATTACCAAAATGAGAGCTTCATCTGTCAGAATGTTTCCATCGCTATCATACTTTGAGCTCTAGCTTTGTAATGGTGGTGACCGCAGCGGCTAGCACCGCATCATCATCATCTCTCGCTGCAATGTTTGCATCAATGAGATGAATGGCTATGTTCGCAGTTTGCATAAGTCGACTAAAAAGGGCGATGGCGGCCGACCGAGGGTTTTTTTTGGCCCAGAATGTTTTTAAAAATTGCCACGTACGTGCCAATGAGGTGATAGCTCAAGTGGTGAAGGTGTTTGCCTAGGACCAAGAGGTCTTGGGTTCAAAACCCCCTAGGTGCTTCCTCGGTGACATTGCTTACGGGTGGATAAATAAGCGGCTACAGGCGGACACCTACTGTTAGAAGTCATCTCCTGTCTATACATATACACCAGGGCCTCTGTTGTGGGTGTGCCCGCCCGTATTAGGTGTTTTCTCATTTTTCCCCACTTCATATTTTTTTTCCATTTTTTTCTATTTTTCTTGGCTTGGGTGGTTGCCCTGTGGTGGCAGGACCTTGTTGTTGGCCGATTGCATCAGTGTACATACTGGAGATGGCCGACTGATTTGCATGAGTCCTGGACTTCACAGATGCTGGTCGACACACCTGCCTGTTGGCCGACTGTACACATCAGCAAGTCGTGGAGTTTTTTTGTCCTGTCGGCTGTCTTTCTACAGGCCGACTACATCATTGGGGCCATATAAACCCCTTGCCAGTTTTGTATCATTCCGGGATTCTTCCTTGTGTATATAGAGCAGAGTTACACGTCTCTCTCTATCTCTCTTGTGTTGTTATTTTTTGCATTGCATTTTGCTTGTGTTCCCAGATCTGGTTATCATCTCCGTCGCGTATTCTGACATGGTATCAGAGCCTAGGCTCTAGATAGTTCTTGGGATTTGTGTGAGCAAGAGGGGGACTGTTTTGTTGCTGATTGGTGGACTGTTCGGGATTGTTTGGGAAGAGGAGAAGCAAGAGGACGGCGGGCTGATTTGCTGGACAGCCACTTGCAGGTGTAAGTTCTTCTTTGTTCCCACCCACCCATCCTTTTGCAGAGTACATTCCTGCAATGGCAGATCTGTTAGAGATGGCCGAGAGGCATGTGAAGATCCCGACACTCCCCACGTTCTCTTTGGACCGTCAGTTGGACGGGAACAACTACGGCGTATGGAAGGTTATCATGGAATCTGTTCTTGAGTCTTATGACCTCACTGATTTCGTCGTTGTTGGGGTTCCTCGGCCGGAAGTAGAGGAAGGGGAGTTACCGTTGATCCGAAAGGACTGAGAGGCACAGACACAGTTATGGGATCGTGTCAACGCCAGGGTCTGTTTGTTTATCTTCCTCAACTGCACACCGCAGGTAATCTATCATGTAAAGCATATGACGCTGGCCAGAGGTATATGGTAGCATTTGGCTTCTCTTTACAATAGGGTATTGTCCATGAAGAGGATTTCCTTGGAAGTACAGATGCGGGTTATGAGCCTTGTAAAGTCGTCGACGATGCGGGAGCATATTAATACGCTGCAGGCTCTTCAACAGGAAGTTCTTCAGGCTGGGAAGGAGATATTGTCAGAGAACATGGCTATAACGTTGCTGTCACACTTGCCCTCTCAGTACTCAGCATTTTACTCGTCTTCGATTACCAGTGGCAGGCTCAGCACCATCAGGTGGGAGGAGCTTGTGCCCATGGTCTTGGACCAGGAGGAACGATTCACGAACCCTCCTCAGGGTGGAGGTTCGGAGGTCTTAACTGGCCAACAGTCGAAAGGTCGTAACACGGGCAAAGGGAAGGCTTCATTGGAGAAGTCTTCTGAGAAGAAGTCCGTTACTGACCGCGAGAAACTGAAGGCAGAAAGGACTTGTAATGATTGTGGCGAAAAAGGCCACTATTGGAGGCAGTGTTCCAAGCGAAAGACCGTGAAGGATTCCTTAGCAGCAATCATGAAGACTCCGGCTTTTGTGCATCTGGAGGTGATGGACACCGATGTTTCATTTTCTCCAGGCAGGGAGGAGGTTGGAGGATTCTCTGCAACGGATACTCGGGAGTGGATTCTAGACCGTGGTGCTTCCAGTCACATGACTCCTTCCCGTTCTGATTTACAGGATCTCTGCAGGTATTCTGGTCACATTCTTACTGGGGATACATCCACTATCCCAGTTCACAGTAGTGAGGGCAGGATGGAGATAGTTCTCGATGGCAGAGGGGGGAAGCATTCCTCCCAGGCGTTGTATGTTCCGTCACTTGGTTTTCATTTGTTGTCAGTGCATCAGGTTTGCAAGACTGGCGTACGGGTGGAGTTTGATGAGCATTTTGTTGCTCTCCGGGACAAAGCAACAGGCCAAGTGGTTTGGGAAGGTGGAGTGGAGAATGGAGTTTACAAGCTTTCAGCACTCTCTCCCAGGTCCTCAGGTTTGTGATGAGTGGGAGTCTGGTAATGGCCACTTAAGTGTGGATACGCTGCAGGTGCAGGCTTGTCGGGACCAGATGGTGGATAGCTTGCCAGTTGATTGCAGCAGTTGGTAGGAACTTTCCATGATGTTGGGAGTTCTTGTGTTCGTCAGTTAGAGGAAACTAAACAGGTAACTTAATACTTTGATGTCTCGCAGTATTCGGGACAAAGAAACTCCTGTAGATGAGGACGTTCTTTCCATGGGGACCTCTCGGAAAGCTAGGGAGGTGGTAGTTGATTACTTGCAGAAGGAGGTGCATTTCCAGGCTTTGTGGTTCCGGATTCAGAGGGGGTGGTTGACAGGTTTCAGAAGGCCTTGCGTGGTCTTCAGCAGGTTTCCAGGACTTGGCTTTGCACCGTAACAGGTGTTGATCCTTGTGAGCAGTGTGATGCCTCTTTGACTCGGAAGCAGAATGGTTCATTGATTTGGTTGATGGACACCAGATTGGACGTGAGCTTCCTGATGAGGCAGTTAAGCTCATGGTTCCAGATGACTCCTTGGGAAGCAGGATTGCGTATCTTGTGGTTTTTGTGGCATGCGAAGGATCATGGACACTTTACACATAGGAGGGGGATTGATGGATGGAGTCCGACTCCACGGTTGGAGTGACTTAGTTTGGGGAGGAGATCCGGACACGAGGAGATCTACTTCAGGTCTAGGAGCAGTTTTACGGAGTAGTAAGAGGCAGTCATCTTTCGCCTTGTCGACGACAGAGGCAGCAGAGTACCGGGCTACTTGTGAGGTGGTGAGGATGCAAAGGTTGCATTGCAGGATTGGGCTTCCACTGGAGGAACCCATGGTCATCCAGAGACACTTTGTTCGTGAACAGATCGTTGCTGATGACATCTTGCTAGAGTTCTGTTCGACGGAGGACAGTAGGGTGGACCTCTTCACGAAGTCGCTATCTCAGGATTTGCTCAGGCACCCTAGCTCCCTGTGGTTGGTTTCACAGCCACGAGAGCTGAGAGGGGGTGTTAGAAGTCATCTCCTGTCTATACATATACACCAGGGCCTCTGTTGTGGGTGTGTCTGCCCGTAATAGGTGTTTTCTCATTTTCCCCACTCCATATTTTTTCCCATTTTTTCCTATTTTTCTTGGCTTGGGTGGTTGCCCTGTGGTGGCAGGAGGACCTTGTTGTTGGTCGACTGCATCAGTGTACATACTGGAGCTGGCCGACTGATTTGCATGAGTCGTGGACTTCACAGATGCTGGCCGACACCCCTGCTGCTGGTCGACTGTACACATCAGCAAGTCGTGGAGTTTTTTTGTCCTGTCGGCTGCCTTTCTACAGGCCGACTGCATCATTGGGGCCATATAAAATGGCCCCACACCCCTTGCCAGTTTTGTATCATCCCGGGATTCTTCCTTGTGTATATAGAGCAGAGTTACACGTCTCTCTCTCTCTCTCTCTCTCTCTCTCTCTCTCTCTCGTGCTGTTATTTTCTGCATTGCGTTTTGTTCGTGTTCCCAGATCTGGTCATCATCTCCGTTGCATATTCTGACACCTACGGGGGGTGAAAAATCGATAACTATGGAAGGATCTTGGACCAAAGGTCAGTAGGGGAAAAGGGGGGAAGGGGGAGGGGAACTGCGATGTATGGATCCGTATAGTATGGTACTGTACTCTACTATACACTAAAACGTACCTTATAATAAGGTACGTACGTACTGACGCAACCTTGGTCGGCCTATAGGTTTGGCTGCTCAAGTGGGGCGTGCCACCCAACCTTCACACTAAGGATGAGTTTTTTAATGCGCTGATTAATATGTCAGGGACCTTGATATTGGACAACCATTGAGTGTTCTAAAGGGAAGCATAAAAAGGGTACAGATAAGCATAGAAGACAAATTGGACATCAAAGAAAATGATTGGGTATTGTTGAAATTCGAGAAAGCCAAACTCAGAAAGAGACCTAGAAAAGAGGGGATGTGCCCTTAGCCTTTGAGCCCCATATCATCAAAGCCTCTGGGTGTCCTACGTCTTGGCCACCGAGAGAGGGGTCGTGGCCTAGCTGCCTACATCCCACATGCATAGAGTCGCAAGCAATGGGATCACCTATAAGTAATAGAAGACTAGGACCATTCTAATCCCTCCTCTTGGCTTGGAAGGGATTAGAGTGGTGGAGCTTAAGCGCACAATGGCGTGAACACTACACTTTGGAAGTGGCCCCTAATTTCCAACAGTAATGTCTGCGCTTGAAATGGACCGCCCGTTACACACTTAATGAAAGGGAGATTGTCTAGCACATTGTTAAGTCAGAATGTGCAGCGGAAAAGAGATAAAAATAAGAGAGTATTAAACTCTAGAATACTAAGAGAGGAGAGACGGTGTCGAACTCTACTATATACACTAGCATATCCGGTACAAATGAGTGGGGGGGGCAAGGCCCACAATAAATATGGGCTGGAGCAGCCAGTAGGCCAATGCATTACAGGCCGGCTTGAGGCAACACTTTCACCTGATGGTAGCTGCTCTTGAGATCAATATGACTAAAGCATGATGAATCATCCAATTTGAGAAACTGACTCTTGATGGTTATCTTATTTAGTATCTTGTAATCCATGCACATATGAAATGAACCATCCTCTTTCTACACGAGCAGAACATGTGAGCGAAATGGTGAAGAGGTTGGTCGCACTAAATTGTTTCATAAACTCCTCTTGTTGGCAGGCACTCACATGATATGCCGGCCTATTTCTTTATTGATTGTACATGATATACAATGTGATAGTATCGCCCAATATATACTTGCATCTATAAGATGCTCTCGGCCTTTGCATAAAAGAAAGCTTGTTTGTCTTGTAGTTCTTACGGCTCTCAAGGGGAGCATGCCACGGTTTGCCAGTCAGTACATCACGTCCATTGAGAGTCGCCAAAAGAAAATTCTCGTGGTCGATGTAGCCTTGGATGTGAATTCATAGTTTTCCAATGAGGAGTGACCTTCACATCCTTCTCAACAAAAGTTGAACATGCATGTATTACAGGACCCATGTCTCCCACTTCAATCCCTAAGGTGACAGCCATTTGACTGGAGATGAAGTTTTCAGCAGAGCAATCATCAATCATAACTAAGGTGGGCTGATCTTTGAGTTGCCTCCATGCTTTGTAGACCACTCTATCCTTGCTTGCATGACCTGTATTGCCCTGCATATCGGGCGCCATATTTACATGCACTTTGGGTGCTTCTTCGTTCTTGTCCTTGCTAGTACATTGAGGAGATATGAGGTCTTGGTTATCACATTTAAAGTGTTTACCTTCTCTTATGTACTGCACTCTTTGTTGCTAAGACAACCCATATGTGCTCCTCTTGTTTCATGGTTTCTTCTCTTGTACATTTTTAGGCTTTGTTCTTTTCTTTTTCCATACTTGTATCAATTTTGGATTGCATCCATTTGACATTGAGTTGCTCAAAGGCCAAAGCTAAATTTATTAGCTATTGTGAAGTTTGATTCGAGTAGATTTCAAGCCCATCTTGGAAGATGGGTTGAAGGTCCGACTCAAACTTTCTCTTCTTTTTCTCTTCATCTATCTTCACGAAGGAAATTACTCCAATAGCACTTTCCTAAGCTTTGATACATATGGGGTAATTGATTCCCCTTCTTTTTGGTCCAACCAATCCCACTTTTTGTTGTTGGTGGTAAAGTTGGGAGGCAAAAACTGTGCATAAAACTTACTCTTAAATTCAGCCCATGTGGCAATGGTGTTGTGAGAAAGCTTGTAAGCCAACCACCAATGTGCAATAGTACCCTTCATATAAATTCCCACATGCTTGAGTTTTGACTTCTCTAAAAAATTGTCCCTCATGAAATGCAATCTCAAACTGAGAGATAAAGACTAAAGCCTTGCTTGAAACAAACTCTCCGGAGTAGCTCTCAAACTTTAGGGATTTGTCTCTTGTTGATGCACATCCTCTTCACTTGCTTCAATCCTTCTCTTTCCTTTATTTGAACATGGAACATAACGCTTCGGTTCCATTCTTGTAGAGGCCAAAACATAAGCTGGCTCCCTGTGATGTGCACCTAGAAGTGAAGAAGCATACTTATGAGATGGTGTACGATATGTGGAAAAGGCATGACGAGACATAACTGATACCTGATCTCTTTCCTTGCGTGCAACAGATTTCAGCTTTGCGGTAGCGGCTGCAAGAGGATTCACATGAGTTGGCTTTTTAAATATTAGCTCACCCTCTCTTCCTTCCACTACGTCACCTGTATTTTTGAGAAAAGAGAGCAATCTCTTTTGGGTTTCACACCCAATTGCAATGCAACAGTTTCTAAAGCATCATCCATGAAAGCAGTTTGCCTTTGTGCATCCAAAACCTACTTAGCACCTGGATCTTCATGCAAACTCTTCAATTGAGCATCTCTTTCATGAACTCGTCTCTTGAGATTCTCAATTTCAGCATGCATTCTCTCTTGCTCATTAGTGTCCTGCACCTTCTGTTTGCCACGGGACAGCTGTCCCTCATGTACATAGACACCATGGCCTTGTCTTTTACCACAAAACGGCTGTCCCTCTTGTGCATAATCTCTAGGGAATTCATGGATTACATTTTCAGCATGGTGTTTTTCACTAGCATGTGTTCCACGGTGTACATCCCATCTGTTCATCATGAGCTTATCTTCTGGGGACTTATGTCTACACCGAGGGCCAATAAGCTAGATATGGGAGGTTGGGAATTTTGGTCTGTGCCCATATTCAGAAGTGTGCAAAGCTTGCTCAATTGATTGAGACTAGAAGGGAGGGTTAGGAGGCGAGGCAGCAATTTCTGCAAACAGTCAGAATTATGGTTTTTTTTTTTTTTTGGGGGGGGGGGGGGGGGAGAGCAGCAGGTGGGTTAATGAGGAGGGATTAATGCTCAAGGGTTGCCTTTGCATTGGGACAATGTTAGAGGTGTACGAGTAAGTAGTGTCTTGCACAATTAGTCTTGCACATGAGGCCATGTTTTTTTGCACACAAGTACTCAGTCTAGCACATGAGATCATGCTTTAAATATCTTCCAGCATGACTCCAATTTTCTTGTTCAACTTTCTATTTTCTCTTCTCTAAAGAAGTTAACCATCTGCCTGTTTATTTTTGATAGGTATGGTGGTGGGATGAGCTCTGCCAAAGCTGCACTTGAAAGTGATACTCGGGTATGCTGGTTTTTGTGCCCTTTTTTTTTTTTGGGTTGCTTTGCTTTGCTTGATAAACAGCTGATAGTCTTTACTAGGTTGTTGCTGTCCTATATTATTAATGGGCATAAACAAGGAGTGTACATCCTAAATTTTGCTCATGTAACCTACAGGTTCTTTCATTTGAAGCTGGCAGAAAGTACAACATTCGAGTGAACACCATCTCTGCAGGTTTGCTACCACAGTTGTGTGTGCGCACAGAGAGAGAGAGAGAGAGAGAGAGAAATAAATTAACGTCTACGAAAGACCACAAGGGTCTATCAGACTAAAAGTGATACAATGGTACCTGATAGTAAAATGCACAGCTATAGGAGAGAAGAAGGGAAAGACTTGATTGCATAAACACACACACGTTGCACAAGCAAGAGAGCACAAGGGAACTTACTTCAGCTTGATTGCACTTCTGGACCTAAGCCTCAAAGTGAGTGCACGAAAGTGTATTCACACTAACGTTACACTTCTAACGTTGCCAATGAAGACTCCATTCAGATAATAGATAACAAGGGAGAATCAATCTCCCTCTTCCTTCTTTGTTTGCCTTTGGATCCAAAGAGATGTAAAAGGCTAGCTCAAGACTAGAAGGATCAGGTAGGATCGATGGATGCCATCGCATCTGTCGAAGTCAACATAGTAGCTTCCACCCATAGTTGTTACGAGGCGTGCCTCAACAGTTAGAGGCGTACGACTGCTTGATCGAGGCGTCCACCTTTTTTTTTTTTTGCTGGTTTGAGTCTTTAGACGGGGGCTTTAAGGGCCCAAGGCAGCCCCTCTCACACACACTCTCTCTCTCTCTCCCTCTCTCATACATTCTCTCCCTCCCTCCCTTAAGCCTTTCTCAAGACCCAAAGTTCAAAGTTCAAACACACTAGGATGATGATGTTTTTTATACCCACTTTTGGAGCTATCTCTATACTCTACCGGTTCATTTCATTTTATTTTGTACCCTTGAATCTTGATGATGTATCCAGATGATGAGGATGTACTATTTTGGCCTTCTGCAGACGTTTAATACATCTTTCTTTCTTTCACACACACTCTCTCTCTCCCTCTCTCATACACACCCTCTCTCTCCCTTCCTCAAGGCTCATACACACTCACTCTAGTCTCTCTCTCTCTCTCAACTTTCACTATATATCTATACATACATACATACATATATATATATATATATACACACACACATATATATATATACACATATATATATATATATACACACACACACACACACACACACACATATATATATATATAAATAGACGCCTCTAACATGCCTCTAATGTCTCTAAAAAAATACGAGTCTTTCGAGGCGCACACCATACCCGCCTTGTACCAAACACATGACGCCTCTAACAACCATGCTTCCACCGCTCTAGTGGCCACCTCTGAAGCCTTGGTGTTGTTCTTTGATGAAGAACTAGATGTTGCCTTCTTTCCTTTATGTTGGGCCTTGTCGTTTTTCTTCACCTCATAGACCCTCATGGTGTGGCCCCTTCTTATCACAATACCAACACTTCACCATTGACTTTGACTTACCCTTCTCTTCTTTCTCTGTGCCAAATGATGGAGCAAAAGCTTGCTCCCTACCTTTACCTGCTTGCTCAAACCTTTCGTTCCTCATCTCTTCTTTAAGTAACAGGGCCCCTTGGCCTCCTCAAAATCAAGGGGCTTATCTCTATGCCCAATTGTCAAAGAATTGATAAAACTACGATAAGGAGGAGGCAACTTACTCAAAAGTGCATGTGCCATATGTGTACTGTCAACTTTGGAGTCAATGGCCACCAACTTGTCACATGAGTCTTTCACCAGAGTAATGTAAGAAATGACAGAGTTGACATTAAGAGACAAACCATGTAGTTGACTTTCCAAATCGATCACCCTGGTGAGGCTCTTCGCATCAAACTGTTCTTGCAAAATTCTCCACACCTTAACAAATGACAGTGTCGCTTATCACGGAATTGGTCATGGTCATGATAATCAAGGCAAAGGCTTGAGCATCATGCTCCTCCCAATCTGCAATCAATTGTGGGTCAACTAGTTCTTCTTTATCAATAGCACTTTCATCATCCTCAATGATAAGTCTCCTTCTCAACCTGGATATGAGACTCTTTTGTGGCTCTCTTGGTTTCAACTCCTTGCCTTCAACAATTTTCCATAGCTTGCGGGCAACTAGCTGACTCTGGATCTTTACTTTCCACAATGGATAGTTGGATCCATCGAATTTCCTTAGCTCTGAGAACCCAATAGGTAATAGAGATGCCATGCCTCAACCCTAAACCAATACTTGTGCCAAAAACCTCAACCAATAGTGCAAGAATCCTTGTATTTGCAGCCAAAACGGGAAAAACAGCTTACCCCTGCGTTTGAACTTAGAATAGTTCTCTCGGCAACTTGGGCTTGATGAAGAAATGCATACAGCTCAAAGGCAAAGCTCTGATACCGTGTTAGTAAAATGCACAGCTAATGAGGTGTCACATCTTGCTTTGCATCATGCTCACAGTGTGGAATCTCTTCTTCTCAATCCTCCCCACTTAAGTCAGGTTCTTAAAGTGAAGTCTCGATGCAGCTAACAGTTTTGGAGGTTTTGATGATAATTTTTTGGGGTGGGGTTTGGTTGTCCTTGTCTCCAGCTTGGCAGTGCCCAACCTTCTGGAAAACAGATGTGACTTCTGGAAAACAGATGTGATGAGTGTGTGATGGTGGTGACTGGTCGAGTCTTTTTCTCTCGTGCAAGAAAAGTGCCACACATCTTTGGTCCTCAGGCGAAGAGGACTTGATCCTAACGAAATATACAGTGGAAGTGACCCCTGATCTCGTAGTATGTTGGGCTTTGAAGGGTACTACGCTCCTAGGTCTCAATCTCCTGTGTTTCACATACAATGCATCCTTGTAGCTATCGATGCTCTTGCATGTGCTCTAAGTCTAGTGTTTGACCATGATGTTGCCTCCTGTCCCCTCTTGAGTTTTCTGGTCTCTGTATCTCATGCAAGAAAAGTGCAACATCTTTTCTTCTCAGGACCGAACCCTCCTTTAAATAGACAGTGGAAGCAACCCCTGATCTTGTAGGATGCTGGGCATTGAAGGATGGCATGCCTCCTCGGTCTCTATCCGCTGTATGTGAGATACCTTGTAGTCCTTGATGCTCTTGCATGTGCTCCACTTATCTCCCAGCCTCAATATCCAGAGATTATGTGATGACACTCTTATCTGACCCATGGAAATCCTGAGTGCGTGTGACAGTACTCTCTGGGCGGGGGAGGGGGGGGGGGAGGAGAGTTTTTATAAGCTACAACGAATCTTGCTAGACCTGCAAATCAGTGAACTATTTGCTTGCTCTAGAGATCTCGTGTTGTGAATAGAGCAAGGAAACGTTAAATTTTCCTCTTCCAATTTTTGGGAGTCTCCTGCAAGAGTATATATATATATATATATATATGCCTGAACAATTTTTGATGTATTTGCTTTGTGCATGTAAGGAGTTTATATAATGATTGTTGATGACTTAATTGTGCACCTACGAAGTTTATATAATGCACGACTCCTCTCAAAATTGGACACACACTGTCTCCCAACACCATCACCCATTAATTGACCGTTCCTGATGTGAAACGCTCGCGTATTTTTATCACCAGGACCGTTGAAAAGCAGAGCAGCAAAAGCCATCGGGTTCATTGATGACATGATTAACTACTCGCTGGCAAATGCTCCATTACAGAAGGATCTCGAGGCAGGTTGGTAGGGGTGCTGTTATTTGATTTTAAGTGGACGTTACCAGGGTTTGCAATGATTCTGGCTCTGCTGCTGAATGTGACATGAATTTGCGCTTGCAGAGGATGTTGGCAATGCAGCTGCTTTCTTGTCTTCCCCACTAGCATCAGCAATCACAGGATCAATTGTATATGTTGACAATGGTTTGCATGCCATGGGTCTGGCAACTGATAGCCCCACCATAGCACAAGCTACAGCTGCAGTTCCTGAAAAGTCAGGTGTTCCAGCTTGATTGGCCAGTGGTTATTTGAGCTGGTTTGTTAGTCTCAGTGGATAATGTTTTGACCAAATAGTGTAGCATGGCCTTCGTGGTTATAAAAGGAACAGGGAATTTAGTTTGTTCAAGGTTGCGGCTCCTTACCAGTTTGAGAGGCTTTGGTACTTCTCTGTACAAGACAAAATGTGCAATTTGAAGTGCTTGCATACTTCTTGTTCCTAAAAATATAGACTTGGGTTATTTGGGTTTCTAGAACTGGCTCACTTTTGGCTCGGGAAGTCTCCCCCCTGCTCATCAGCATTTAAAGAAACTGTTAAGCCCCTTGGTTTGCCAAGACCTTTTCAATGTCTAGACGACCTTTTTTTGTCATACTAGGATAGTTTCATGGTGTTGAATAATCATTGTCTAGACTACCTTTATTGTCATAATAGGATAGCCTTATGATGTTGAATGATGTTTTATGTATTTTTTTTTTTTGCAACAAGAAATGAGTTGGGTAATTGCATGGACCTTGCAATTTAACGTTTACTTTTATTCCTTCAAGGCGTCACATACTCGTGTAAATGAAGAAGAAATTGCTCTAATTTGGACTGGCAATGTGTGCATCTATTTTAATCACAGTGATGGCTTCCAATTGAATCGTGTAGTGGGTGGCAAATAAACTGTGTACTGTGGGGGTTGGCAGCTTGGAAAAGCATGAGTCCCGTTAACATAGATATGCCAATTTTTGAGGTGTGGGGGTGTTACAGCTTGTTATGAGCACAATTGATCCTGTGTTGAACTACAGCTATCCTCAGTCTTTGGTAGTTTGGTGTTGTTTTACCGTTGGAATGGCTTTCTACATGTGGTTTAGCAACTTGTCAATGTTCCCCGTTTGCTGCAGAAATATGAGGCGTGATCTACAATGACTGGTTGTGTGGCCTACAGTTTTACAGAAACAAAAGGTGTACATGATGGCTCTCCATCTTGCTTAAGCTAGCAGATTCTTCTAACCATCATACCAAGAGATGTACGAGTAAGAACATCATCATACCAAGAGATGTACGAGTAAGAACATCATATAAAAAAATCTACATAATCAACTCAGAATTCATTAACTCAGAATTCAAATAGCAGAGAAAAAACCCATCTCATGCATTATGACACGAAACATAAATCGAGCCATTTGTGCATTCCTGCAGACCAGTTTTGTATTATAGCTATAGAGATGTACAGCATTCCTTTTGATTTGTCATTTGTTGGGATGCTCTATTATCAATGTTCCATGAGCCATATTTGACAAAGTTGAATGATCGTCCTTTGCACATAATTCTTCGATTGCCACAGAGCTCCAAATCAACTTTACATTGTTACTAGATTCATTAGTAGGCTTCAAGGTGCCATTCTTCTCATCTACTTGCCTCTTCTTGATAGTGATTTTCCACTCACTAGCATGCCTCTCTCATCCCCATCCTTTTCGTTAAATGCCTCTTAGAATTATTATCATCAATATTTCAAAGTGCCAAGAAATGTTGAATGGTATCACAAGCTTAAGCAAGAAGCTTTTATGATGATAGGAGTTTATTTGTTAATTTTTTTACTCATCATTAAAAAATGAGTTCGTGAAAAGCCCAAACATGATCAAGTAAAGTGGCTTTGATCAAGGTATGCTGGGTTTTCCACCAACATAGTGTAAGGTATGTTGGTACATAGTGTAAAGTATGTTGGTTTTCTACCAAGGTATGGAGTAAGGAAAGTTGGTTTTCTACCAAGGTTGTGGTCATCATGAATTAAAAATAGGTGTCACGATGGCAGATACTTGAAGGATTGAGATGTGAAATTCAATAGATATAGATACTTGAGAAGGATAGAGATGTGGAATTCAATAGATACTTGAAGGATAGAGATGTGAAATTCAGTAGATTGATTAGCATGCAATGTTGGACTTTCAACACCTTGCTTCTTTTGCAAGATCTATATAGTCATTGGTGTTAGATGCAAATGATTTTTATGTGTGGTGGTAGTGTGATCACCACAACGAAACCATCAAGTATTAATTATTGTGATCACCACAACAAAACTATCCACTATTAATTAGTGTTAGCAGGCAAATGTTTTTTCTTTGTGGTGATAGTGCAATCACACATGGAAACTATCTTAACTATGGAGCTTCACCAAAGGTTCCAAAATTGTGGCCTATTACGAGAGAGGCACTTCTTTGTGTGAGGCTAAGATTGCTGCATGGAAGGTCAAAGGATTTAAAGTCTAATTGTGTGGACAAGAAGATGCCCAACCACATTCGTCCCAAATACAAGATTTGATCAAAGACCAAAGATGTGAGAGGATGCATTGGCTAAAATGGAGTGTGGCCAGCATGGACATGCATTCAAGGATTTTTTTTTTTCATTAAAGTAGAAGATTTTGAATGTGAATGTGGTTATGGACAAAGACCATATTGAATTGTGATACCTTTGTCCTAAGGTCAAACTGCAATGATAGATATATGCCATGCAAGCACCTTTATTTCACATACCTAAAACACGATGAAGATAGACCCATATTTCTTAATCAAGCATCTTTAGAAAAACACAAGCTCTTTTAAGCACTTTTCATAATCTACTAGATTCTAAATATAGTAAATTCATGTGAGAAGAATATAACATTTTGTTATGACTCTTGAATTTGGATATGTGGATTTTTTGTTCACCATACGAGAAGATGGTGCATGTGTTGGTGAGTGTGTCTAGAAGCAAGTAGATAAATGCATTTATTGGTCACATTTTTTTACATTGTAATAAATTAGGATTCTGGGTCTTAATTTTGTAATTGAATACGGAGTGTACATTTTTATAATAAACAAATACAGTTTTGTTAAGGGATAATCCCAACATGCTAGTCAGTATCTCCATACATGAATTTTATTAATGGATAATCTCAACACCACTTGGATGCTAGTCACGATCTCCACACATGAGTTTTATTAATGGATAATCTCAACACCACTTGGATGATGCTAGTCACACTCTCCACACATGAGTTGCCATTGATACTTTTTTTGCACACTTTTACCTCATCTTCAATGATCCTACCATGTCAATGTTCACTTGAGCTCTTCATGGTCTATTGACCCTAATTTAGAGATATTATTTGCTAAATCATGATTGTGTTGACACATAGTCCTAACTACACTATGTGGGGTGTTCACCTTAATTGATCAAGGGACTCACTTGTGGGGCTAGTATTGCAGCTTGTCCAGTATATCTACAAAAGTGGCTAATGATTGGAAGGGTTAAATCCTCTATAGTACTTGAGAGTGTGTGTTTGTGTACCTTTACAAAATAATAAGTACATGCAGCCTATTGTTTGTGTACCAAATAATAAGTACATGCGGCATGTTGTTTGTGTACCTTTATACAAAATTATAAATTCATGCTACATCTGGTTACACTAAAGATTTATTTGCAAAGAAACACTACTGCATTGAGTGTGTGTGTTTGTGTACCTTTACAAAATAATAAATGCATGTTGCTTGTTTACACTAAAGAATTATTGAAGAAACACTACCACATTGAATTTCTCAAATTGATAAAACTCTATAATTGAACTAGTGCATTGAATTTCTCAAATTGATTAAACTCTCTGCAAAGAGCGGCCTTAAAATTTTAGTTTGATGGTATTCCTTGATAGCTTTTACATCTTAATATATTTTGCACCGATACTCCTTCTAAAAGAGAAATTTACTTTGAAAAACTTTGGAAATGATATCATGACAAAAGTAAGATCAAATGCCTACATGACTCCTTCTAAAAGAGAAATTTATTTGCAAAACTTTGGAAATGATATTATGGCAAAAATAATATCAAATGCCTATATTTATCTCAGTCAAATCATTTAGCGCGGATATTTGATCACATTTACACTCTAAACCTAGGCACTAAGAATTTTTTCTATCATAAGTAGCAAATGTTTATTACACTAAATATTATTGTGATTTTCTCTCTTATTATACACATTTATTATGTTAAGGATATTTTAAAAACATCTAGCCTTCTACTTGAATACCATCTTCACCAAATGTGATTCTTGTTTGTCACCCATGTTGACCTTCACAAACACATTTGGTTCTCTTCATTAACATGAGGAGACTAGAGTTTTGTTAATTTACTTAATACATCTTAAGAAATGATAGAATGCACATGAAAAAGGTTAAAAGATCCAAAATTGTATATTATATTTGTGTTACGACTATCATTTCTCTTTTGTGTCAATTGGAGTGCCATTTATCGTTGATGAGTTATCACATGATATCATTGACGAGTTAATAATGTGAGTAGTTCATAATTGTGCATAATAAAGCCCTTGCAAATATTTAGCTCCAATAATTTGATTAGGAAGTTTTAGAAAATAACCACACTGATTTATGAAAAATTACAAAGAAGAGTTTTTGGTTTTAAATATAAATAGCGTATCTGAAATGAGATTCTTATACGACCAAACTAGCCATGCCATGGCCAAAATTGGTTGTTGTAACATTTGTTCTAAGTTAATATGTTCCGTTATAACTATGCCAAAAAGGGAATTGTAACTTAATATGTTCCATTGTAACTATGCCAAAAGGAACATTCTAGCTTAGTTTTTCCATTACACATTTGGGAACTCCATGGCTACAAGTGGCACCCCACAAGGGACAGTAGGGTTTATATAAAAATAAAGTAAGATCTTGAAGCTCTTTCTTGTATTGTTATCCTAACAAGGGTCCTTGCATATTGAAAGGTAATAAAAAGTAATTTAATATGCATTTACCAAGTCCTAATGTTGTTGAGCAAAGCTTTGACTTCATCAAGTTTATGATTTCTACTATCCAAAAATGGCTGCATTCTTTGAAAAAAAAGCATTGCATCAAAACATTTTTCTTGGTTCACTTGTTGTAGCTAGGGTTCTCGAGAGCATTGACAAAAGCTAGGGTTCTCGAGAGCATTGACAAAAGCTTAATTTTCATTTCAGATCTTGGTTAAGAGGCTAAACCTATAAATCATGTAAGGGGCTAGGATAGTGCTTCAAAACCAATTGTGTTCTTCTTTAGCCATGCATAATGACACAAGTGTATAAAAACTAAACTATAAGATCCCAATGTGAAAACCAATGTTATGTCCACTCAAAATAGCCTACTACACTAAAATGCACATATCTACTATACAACTAGCAATATTTACCATGAAATTGGCTGATTGTCATCTTTATGAGATAAGCTATATGCCTTTATGCACAAAACTAACCTACTACACTAAAATACATATATCTATTGTACATCCATCCATAATTACCATGATAATTGGCCAATCCTCATCTTCATGAGATAAAATATATGCCTTTATGCACAAGACTAACATGGCATCCCGATATCTATCCTCCAATACCTAGAAATACTATCAAGTACCATACTCTATCATGTGAATGATGTAATCATCACATGTATCCTCATTATCTATCATGCTATATGAGATACGCTATATACATTTATGCACAAGACTAACATGGCATCCTAATATCTATCCTCCAATACCTAGATGTACTATGAAGTACCATACTGTATCATATGTATGATGTAACCACCATCACATGTATCCTCGTCATGTCATGCTAGAAATAATATGTAGATGTACTACTATGAAGTACCATACTCTATCATGTGAATGATGTAATCATAACATGTATCCTCGTCATTTTTCATGCTAGAAATAAGCTCCATGTTTATTGCATCAAGTGACCATGTCATTACTATGTGTGCCACATCATCAGGCCATCTCAAGCTTACCTATAACACAAACTTATCCTACATGCAACCAACAAAGCGTAAACCAAGTATCATACTAGCTTTATGATATGATGAGTGTATAGTTGTGATACCCATCTATACATGCATGTATTAATCTCCTATGCCTATTGATGAGGACTATGTCATCTTTGCACTTATCATTAATAGGACATGTCATCACTATCCTCCAAATTAGCATGATTCCCACTTGAGCTTACTTTCTCAATACTCCCCCTCAAGCTCAAGGTATGATGTCTAAAATAGTCAAACTTGTCCTTGCTCAAAGATTTAGTGAATATGTCTACCAACTCCTCGTTGGTGCACACATAGGCCAAGTCTATATAACTTGCTACTATGTGTTGTCACAGAATAAAGTAGCTCATTGATTTAAATCACTAAATGTTACATCTATGTAATCTCATAGGATGCAATCATAGCCCCTTTGTATTCTGTTTATGTGGAGAATGGAGCAACCATAGGTTTCTTTTTAGATGACTACTTGGCTATCGTAAAATTGAACCTTGAAGTTGATTTCCTATCTACCACATTGTCAGTTGAGTTTGCAATTGTATACCCACTAAAAAAGAAGGAGCCCTATAATTTAGCCCATACTCAGCTCTATTGACTTGCCTGTGTGAGGATTTTGTATTAGTACCCAAATTAAGTATCCTAGGTTCTTACATGAATTGGCTAACAACTCCCATTGAAAATCAAGTATCGTGATGGTAAGATAGATCAAGTAGCCCATCATTTATCTTTACATAGAAATCAAGTATGGTGATGGCAAGATATATTGCTACTTTATAGCTTTGATCCCACTTGGAATGCTCCTAGCTAGTATGAGATATATTACATACATGATCAAGATGATGATCTCATGCCTTGATGTCATGACATACATAGAACTTTCTACATTGCATGTCTAGAAGCTAATGAATTACAAAAGCACCATGCCTTAGGTGCTTGTTTGAGTCCATATAAGGCTTTCTAAAGATTCCATAATTTATTTGGGACTTGAGGATGTATGTATCTTGATGGTCCTTTTTTGCCAAGTCACCATTCAGGAGTCATATGGTGTATCTCCACCCATCATTTTCTAGTATCCAAAGCAATCATTGATCCAAAAGTTAACATCTTGGCATGGTAGTTAGACTGGATGTCTATCCCATAGCACATCCACCAACCTTATCTTGTACCTGGGTGGTTTGCAAGATGAGGTTATCTAGTTTCATGTCATGGCCGCCCTTGGCTTTAGCTGGAAAATAGGCATTTTTTTAAGAAGAATAGCCAATCTCTCATAGTTAGCCAAGGAGTTTCACTTCAAGGTCTTCTAATGAAACATCGTATGCAAAGTTGGGCACCTAAAACTATAATCTAATCGAATATCCAATAATTGCAAATCCCCTTTTCTTTGGGAACCAAGTTTGTATACAGGCCCTGTCCCTCCTAGGTTTAGACACGTACAGTGAACGTGAGTAAATTGCCTATAACTTTTACATTATTACTCATATGATGTTCCCACTTTGCATATCACAAATACAAATAACATAGAGCTTAACTTGATTTATCGAGTAATTTTTGATGTGTTCTACTATTTTCTATATTAGAATTGTTAAAAAACATACTATTTTCTACTATTAGAATTTTTGATGTGTTCTACTATTTTCTATATTATTTAAAAGATATTAGAATTGTTAAAAAACATACTATTTTATCCTCCCACCACATCTACCATTTAAAATTCTCAAATTGTATGGATCTAGTGATGATTAGATTGGGAAAGATTAGTATAATGTGGGTATAAGGTAAAATTACAAATCTAACGGTTGGATTTTTGTAGATTTACTTTGGAAAATTTATTATGACTGTGAGAGGCCCATTAAATCAATAGTAATTTAATTCTAGAAAATTAAATATTGAATCTTTCAATCTAAAAACTCAAGGGATCAATACTCTTGTTGCCATGAATTTATTAAAAAAAATTTGGCTTGATTTGAGTATGGGAAGGTCCATTTTCAATCCTCCCAAGTGAAAATTCCCATATTGTGTCCACTCTCCCCTTTTCAAGTCTAAAACCAATCCTAGTTAGGTTTGGAAATCTAGGCTTGGTAAACTTCACAGCTTAGGTTTCATTCCATGTGTGAGGCTTGGGTAGGCACAAACCTTATATATGCATGCCACTTTATGTCCACGTGAGCATCGAGAAGATCCACATAAGCAGCTTGCCACCTCAGCTTGCCACCTCCACCCTCCATGTCAACATGGTCAACCTAGTTGACTCCCCACCTCATCATCCTAGTCATCATTAATGCCACATCATCTTGCCACCTTTGCATGCCACCTCGCACATGGTGACATGGCATGCCACATCATGGAATTGCCACATCAACCATAATAGTGCCACATGTCAAGAGAATGCCACGTGTCATGCACGCTTGTGACACGTGGCATCTCCTTCCCACCTCCCCTCTTTTTTCAAAAACATATTTTTGGAAAAGTTAATTTAGTAATTTAGAGAAATAGAATATAGAAATTTAAATAATAAAATATATGTAACTTATTAAATAAAAGAATTTAAAATCACTAATTTTAAAGGATTATATTTTGGGATTAGATCAATAAAAATATTATTAAAGATCATATTATTAATTTAAAAAAATAAATTTTTTAATTATATATTTCTTGAAAATTTTTTATGTAGAATAAACCTTTGAATAAAATTTTAAAAAAAATACTTTATTTAAAAAAAGCAGTTATATAATTATAAAATAAAAGATATCTTTAAAGATATATTTATATATCTAGTAATGATAAATATTTAGACTTGTTAATAAATATTATAAATAATATTAATTTTTAAGTGGATAATAGTTTATCTTTAATTATCTTTATGTTTATCTTAGTTATCCAATCAATCTTAGATAGGAAATCCAATGAGATTTGAAGTGGATAACCTATTTTTCCTATATAATCACACATCTCTAGTACTATCCCACACTAATCTCTAGTACTATCCCATCATTGAGCCTTTATAATATTTTCTCTCTTAGCTTCCTTGAGAATGGGTTCTCAAAGTCGTAGGAGTCAGAAACGTGATAGGACTAGACTCCCCCCCATCCACCAAGTTCAAGAGGAGGAGAGGAGAAGGGTAGCTCGTGAGAGAAAGAGAGAGTGGAGAGCACGTCAACGAGCAACACCTTCCGTTTGGCGATGATCCAAGCCTTGCTCCTCCTCTTCCACTTCCTCTCCCTTCGCCCTCTTCCCCCCCACTACCCCTTAGTTTAGATAATCCACATGAACCCGCCCTTCTTGAGTCCTCTCTTCTACAAGAACCCACCCCCCCTCCTTTGGGCGCCCTTCGTGTGGATAGGAAAGAACTATCAAAGTCAGGGGCACATCGTCGTGCCCATGCAATCTTCCATTCCTATTTCAAAGACCTCACGTCTTCATCACAGGCATGTGTGCTTGATGCTTTGATTGATCTGCCCAACATGGCCAACTGCAGGGCGCTTTCCGACATTGGAGGTCGAAGAGAGAGGAGAGCTGGCATGGCGGTGCTACAAAGTGTTCGTCATTCCTATATAGTTAACAAGAAGAGGAACTCTGCGGACGCTTTGGCTGCTCGACGGGCTATTGTGGCAGCCACCATAAGTAGCTCCCAAATGAAGGGTAAGGTTAGTGCCACATCTCGCATCCTTTCCATAGCACCACACGCACTTAGAGTTGGGTCTATTAGGCGACAAAGTTTAGATACCAATGAGGTTGGTGCTATGTGGGCGAGTAGTGGTCGTGTAGCTAGGCATGATCGCCTACTAGATGAAACCACTAGAACCTTGATAGAAAGTTTTTGGGAGGAGAATTGTCGTGCATCGCCAGTTTTCAAGAAAGCTTTGCGTAAGAGAGTGACAAGAGGAGTGTTCATTGAGCACGGTGCTTGCTTTCTTGAAATGACCCAAACTGAGTTGTATTCTCAGTTTGTGGCTTCGTATCCAGAGCTTAAAATTGGGCAAAGGTCATTTGAGGGGTGTAAGCCTTGGTTTGTGAGGTACTCAAGTCAACGTGACACATGTTGTTGTCACTACCATGTTGAGTTCAAACTTTTTTATGATGTGTTCCGTTCTCTTAGTGGGCATAGAGAGTTGCCTTGTAGTCCACGTGATTTCATCCACTCTCTTTTGTCCACTCTCTTTTGTGTGCACGCACGGAGGATGCCCAGTTCCATAGGATGCTTGTGTGGAGAGCAATTGCACATCATGTGGTTCACTTGCACATCTACAGATGGTAGATCTTGATGCAAGTGACCAAGAGATAGTGGCATGGCAACGTTATGAGTATGTGACACACCAGCTCCAGAGTGGTGGACAGTCCAGGAAGTTGCAACTCGTGGACCAACATACACCACGTTGTCACTTCACAGCCACATTTAGGGAGCAGATCTACCCCTACATACGGCACAGTCATTGTGCCAAGTGGCAGGATCGTCAGTTCCGAGCATGCCTAGCAGAGTTTCCTATTGGTGTGGTCGTCTGTGTGATTGATTTTGCAGAGAACTACACTTTCACACCTTTTCAGGAGATACAATCTGAGTATTACTTCTCAGAGCAGGTAATGGTTATATTTTGTAATATTTGTCTTATGTTTGAGCTACATTACTTAATTGATTTTTTGTGTCCTAAACGTATGTATTGCTTACCTCACCAGGTTGCTATTTTGGTCCACATTAGCTATCGACATGCAGAGGCTCATGTAGATGGGATAGCGAGTACCCCCGAGACCCGTGTCATTATTCGAGAGTATCATTTCTACATCAGTGATGATCGTTCACATGATGCACATTTTGTGCAACACTGTTTTCGTCTCCATGATGATTTTTTAGGAGATTGTGGGATCAGACATGTCCAGCGATGGGTTTGGTCGGATGGTTGTGGCGCACAGTTCAAGTCATCACGTCAATTCTATTGGCTCTACAGGTAGTACTTATGGCTTTCTTACATTTACAATTAAACTAAATTCACTAGAACATCTTAAAGAAAACAATAACTAAGACTATCGTTTATGGATTTATAGGTGGCATGTGCAGTCTAGTATCCCAGTGATTTGGTCATTCTTTGAGACTGGTCACAGGAAGGGAGAGCATGATGGTGCGGGCGCGTGTGTGAAACGTGCCTTGAGGCGTCATCAGCTGCGACAGGATGCTCAGCGGTTCAGAGATGCGGGCCATGTAGTCGAGTGGTGCTCCCAACATTTGTGTGGGAGTGCAGCATCATCGTACCCCAAACGTGATGCTCGGATTGTCAGGAGATTTTTTTGGCATGTGGATGGTGGCATGATTGACCGTAGAGCCTCCCATGATTGTGACACAGTACCTCGCACTTTGGGCTTACATTCCATCAGGAGCACGTGCATGGCGGCCCCCACGATTTACACACGACGGTTTGTATGCTTCTGTGGAGCATGTATGGATGGCGATTGGTCACATTGTGCCTCGAGAGGATGGGCAGATGCATGGATACAGACATTCCTCTCCCCCGAGCATCCTTCACATCCAGTGGTGTCTGATGAGCACACAGGTCCTGCGTTCATGGTCAGTTATGATGACCTGACAGATTTGCTACAGGAGGGTGATGTATTTGCTGTTATTGCCAGTGAGGGAAATAGCGAGGGAGTAGACTACTATATGATGAGTTGCACTAGGCCAAAGTGCATGCTTGACCAGGATACAGTGGATGATCATGGGTTTTCTTATGACTCCCATAGCATGATTGTGGCAGGCCGATTCTACCAGCAGATTCGACTTCATCGGGGGAGTCTTGAGTTCCAGCAGTGGAAGTGGGAGTTAGAGGCATTTCAGTTCTCTCATCTAGTGGTTGCTACCAGGCTCACTCTTGTTCGAGTGTACAGAGCCGAAAACACAGTTCTCACCCTCGTTTTCGGCTTCGAGTGGATGACCATGAGAGCATTCTAGAGCTAGAGAGGGTGCTGCTGACTAGATCTCTATCTTGATAGTGACTAAACTCAGACTAGCTGGGTTAGCTCACTTACATTGTACTTAGATTTTTGGGCAGTGACTAACCTCAGACTAGCTGGGGTAGCTCATTTTCATTCTGATGTACTTATTTGATGTTTATATCATTATGAGTTTTTTCATTATTGAGTATCATTAAATTTTAGTTGATGTTCTTGATTTTATTATATTTTTTAACACTTTGGCTATCATATTGTTTGTTGAAAATCTCCATGCCATCGTACCCAAACATGCTCTGATGGGGACCAAACTTTGCAAGCCTGGGGAGGGGACCCACCCCCACATGCTTCCAAAGTTTGGTCACAATCAGAGCATGTTTGGATTGGTAATTAGCGCCCAGTCCGGATTTTTCAAGTCTCTTGGTGCTCAAGAGGCCATGGAAAATCCAGGCCTTCCCCATACCATCGCACCCAAACATGCTCCGATGGGGACCAAACTTTGCAAGCATGGGGGGGCCCACCCCCACATGCTTGCAAAGTTTGGTCACAATCAGAGCATGTTTGGATTGGTAATTAGCGCCCAGTCCGGATTTTTCAAGTCTCTTGGTGCTCAAGAGGCCATGGAAAATCCAGGCCTTCCCCATACCATCGCACCCAAACATGCTCCGATGGGGACCAAACTTTGCAAGCATGGGGGGGGACCCACCCCCACATGCTTGCAAAGTTTGGTCACAATCAGAGCATGTTTGGATTGGTAATTAGCGCCCAGTCTGGATTTTTCAAGTCTCTTGGTGCTTAAGAGGCCATGGAAAATCCGGGCCTTCCCCATACCATCGTATCCAAACATGCTCCGATGGGGACCAAACTTTGCAAGCATGTGGGGGTGGGTCCCCCCCACAGGCTTGCAAAGTTTGGTCCCCATCGGAGCATGTTTGGGTACGATGGTATGGGGAAGGCCCAGATTTCCCCCACATGCTTGCAAAGTTTGGTCCCCATCGGAGCATGTTTGGGTACGATGGTATGGGGAAGGCCCGGATTTTCCATGGCCTCTTAAGCACCAAGAGACTTCAAAAACCCGCACTGGGCGCCAATTACCAATCCAAACATGCTCTGATTGTGACCAAACTTTGGAAGCATGTGGGGGGGACCCACCCCCACATGCTTGCAAAGTTTGGTCCCTATCGGAGTATGTTTGGGTACGATGGTATGGGGAAGGCCCGGATTTTCCATGGCCTCTTAAGCACCAAGAGACTTGAAAAATCCGAACTGGGTGCTAATTACCAATCCAAACATGCTCTGATTGTGACCAAACTTTGCAAGCATGTGGGGGTGGGTGCCCCCCCATGCTTGCAAAGTTTGGTCCCCATCAGAGCATGTTTGGGTACGATGGTATGGGGAAGGCCCGGATTTTCCATGGCCTCTTAAGCACCAAGAGACTTGAAAAACCCGCACTGGGCGCTAATTACCAATCCAAACATGCTCTGATTGTGACCAAACTTTGCAAGCATGTGGGGGGGACCCACCCCCACATGCTTGCAAAGTTTGGTCCCCATCGGAGCATGTTTGGGTACGATGGTATGGGGAAGGCCCGGATTTTCCATGGCCTCTTAAGCACCAAGAGAGTTCAAAAACCCGCACTGGGCGCTAATTACCAATCCAAACATGCTTTGATTTTTATGACCAAACTTTGCAAGCATGTGGGGGTGGGTGCCCCCCCCCATGCTTGCAAAGTTTGGTCCCCATCAGAGCATGTTTGGGTATGATGGTATGGGGAAGGCCCGGATTTTCCATGGCCTCTTAAGCACCAAGAGACTTGAAAAACCCGCACTGGGCGCGCTAATTACCAATCCAAACATGCTCTGATTTGTGACCAAACTTTGCAAGCATGTGGGGGGGACCCACCCCCACATGCTTGCAAAGTTTGGTCCCCATCGAAGCATGTTTGGGTACGATGGTATGGGGAAGGCCCGGATTTTCCATGGCCTCTTAAGCACCAAGAGAGTTCAAAAACCCGCACTGGGCAATAATTACCAATCCAAACATGCTCTGATTGTGACCAAACTTTGCAAGCATGTGGGGGTGGGTGCCCCCCCAATGCTTGCAAAGTTTGGTCCCCATCAGAGCATGTTTGGGTACGATGGTATGGGGAAGGCCCGGATTTTCCATGGCCCCTTAAGCACCAAGAGACTTGAAAAACCCGCACTGGGCAATCCAAACATGCTCTGATTGTGACCAAACTTCGCAAGCATGTGGGGGGGACCCACCCCCACATGCTTACAAAGTTTGGTCCCCATCGGAGCATGTTTGGGTACGATGGTATGGGGAAGGCCCGGAATTTCCATGGCCTCTTAAGCACCAAGAGAGTTTAAAAACCCGCACTGGGCGCTAATTACCAATTTAAACATGCTCTGATTGTGACCAAACTTTGCAAGAATGTGGGGGTGGGTGCCCCCCCCCATGCTTGCAAAGTTTGGTCCCCATCAGAGCATGTTTGGGTACGATGGTATGGGGAAGGCCCGGATTTTCCATGGCCCCTTAAGCACCAAGAGACTTGAAAAACCCGCACTGGGCGCTAATTACCAATCCAAACATGCTCTGATTGTGACCAAACTTTGCAAGCATGTGGGGGGGACCCACCCCCACATGCTTGCAAAGTTTGGTCCCCATCGGAGCATGTTTGGGTACGATGGTATTGGGAAGGCCCGGATTTTCCATGGCCTCTTAAGTACCAAGAGACTTCAAAAACCCGCACTGGGTGCCAATTACCAATCCAAACATGCTCTGATTGTGACCAAACTTTGGAAGCATGTGGGGGGGACCCACCCCCCCATTCTTGCAAAGTTTGGTCCCCATCAGAGCATGTTTGGGTACGATGGTATGGGGAAGGCCCGGAATTTCCATGGCCTCTTAAGCACCAAGAGACTTCAAAAATCCAGACTGGGCGCAAATTACTAATCCAAACATGCTCTGATTGTGACCAAACTTTGCAAGCATGTGGGAGGGACCCACCCCCCCATTCTTGCAAAGTTTGGTCCCCATCGGGGCATGTTTGGGTACGATGGTATGGGGAAGGCCCGGATTTTCCATGGCCTCTTAAGCACCAAGAGACTTCAAAAACCCGCACGGGGCGCTAATTACCAATCCAAACATGCTCTGATTGTGACCAAACTTTGCAAGCATGTGGGGGGACCCACCCCCCCATTCTTGCAAAGTTTGGTCCCTACCGGAGCATGTTTGGGTACGATGGTATGGGGAAGGCCCGGATTTTCCATGGCCTCTTAAGCACCGAGACTTGAAAAACCCGCACTGGGTGCTAATTACCAATCCAAACATGCTCTGATTGTGACTAAACTTTGCAAGCATGTGGGGGGGACCCACCCCCACATGCTTGCAAAGTTTGGTCCCCATCGTAGCATGTTTGGGTATAATGGTATGGGGAAGGCCCGGATTTTCCATGGCCTCTTAAGCACCAAGAGACTTGAAAAATCCGGACTGGGCGCTAATTACCAATCCAAACATGCTCTGATGGGGACCAAACTTTGCAAGCATGTGGGGGGGGACCCACCCCCCACATGCTTGCAAAGTTTGGTCCCCATCGGAGCATGTTTGGGTACGATGGTATGGGGAAGGCCCGGATTTTCCATGGCCTCTTAAGCACCAAGAGACTTCAAAAACCCGCACTTGGCGCTAATTACCAATCCAAACATGCTCTGATTGTGACCAAACTTTGCAAGCATGTGGGGGTGGGTGCCCCCTCCATGCTTGCAAAGTTTGGTCCCCATAAGAGCATGTTTGGGTACGATAGCATGGAGATTTTCAACAAACAATATGATAGCCAAAGTGTTAAAAAATATAATAAAATCAAGAACATCAACTAAAATGTAATGATACTCAATAATGAAAAAACTCATAATGATATAAACATCACATAAGTACATCAGAATGAAAATGAGCTACCCCAGCTAGTCTGAGGTTAGTCACTGCCCAAAAATCTAAGTACAATGTAAGTGAGCTAACCCAGCTAGTCTGAGTTTAGTCACTATCAACAGCAACCCAATCAAAATCGTCATCTCTAACTGCCGGTCGACGTGCGCGTCGAGGCTGCTGTGCACGTCGAGGAGGCTGTGCTGGCTGGCGGGGGTCGTCGAATGTCTGCGGGGAGGTCTGCCTCAAAGGCAGGATTGTGAGCTGGTGCCGGTGTACTCAGGAGCTCACGAGTCCCAAAAGCTTCTATGGCCCTCTCTCTCTCTCTACGTCGTGCTAATGCAAGATGCCTCTGTCTGTAAACCTAAAATCTATAATCTGCAATGGTACGTGTCTGCCACTCTGCTTGTGTAAGCTCCTCTGCTGTAAGGACACGCTGCTCATGAGAAGCAGCACTGCTGCTAGCACCATCACCCGAGGTGCCACTAGGGCTAGCACCACCCACGCGCTCATATGCTGTGACCTGGCTCTCATGTAGGACTCTCTGGTAAGCATTGAACTCATGTGAGCTCCACTCTATCTCAGGAGAGGCACCTCAGGCTCGTGGGCTCTATCGTCGAAGGCGTCGAGTTCCAAGTCCATAGCTGATGTAAAGTCGACAGGCCTGCCAGTCCTGGCATCTACTCGAACGAGGCCTGGGTGAAGATCATCGATGCCCAATACCCTGTACGTCGCTAGGTCGACGCGTGCACGGCAGGAGGGGCATGCTGAGAACCGGACTAGCTCCTGGGTGATGCAAGACAAGTGGAAAATATGTCCACATCCCAGGGCATATCCACCTGTACTATCAATGTCCTCGATACATAAAGCGCAGCACGCATCACGTAGGAAGGGTGGTGCATCCTACGGGAGAGGTCGTCGAAAAACCTCTGTGTGACAGGCCATGGATATAAAGGTAGGTAAGGCACTATCACGTCCGAGGATCTACGAAACTCTCGAACATGCAGCATCCAGCTGCTCTGCCCTGTGCTGGGCAATCTGCTCCATAATCTGATGATGCTGTGCCTCAGCTCTGGAGCTCTCTACCTCGGTCCGAGCCTACGCAAAAAAGTAAAGCATTAAAATAATTGATTAGTCTCTCATTAGGTATTACTTAAAGAAATTTATAACTTAGGACCTTAATTATAACTCTTTTACGTGCAAGAGAAACCTACCTGCTGGATGTCGAACTCTCTCAGATGCTGTGCCTCTGTAGTAGCTGCCTCTGCCATCTGTAATGCAGCTCTGAGGCGGTCAATCTCCGCTCTCGCCTCTACCAACTCCTGAGTGAGCCTCTCAGTGGTAGGTGTGGGAACCTACGTGACACAATCAACCATGCTGCTCGTGTAAAAATATAGAAAAGTATATATAAACATGTAGATAAATGACCAAAAAAACTTAAGACGTAATATATATGTAAATACCTCGACATCTGTTGTCGGTATAGATCGTGAGAACAGGCGCACCACGTGCTGGATGCTCTCCATGGTACTCCGTACGTCAATGCCGACCTGGGTGCCAAGAGCCTCTACTGTCGAGACAATGGCACAAATGAAGGATCTGTGGTGGTAGGTGCTACACGAAGGGCTGGTGGAGGCCGCCTACCCTGGTCTTGGAGACGGCCTCGGCCAGCACCACCACCCGGACGATGGCTAGTGTAATCCACCTCCTCCCCTAAGACAAACTCCGCATATAACTGCTTTGCGAAGTATATGGAAATCTGGCGGTTGTTCGGCATCCTCCCATATGCGGCAACATATCGACTATAGATATGTGCCGCCATACGAGGATGCGAACACCGCGAAATAGTAAGGGGCTTGCCCACCCCAGGCCTCATCCCACGACTATCGAGGAAAAGATCTAGGTAGGCTCCATCCCTAATAGGAGCAAGATCACAGACCTGACGATATGTCAGGCCATGTGACACAGGAGCAGTGCGATGGTGGGCTATCCACTCATCTACATAAACAATATCGTGAAGGCTACGAAGGGACGCAAGCATCGCCTCCAAGTCTGCCACGATATGTAATGTAGACGGTGTGTCTCTAGCACTCCTACGGCGGATAGCCGCTAACTCGCGGTCTATCTCTGCGAGATGAGGTCCGCAATAGATGTGCGGCCCTCCTCGTGGCCCTCCTCGTGTGACTCCATGCTAAAACCTAAGCCAAACACAAAGGTCCAATGTGAAGGGTCTAATGTGAAGGGTCTAATGCTTAGTGCTAAGTAGCACTAATGAAGCTATAAAATAATGCTAATGGGCTCACTAATGCTAATACAAATCAAGAGAGCAAGGAGAGTGAAAACGACTTGTGACAATGAGGCAAAAAAAAAGTTTTTCGGTTTTATAACCTCGATCGAGGTTCGGTAACATCATGCAATTTAGGGTTTGCAAGATTAACGCTCTGGATATTAGGGTTAGTGCAACATACGGCCAAGATACACACCTAATTTTAGGGTTGGGGAAGGATCGACGACTGAGATTTGATATTACTATCTCGTTCGAGGTACATGGACGGCCACGATTTAAAGTCATTACCACGACAAGGTATCTCGACGGTCAAGATTCATTACATACCTCGATCGAGATATTTAAACGGCCGAGATCGCATCTTCCAACGTACGTGAATGGATGGTATAGATTGCGTTTACGTATCTCGATCGAGATAATTGGACGGTGGATATTGCATCTACGTATCTCGATCGAGATATTTGGACGGTGCAGATTGTATCTCTGTATCTCGATCGAGATATTTGGACGGCTGAGATTTGATCTCAGTATCTCGATCGAGATATGGGGACGGTGGAGATTGTATCCCATTACCTCGAACAATGAATGGTCGCGATTTGGTGTTAATTTCTCGTTCGAGATACGTGGATGTTGGAGATGTGCTAGTCAAATATGCCTAGGGGGATATAGCGTGGCCCTGATGTGGATCCGAGTGGCATAGATATCTCGATCGAGATAATGTGGTGGCGGTGACATGTATTGGTGACATGGATGACGCCTTGAAACCCGGACCTGCTAGCGTGGCATTAGTTGGCATCTCGATCGAGATATGTCGATTTAGGCTCGGGAGGCACGTGTCGTCTTTTAATTCGCGGCACTATCACGATCGAGGTACTCCACCCGAGATGCATGGATGTCCCAATTTTTGAGAGAGTGAACGAAAGTGAGTACCCTCATCTTGCAACCACCCACCTACTCACTAGTTCATCAACATTATACTTGAACTTGCTAGTATCCAAAGCAACCATTGATCCAAAAGTTAACATCTTGGCATGGTAGGTAGAGTGGATGTTTCGTCACAATCTATCCCATAGCACATCCACCAACCTTATCTTGTACCTACTCACTAACTCATCAACATTATACTTAAACTTGTAGACCCATTTGTATCCCATTACATGCTTATCTTATACCAAATAAATTAGATCCCAAGTGTATTGATTGGGTCTTTCTCAAGGGCACCATGACCTAGATAGGCTTCTCTTGTTGGTGCTCTACTCCAACTAGGTTCTCATTCAAGTTGTGTGAGGAAAACACTCATCCTTCTCCTAATCAATACCTTAGGGATAACAAGTGACCCCCTTTCTCTTCTTGTTTTTGTGGAGGAGGCCATTACATCTTCTTGAGGGATTTAAGAAAATAGTTTTGTAGGGTCTTTGGCTTCCCATTTGCACTTTAAAGGACCTTCTATCCTATGAGTTTGTAGACAACATCACAACATTTCATTGATAGAGATGAAAACATCTACAACAATTTTCTACTATAATTGAGGAATTTTGCCTTGCCATGGAAACAACCAATTAGCACAACTCATTTGGATTTTGGGTTGGGTCCCTCTCCCACTTTGACTTGGCAATTAGTGAAGGCATTTTAGTCTATTTGGAAACTCTATGCACTACCTAGGATATGCCAAGTGGGTGTTGACATCTCTCCCCAAAGTAGAAGATATTGCCCCTCCTCCAAAGCAGCATAAGGAAGTTATTATACTAGAGCTCTGTCTATCCTTGGTGGGGAAAGTGGTAGTGGCCAATTATGTACATTTAGCTACCATGTGATACATTATTTCAGGTGAGGCTCTCTGTAAGGGCTCTACGTACTCAAGGTAATCATCTTTGAGGCCCTCGGCCCTGCTTGAACCACCACGCACACTACGGCGCTTGATGTCATCAAATATCTACGCATACTTAATTGCCTCTGCTAAGTCTTTAGGCTGTAAGGGCTCTACGTACTCAAGGTAATCATCTTTGAGGCCTCTTTTAAAGCCTTGCAATGTCTGGAATGCATCGATCCCCTTTAGCTTGAGTACTATCTCCCTATAGTCTGAGATGTACGAGTGAGGGATTTGTTCTACATGGAGCACTTGTCCCATAACTCCCAGCTTCTCTCCGCCTCATTAATAGGCAAAAACTCTTTTCAAAACATTGTTTCAAACTCTGTCCAAGTGGCAGGACGAGTTGTCAAACTCATCCACCACTTGTACACTTTGTCGGTTAATGAGAGGCTAGCCTCTACGGGCTACATAGGTTGCTGTCTCGCATCGCGTGCAAGTCTGACCACTTCGCTAGAAACATGTTGACTGAGTCCTTGTTTCAATCCTTCTCCTCGCCACCAAAACTAGGCAGCTTCAAGTCTTTCAATAACGATGAAGCTGTCTCTACAGACGGCCCCATAGGCACATCGGCGGCCTGTACTCCTGCAACCATTGGCGAGACTACGCTCACCCGTGCCGCAGGAACTCGTCTACCACGAGGAGTTGGAGTACTAGTCGAGGCGGCTGTCAGTGCGTCTAACCGTGTGGAGATGCTCTGTAGCATCGTGAGACTAAGTCAGCCTGGACTTTATTCATATTGTTTAATTTTGCATTAAAATATTTAAAAAGTCCACTAGAGAGCTCCGTCTCTATCAGGACGTCGGGGCAGGGTCCAATAGGTCATAATCGTCGTCGTCATATTCCAAGAGGTCCTTCTCGATCCCCTCAATGACGTCGGTGTTTGTGTCATCTGGCTCATGGGCCACCACAGAAAGGGGTCATCTACTACTGCGGCCACACAGCGGGCTCGCTGGGTCCTAAGGCGGGGTCAACAGACAAGGAGGGCACTGGTGGATCACACGTGATCGACGAGAGCACTCTGGACCACACAACGGTCGGGCGTATACGGCCTGACAATTCGGTCGGGGTCAAACCCGCTGACCGAGGACAAGAGACCTGAAAACCCTAGAGAAGTAGAAGGCGGTGGGGACACAATAAAAATGCGAGAACTCGAAAATTACAAAAACGCTAATAAAATGAGCAGTGGAGAGAGAATAGTCACCCCCCTTACGGTCGCCTGTGCGACTGTCGTCGATGCCAATTTGTGTTGCGCTGCGAGCCTCTACAAGCATCGCTACTCCGGGATGCTCCGATCCGAGAGAAAGGTGCCTACAACTCATATAAAAAATTAATTGACATGCGAACAACCGCTTGGAGCCGTAAAAGGTGGCGGTCATCAAGTCTCGTGTGTCCCTCTGCGGGAACAGCTTCACCGAAACATATGTCCCAAATACGAATACCATCCCGCTATGGGAACCAGCCCCTGGTGCCGTGTATAACTTTTTCCCTCCCAAAAATTATATGCGGGGAAAGCCCCTTGCTGTAAATTTTTTACCCGCGAGAACTTGTGCCTGAACCACCCTGGTGTTGGATTTTATTTATTTATTTATTTTTTCATTCTTGCATCTGCCCCATTGGCATTGGCCTGGGGGCTGACCGCCAGTGCTGGCCTGGCTGGCCGCCTGGGGGCTGACCGCCGCCGGGGCTAGCCTGGTTGGCCGCTTGTGGGCTGCCTGCCCCAACAGCACACCGGGCAGGCCGTCGGCTGCATCCAGGCAGGTTGCCTGTCAGGGCTGGCCGCCGCCGCCGGCTGCGCTGTGGCAGGCTGCATAGCTTGGCTGGCCGTCTTCCCCCTTACAAGATTCCCACACACACAGTGTGATATTACACAGTCGACCTCTTCTCCCACAGAGAATTAAACATAAAATTGACAAGCTCCAAAGCAAAAAACACAGAAATTGCTTACCTCCAATGGTGGAGAGCTTGGGTGTGTGCAAGGGAGAGAGAGAGAGAGAAAAAGGAGAATAGAGAGAAAATAAAAACCCTTCCTTCTAGCTATGGCCAACTTCTTCTGTGTACACGACTTCTTGCTGTAGAAGATGATGAAGACCTTTGGAGGGAAGTCTGCCTAATTAGATTGAGAGCCAATCATTAAACGGCTGGGCCCGCTTCGCACGCCACTCGCAATCCCGACGCCAAGCTCTAATACCAATGTTAGATCTCCGTAGCACCGCTACGAATGCTACTACAGGAGGGGATGGCCCCGCCCGCGCAGAGGAAGAATGAGGATTGCCCCTCATCCCCCACCAGGCTATATAGTGTGTGGCCTGTCGTCCACACTAGCCTGGCTGCCCATGACTCCGCATGGGCGTCCTCTCCCACTGAACCCCGGATGGCCACGTCCTCGGTGTTTCGACCGAGGCGTTGACGCTAAAGCCCCGTCTGGCCATCTGGTCAGCCCCATCGGTCACACAGGCGTTACAGCCTACCTGACACCCATTGTGGATTGTCAAATAGAATATGACTTAGTGGTGTCATTGAGGATAACCTATTGTTCTTGAACCTTTCAAAAGAATCTTGGAGGTGGGTCATACCATGGACCATCTCATCATGCCCCCCCATGTAGAAATTACACATGGAAGGATGTCGATGGCAAGACTATGGTGCATACAAACTTTGCATTGATATTTTGCTAGTGGGTGAGTACATACTTGTGTATAGTCACAAAGTAGCTACTATGGTAGAAATTAGCCAATTGAAAAGGAGAAAGAAATGATGATAAGCTAACCATGAATTTGACTAGCCATTGTTGATGGTTTAGGATATGGTCTAAGAGCTTATAGATTGTGGATGAGGATTAACACTACTCCTGTATGTGGCGGTTCTTGTGGCATTCTAACTTTTTTAAAAGTAGAGGATCCTTGTGGCTCCCTTGTTATTATTTTCACCTTCTTACAAGCAATAAATTATTGTGTCTTCACTCCTTTTTGAGAGAGTAGGTTCTTGTGTTGTCTCCACTATGAAGCTTCTACAACTTATGGATTTGGTTCAAACAGCGGGTGCCCTTAAAGTGTTGAGGAAGTAGGTAACTTTACTAGTTTCTTGTTTGTATTGATCATAATGCAAGTAAGTTTACTTGTTGCTTATTCGTATTGATTAGAGTGCAAGCAATGTCATGTGGCATCTCCATTTTTGGAAGAGGGTTCTTGTGATATGCTTGTTGCATTGGCCTCTACACCATTTGAGATCTTGGTGCACTTTTTGTAACTGAGGTTGTTAGTGAGATATTTCTTTCTTTAATTTCTTTAGGCACCTATACAATACCATTGAGCATGGAGTAGATGCGCTTGCACCCATCTTTCCTAAAATTTTCAAATAGGGGTTGGAACCAACAACTTTGGTTTGGTTGGCTTGTGTGGGTTTTTGTGGAGGAAGAAATGGTAGGGTACCCTTTTGGTCAGACTTCTGAGATTTGTGTGTGAGCATTGCTTGGGTTAGTTAGGTAGCCAAATTGGATTGCTACCTTGATAATAGCTCATAGCTATTAGAAGCTGTCTTTCCATCCATCCTTTAATACCTTGAAAATATACAGAAAATTATTTTACATGGTGGATATATTTTCTTTGTTGGAGTAAAGGTTTGGTACCCTTCTTTGTTGGAGTAAAGGTTTGGTACCCTTCTTTGGATATTTAATAGAAAGGCTACTGATGTGGAGGTCACACCAATGGATTTATCTTTATTAGCTCTACATAGATGACCTTCAATATTGTCATGTTGACTTAGGGATATTTTTAGGGGTTGACAAAGTTATAGTGATATAAATCTTTTTCTCCTTTGGTGACGTTGGTTAAAGAGGAGTCTCAGAGGGTAAAGCATTCACCATGGAATATTACTAACATAGAGGATAGGTCTTGATCGTCAGTGGGATTTTTTGTAGAGAGGTTATATCCACAACATAGAGGATATATTACTAACATAGAGGATAGGTCTTGATCATCAGTGGGATTTTTTGTGGAGAGGTTATATCCATAGACAAAGGGTCTATCAATGTTGGGATTGGTTATGTAGGGTTAACCTTGTCTAGAGTAAGATTTGACCCTTGTTGTTGGGGCGACAAGGTCTAAGAGGCATCTTTTAGTAGTGGTAGTTTAGAGGTTACTGAATTGGAGAAAGAAGCTCCATGTTCCTTTGATGAAGGAGATAGCATTGAAAGAGCAGGGGCTTTGTTGGAGAGGGCTTCCGATAGAGAAGGTAGGCCTTTAATATGAGGGGAAAACTAGTTGTCTTTTGTGTGATGATGAGCATCATAGAAATCATTCAATATGGGATTTTCTTTATTGTAAAATGGTACTACCATCTCCGTATAAACCAAACCTTTAATTTAGGAAAATTTTAATTCAGTTTAGAAATTGGGGGCTTCATAGATGTGTGGGCCTTTGCAAACACCACGAAAGCATAACATGGATGCCTCTTGGACTTTACAAAAACATAGATGCCTCGGCCTTCGCAAAGCTAACATGGAAATCCATGTACTTATCTAAGGTCTTATGCACATGCACTCTCTTGTAGGATGTGCTTAGCTTCTTTTTTAGCCTCTGCTAAGGCTTTGTTTTTTTCCCTTCTTGTTGTTGTGGAGCGACAAAGTTTTATAGAATTTTTAGATTTTGTAGGTTTATCCTCGACCTTCATGATTAAAAGCTAACAAGGAAAGCTACATTTTGGCACAACCACGAAAGCATAACATGGATTTTCCAATTAGCTTTGCTAGCTGTTGCCAATTGAACGATGTTGAAACAAACTACACCACCACAGAAAGGGAAGGACTCTCAATGGTCTATGTTGTGAAGAAATATCGCCATTACCTTTTGACAAACAAATTCGTGTTCATTGTAGACCCCATCAGGCTCCTTGCACTACAGGAAGGATAACCCGATGGCTTCTGATCCTACTAGAGTTTGCTCTCATGGTGGATCATGCGAAAAGGCTCACAGCATGTGCATGCCAACCACTTATTGTGCATCTCCAACACAGAACCGTTGGTCGGGGTCAAGGATGGACTATATGATTCCCCACTATTTAAACTCTGCAATTTTTTGGAGTTGGCCAAAGAGATTTCCCATTATTTAGCTAATGAGTTGTAGTTATTGGGTTTCTTAGTCGTGGTCAAAATACTAGCTCAGAATTGACACATGTTTAAAACTTTGTGGCATGTCTTACAGGGTTGGCTAGGTTGTATAATTGTAGTTGTTGGGGTACTTAGTTGTGGTCAACTTGGGATAAACCTAGCTTAGGATTGACACATGTTTAAAACTTTCTGGTGCATGACATGGTTTGACCACCTCTAGAGGTAGAGAACCTTGAGGTTCCTAGTCTTGCTCTTTCTCCTTCACTAGAGCTTTGTCCAAAGATAGGGAAATTTAATGTCCTTTTCTCAAGAAGTTTATGGTGCTATTTATATTGGTTTGGTAAATCTACAGATCAAAGGAACATGGTGGATCCTTTTTCTAGATGTTATGTTGTTCCCCTGCTCATGTTTGTGTTTAGTTTGCTCATCTCATTCTGTAGCTTCTTACTTAAGGTGGAGCCAAAGGAGGGTTTACCTTCTTACAGGGGACCACTTTGTTGAGTGTGCTAGGATCAAAGGCTTGGTGGGTTTGAGGAAGTGTGGTTTGATATGCTATAGTCGATTGTATTATCATTTCCAATAATTAGTCTAGATTGGGTTCACATCAAAGGTCTCTAATGCTCTTAATGTTCCAATAATTAGTCCTCCAGATTGGGTTCACATCAATGGTCTCTAATGCTCTTAATGCCCCAATAGCTGCAAAAGGACATGAAGTTTTCTTAGATATTGTAGGTGGTACATATTGTATGACTAGAAAACCCTAAATTGAATGTCCTTACAATTCATTAAACTAGTAATAATTGCTTGGTATTATATCAGGTATACGTACCTATAGACTTATATTTATGAACTTACGTCTTGAGACAAGACTCATGATCACGTGTCATGTCTCACAACTCATGTCTCTGTGTTGACTCATGGTGTGCTTTTTGGGGGAGCTTGGTGAAGGGAGCTTTCTAGGAACCCTTCTCTCTTAAATATGTGAACATTCTCTTTCTAGTCCCTCCACCACTAGCTCCTCTCATCTCCTCCCACTACCTCCACCACCACCTGTCAGCCCAACCTACTTTCTCTCCTCTAGCCCAGCTTAGCTCCTCCCTTTCCTCTCTCTTCCTGTACCACACTTGCCCTCTTTCTCACTCACTTAATTTTCACTCCCATCTCTCTCTCTCTCCCCCCACCCCCTGTCCTCATTTCTCTCTCTGTCTCTTTGTCTCTCTCTCTCTCCCCCTCTCCCTCTCTTTTTTTTTGTAATAGAATATATATTACCAAAATTACTTTACAAATGGCCACATGGCCGCCATGTGATGTACTAGATTTCCCTCACTAATTCCTCTAAAGCACAGGTGTAGCTCGAAGTACCCTCATCCAATATATAGCCATGTCATTCTCCACCAAATGAGCTGACCACCGCAAGGAAGAGACTTGCCACAATAGTAGCCCGTTTATACGACCTATGTGAGCTGTAATATAACCTTTTGCATCAAGTATGAAGGCATTCCTGGTTAACCAAATGTAACACAAACCTGCCCACCTAAAAAAATGAAAGAAAACTAAATGTTCTGGGTTATCCAGCCCATTCAGAATCTTGCAAAAAATCTAGTCGCGAGAAAGGAAACCCCACCCTCTTTCATCCTCTCTCTCTCTCTCTCTCTCCCTCCCTCTCTCTCTCTCTCTCTCCCTCTCCCACCCTCTTCCCTCCCTCTCTTTGTCTCTCTCTCCCACCCTCTCATTGTCTCTCTCCACCCTCTCCCTCTCCCACTCCCACTCCCACTCCCACCCCCTCTCTCTCACCTCATCTCTCCACCCTCTCTCTCTCTCTCTCTCTCTCTCTCTCTCTCTCTCTCTCTCTCTCTCTCACACACCTCATCTCTCCACCCTTTCTCTCATCTCTTCATCCTCTCTGTCGTCTCACCTTATCTCTCCACCCTCTCCCATTGCCGCCCTCTTCCATCTCTCCTCGCTTTTGTCTCTCTCCCTCTCCCCCTCTTCCCTGCTCTTCCCTCTCGCTCTCTCTCCTCTCTCCTACCCTTCCTCTTACTCACTTTCCTCTCATCTCTCATCTCTCTCTCTCTCTCTCTCTCTCTCTCTCTCTCTCTCTCTCTCTCTCTCTCTCTCTCTCTCTCTCTCTCTCTCTCTCTCTCTCTCTCTCTCGGGTACCATGTTGCAGCGTCCTATGCGAGATATTCTTCGATGATGTGAGAGCTGGAGGCTGTTTGTTTTTTTACGGATATTTTTATTTAGTTTTACTTTTAGTACCATGATGATGTATTCGATGGACCTCATGTAACATTTTGGTCTCATAGGTCATTTTGGCCTTTTGAAGACGTTAATACAACTTTCTTTCTCTTCCACCCTCTCTCTCTCTCTCTCTCTCTCTCTCTCTCTCTCTCTCTCTCTCTCTCTCTCTTTGTCTCTCTTTCTCACCTTAACTCCCACCCTCCTGATGTTAGCTAGGAGGGAGGGAGGGAGGGAGGGAGGGAGGGGTGGGGCTGACTGGCCCTCCCTCCCCCTTCCAACATGCCCCTGCCTCTCCCCCTACCTCTCGGTGGTAGCCGACTACCCTTCTCTCCCTTTCATGGGGCCCAGTGAGATGGAGGGGCTGACCCACTACCCCTCTTGCCCTCAGGGCTAAGCATGAGGGAGGGATCGACAACTCCATGCTGCCTGCCTACTGCTGCTGTCTGTTGGTTACCTCTCCTGAGGCAAGGGGGGAGTGGGAGAGAGAGGCGATTAACCGAGAGGTGGGTGGGGGCTTAGGGGGGAGGGTGGAAGGGTGAGGGATGACGGAAAGGGAGGGAGGGGCATGGGAGGTGATGGGTAGCGAAGAGGTGGGGGGAGGGAGAGGTGATAGGAGGGAGGTAGGGGAAGGGAGAGGGGGGAGGGGGGGAACAGGAGGGACGGGGTAGGGGGTGCCTAGAGGTGGGGGCAGGAGGGGAGGGAGGGGGCATGAGAGGCCGAGCAGAGAGGGGAGACAAGAGGGAGAGGCGGGGGAGGGGTGGTCAAATATGGTTGTCAGGGATTCAACCGCCTAGAATGTCCATATTCCCTTGAATATGGTCATCAAACGACCATATTCCCTTGAATATGGTCATCAAACGACCATATTCCCTGAAATATGGTCATTGTGGTGAGACCATATTCTAGGCGACTGAATATGGTCTATTTTGGGTAACCAAATATGGTCGTTAATGACTATATTTGGGGGAATATGGGCTCATTGACGACCATATTCCCTCGAATATGGTCATTTGGCGACTGAATATGGTCATCAACAACCATATTTATGGGCTCATTGACGACCATATTCCCTCGAATATGGTCATTTGGCGACCATATTCTCGGCGACTGAATATGGTCATCAACAACCATATTTACCATATTCAATCACCCCGAATATTTGCTGATGAACATATTTAGGGGAATATCATCATTGGTGGCCATATTCGGTCACCCTGAATATGGTTGCCAACGACCATATTCGAGGGTTAGGATTAGGGTTAGGCAATGATAATATTTCCCTGAGGATGGACATCGGCAACCAAAATCGAGGGTTGCCCTACAACCCTTAAACATGGTATGGTCTTTGGTAACCATATTCGAGGGTTGTCTCATAACCCTCGAATATGGTCATTGGCAATGGAATATGGTCTTCCCAATGACCATGTTCAGAATTTAAGGTTAGGGTTACCTCGTAACCCTTGAATATGATATGGTCACCAATGACCAAGTTTGGAGGTTAAGGTTAGGGTTAGGCCCTAACCCTAACCCCCTTCCCCCCCCCCATGTCACTCTGTGGCCACCCCTCTCCTCACCTCCAAAACTTGGCCGACCGCCCCTCCCCCCACCTCACGAGACTGGCTGCCCCTCCCCCTTGATTGCCCGGTCGGCCGCCCCTCCTTCTCGCATCCTCCCACCAAGACTCTCCCTTGGCCACCCCTCCTCCTCCTCACGTGCCTGACTATGGTAGCAAACCCAAAAATAGGGGAAGATTGTATTAGGTTAAGTCTCTCTTTTGATGTGATATATGTATATTATTTTTTACTTTAAAATTTGTATTAATGTGATATATTTGAATGGTGATGTAGTCTAGTAGCTCAAATTAACTAGGATGAGAAGCTAACTTGCATCAATAAGGAGTGACTCTATACCCTAGCTGCTGCACATTTCCTAAAAAGCATAAAGCTAGTATTTTGTCTCAGTAATGGCATCTAATAAGAAGAAGAAGCTACAATTGTTGAAACTTCGAGAGTGTAAGATGTTAACTATGCTATATATCATTTAACTACATTCGCAATCTATTATATTTGATTCAATGCTCTATGAATTTTTTAAACTTGCAGCTAGCACTAATCATTGTGTCTGGCTAAAAATTGAGGTTTTGTGGCATCAAATTGTGGAGTACGGCATGAAGCTCATCACAAAATTAGAAGATGTTTACAAGGTGAGGTTTCCCTAGTATGGACACTATGGAGCTAAAGCACTTGCATTATGGTAGCTTATTGAAGGAGTGTGTTGGGAAGATAAAAAGTGTCCAATTAATTAAACAACATCCTTGGGTTAAATTAGCCTTTTGGTATTGATACAGGCACAACCCTTGCATAGAAAGAGATTGGTGGTGGTGAGTGCTTTCAAAGATAATAGGAATCGTAATTTTGCTATAGGAATATATTTTAAGCTCTCTTAAAAATATTATTCTACCTTGTTAGATAATTCAGGGATGCTTGGCTTATCTTCGCATCAAGCCAAATCATGTTAATATCATCGGTGATACCATTATAAATATTAATATGTTTGGTATACATTGACGTATTATTGGGGCCTCCAATAATACGTTTGGTATACATGGACGTATTATTGGAGCCTCCAATGTTTGCTACAGTTGGTTTGTATGGAAGGGTGATTCCCGAGTTACTTATGTCTAGCAAACATGTGTGTGGTTAAGGTTTGTATACTTATGAAATATTGCTTTACCAATTTATTGTTGGTTATTTTATAGGTGAAGAGATTCAAAAGATTGAGGTGAATTTGCACATTATTATTATTGGCACACATTTTTGTTAACAAGCTTTATATATACATATGCTAGCTTGTGCACATTTTGATTTATTTTGGAAACCTTTGATAAACATGATATACTTTAACCCTAGCCTCAATTTATGGACACTCTGTTTTGAGCATAAGAGAGTGCCAATAAAATCCCCTTTTTGTATTTTTGGAGGCTATGACCTATTTTGGAATGAAGAATTACGTGAATAATCATATGTGGGAGAGAGGCCACACACATGGGGGGATGATTGCACCCAATGTTTGAGTCGTTATTTGGAGCTAAGCATTTTATTTGTTATTCATTCAATTCTTGAATACCTTGAATTTGTGATCTTTTGATGTGGGGATGTGGTCATTGAGGGAGCTCAATGGAGGGAGCTTTTCTTCGTTACCCTCTCTCTAATTTAAACACTCTCTCTCTAACTATTCCCACCACCATCTCCGCCCACCACCTCCAAGCCCAGCCCTCTCCACCACCAACCTTGCTCCTCCCTCCCTCTCTCTCTCTCTATCTATTACCATCTTCTCTTCCTCTCCTCTCTCTCTCCAACCATCTCACATCTCTCCATTGCTCCTCTCTCCATCCCTTATGTCACTCTCCCCTCCCCTCTCTCTTTCTCTTTCTGATAGTTGATTGTTTAAGTAAGCAAGCTTATTTCTTACCTTGTAAGAAAATATTGACTTCTCAACAAGCTGTAATTATGTTTATCAAGCAAATCTTTATACATCATGGATTGACAAAAGTCATTGTTTCTAACATAGACTCTAGATTTGCAGTAACTTTTGGATCACTCTTTTCTCAAACTTAAGCACTAAGATAGATTTTTCCACAGCTTTCCATTTGCAATGAATGGGCAAATTGAGGTTACTAATAGTATTGTCTTAGATCTTCTCAGAGCCTATGTTGCCCAACAACCTAATTCATGGGATAAGTACATTCATCTTCTCTAGTTTGCTTATAATAATACCCCTCATTCGGTTACTAGTCGAGCACCTTTTGAAAATTTTTATTGAAAACCTTTGCCTATTTCGGCTATTATACTTTCCAACCAACAAAATCAAAGGTGTTGATCTAAGATAACATTTTTGAATGATGTAAAACATTCTATTGCACATGCTCAAGAACAATTGTAGACATAAAGCTATATTTTTTAAAATTGGAGATTATGTACTTTTGAGAATTGAGAAGCGCAGACTTAAGAGTGTTGAAAAATTCCCAGCTACTACTAAGCTCACCCCAAGATTATGGACCTTTTAAGGTGATTCACAAAATCAATAATGTTGCTTATAGACTTGAATTACCTTCTCATGGCAAATTAATAACTCATTTCATGTGAGTTTGTTAAATCCTTTTATAGGGAATTACTTCCCACTCATCTTATGTATGAGGAACCACCTCTTATCGAGGGTGAGGAAGAAGTTTTGATTCTAGATGCTATCATTGATCAAATTACATCAATTGGTACTTGAAATCAATATATCAAATATTTGGAGACTTTTCAAAATCATCCTCGTGAAGCTGCAAGATGAATACTTTCATGCTTTCCTTGAGATCCTCCATTCTTTTCAACAAACCCGCAATTAATAACAATTGCAAACTGAACCAAGAGGGAATATTATGGGAATATATTTTAAGCTCTCTTAAAAATATTATTGTACCCTCTTAGATAATTCGGAGACACTTGGATTATCTTTATAAAGCCACCCATGATGCCAAACCCCAAGGAGAGCCGTGCACACACTTTTGTGGCATTGCCGCGACAAGTAATGCAAAGGTCTAAAAAACGCACCACAACTCCATAACACCCATGTGCATCACACTGTAACACTAACTCACTAGTTGGAACTGGAAAGATAAAACTCAATCAAGCATGCCACCAAAGCCAACATGCTTGAGCAACCAACTCTCCACCTTTGCTCAATGAGGCCACATGGTGAGTTGAAACCTTAAAACCCGGTTGTACATATGTTACATAGCACTTCTTATTAATTGTACATACACATATATATGGGTATGATTAATAACTTAAAATAAAAAATAGAACTAAAAACAACAAAAAACCCAAAACACACACATGTACCTATGTGTACACACACATAACTCTTGAACCTGTGGGGGGGGGGTGTGTGTGTGTGTGCGCGTTTGTAAAAATGGTATGCGCGACCCTCATGTAATAAAAATCGCCCAACTTAAAAAAATAAAAAATAAATCCTCAATTGCTGGTAAAGTGGCCAAGTCATTAGTTTTTTAGACATAGTCATCTGGCTACTAGGATGTGTATCCGTAAGAGTATTAAAAAGCTACAAATATTATATTATTAATTGTCGACCAAAATCTACACCAGCAAAATTTATAGAATAAATTTCTACCCTTTTTTTTCTTAATAACAAGTGTTGTTCCCTAAAATCTTTCTTTTTCGAATTTCATCTTCATGTTTTATTTGACTTCATGTTTTTTTTTTTTGGCACGCGTGGTCTCTCTCTCCTCTTCTAGGCGTTTATATCCCTAAAATTTAAACAAACATCCGTGGACCGTGTGGTGACTTTTTCGGGCTTTTTCAGAGACGGACACGTGCAAGATGCAGTCTGGCTCCGTACGAGATTCCAGAATCTTGGGTGCGCTTGTGAAAGGGGCTAGCGTTGGCAGTCAGGAGGCTGGAAGAGGAGGGCTTTATGGACCCTCGGAAATTTCTGGCTAAGCAGCGCCTCGTAGGCGGCCGTCCGCCAAGATGCAAGCAGGACGGACTTCTTCTTCCGTCCACCTCCCACGACAAGCGCCCAAAAGTCTCGTTGAATGAGGTCTGATTACACACTCTCTCTCTCTCTCTCTCTCTCTCTCTCACACACACACACACACACACACACACACAACTCTCTTTTTGGAGGCTATGGATTTGCAAGCCGTGGGTGATTTTTCTCTTCCTTGAGACCTCTCATGATAGGCATCTAAGGGAAAGAAGAGATGCCGTAGGTGCTCTGGATGACATAGATGAAGCACATCATCACATGATCAGCTTTTCCATGTTTTGAAGAGACCATATAACTCTGTTCATAAGTACACTCGACCATTGTATGTGCATGTGCGCTCACGCACGGGGGTTATGTAGGGTTGTTGAGGTTTAGGGATGATTTTGTCTCGGGTTCTGGGGCTTTCAAAAGAAAATTCCAAAACAATCCTGAATACTTCTGTCTCAAAGAGTTGATGGAATGATGTATTGCGGGCATGCCATCCACTGTACGACAGCTGTGGGGTCAAAGTAAGTAGCCTGTGGGGACTCCCAAATATGAATATTCAACTGCTGAAGCAAATGCGTTTTCCTTTGTTGAGTTTCATGGTCTCAGCATCATGATTCCCTTTGCAACACCTTTGGTTCTGAGAATCTGCCTTAGTGCTATCCTTGTACCACAGCTGCAGCTTGCTTGTGCCAACAGACCATACAGTCCTTTGCTCAGCCTGCAATAGCCCATACAGCTCTTTTGTACACCACTGAAGCGATCCGCACACCTTTGCTCAGCCTGTATAGCGCATGTGCTGCCGCTGAAGGCCATGTGCAGCCGGAATAGCAGTACACCTTGTGGAACTTAGCACACTTGCAGCCTGCAGCCTTCATGTCTTTCTCCTCAAACCTTATGAAACTTCCAGATCTTATGAAACTTTTTTGTTTACCATTGCTAATGTGATAGATGCTACTAAAGAGTTGCATAATGGAAGAGTAAGGGAACATGATGAACTACAAACATATTATTTGGTTATGAATAGGTGGTTCTAGCCCTAATATTAGCCAGTCTATTCAACGAAGCAGTCTGCCTCGGTTTCCCTCACACTTGGACTTTAAACACCACCATCTGACCCACAAAGCTGGCTATCTAATGGAGCTAAGTAATCACAGGACTATCGTGGTGGAACTTCAAGATGGATGCTTGTGCATGTGAGTCAATGGTAAGCAAGTTTGCGGAAACACTTGGAATGAGAATCGAAGGACAAGCTGGTTTTCATATTTTTACACTGAGGGCAATCATTGAAGAGGCACATGCCATATCTGAGAAAGTCTATTGCCACTTTCTGGACTTTTAAAAGGCATTCGAGAGTGCCATAGTGATAAGCTTTGAGAGTTTGAAATTCTATCAGGCTTAATGTGAGCAAGTAGATCCTTCTGTAGTAGCAGCTTGAGTGCCCACCCGAAGGCGGCTTGGTCTGCTGTCCGGAGGCATCTCATTCCAATGTGTAGATTAGGGTTTTAGACTAGGCGATTTACCACCTTTTGATGGGGCAGCCAGTTGGCTAGCCAAGATGTACCTTTTTGCACTATTGAATATATTCAATACTCAGCTATTTCTCTCTCTCTTCTCTGTCTTCTGAATGCGTTTTGCATCAAGCATGTTCCAGGATGGTGTTTAGGGCTGAAAGAAGACTCCCAGAGCTTGGTTGCAATTGGTCAAATTGGTCTTCTCTCCCATCACCCAGGACGTAAACAGTTTGTTTTAGAGAAACTCAGTCAGGTGTTGCTTGAAATATTTGCAAGCTATGTGAGATGGGGATCTGCAGTAAGAGGAGCTTTATCTTTCTAGGTGTGCTTTCTACTATAAGATTAAAGGAAGATATTAATGTCTTTTTTGAGAGAGAGTTTTGGGCCTCTTATCATTGTTCATTCTGTACGGACATCATAGATGTATGCGCCTTTTCTTCTTGAGATGAGGTGGCATATGCATCACTTTATGAGGATCAAAGAGAGTTGCCAGCCGCAAAGGCTCCTGATCTCTTTCCACCATACCATAGATAAAGTGCAGGAAGACTACCAATTAAGATTCTACTCTTATAGACACATCACTCCTTGATTATATACTGTGTGCCTGCACTCTGGAGACCGTTATTGGAGGCAAAGGAGTCAAGGTTGATGTTGTAGTTAGAGTGATAGAGATTAGAAATCTTAGGACGTGAATCAAAAAGCTTAAGAGACAATACAATGCACGATCAGGATTTGGACCCTACGCCTCATATTTGATGGAGAGACTCATTGACGAGGCATATAAGAGCCTTTATTGTTGGATACCAATGTCGACCCTCTTCTATTTTGTAATGGGTTTAGTTAGCTCATGTTTTGTAAGGTCCCCATTATGAGGAGAAGCCATGGTTGAGCAACTTGCCACATTAGGCCTGGTTTGGACACTAGATGGTGGTCTTAGCTTCTAGATGGTATTGTTAAGTTTGACACACTGTCAGATAGTGAATCTTATGTACACATAGGAGGTGACAATCTCAACGTGCACCCCAGCAAAGGTGAATGACTTATTCTGGAGATGTGTGTCAAGATCATTGACCTTCATGTTTCGACTATCACAAAAGGCGTGTTCTGCTGCCCGATGTCTTTAGAGGCTTGTTTTTGTGTTTAAAATGAGGACATCATGTGTGTAAAGCAAATTGGGAACAAGGGTTTCTGTGAGTTCTGGGCCATGTCCTAGTTTATCCACAAAGGATGGCTGTAGAGAGTCGAGACTAAAGAGAGCATCCCTCCTTCACACCGGTGCGACTTACCTCTTCAGACATGCCCTGGGTGGTGCATACGTTGTAGTCTACCTGCTCATACACTGCCATGTCTGCCTTTATGATATCATCTGCAATCTTTAAAGCCTGAGGTCGTGAGATGAGGCAGGCCCATGGGACTGGGTCAAATGCCTTGCGGAAGTCCACAAAGAAATAGTAAAGCGTTTCTACCTCCAGTGTCTAGCCTCCTCAATAAGAGCTCTAAGAGTTAAAATGTGGTCCAAGGGGAAACCTGAACCCTGCCTCTGTCAGAATCGTACATGCGGAAGCTTGAATACACGTTGTGAGAAAGAGAGAGAAGTTGACGCAGAGAGAGAGAGAGAGCGAGAGAGAGGTTGGCGAACAACGCTTGAACTACTTTAGCAATGAATAGATAATAAAATACAATGGTGGGCATGGGTATTTATACCCTCATGCTGGAAATGGCCGACCCAAATAGCATAAATTAGTTAAATAACCTATCCCTTTGTTAAGGCATGTTCCCACATGAGATACTACTTTTAACACCCTCTCTGTAGCTCATAGTGGGCATAGATGAAGAAACCAAGTCGATGCAGATGCAACCATGGATACCCTAGCGTGGCCTTTGCTAGGTACACCTCGGATAATGCACCAATCAACCTGTCTCCACAAGAAAATGCCATCTTGAGCTTTAGCTGCCACATAGAATAATGAATTGCAGACAACTCCACATCCATGATCCCCCATTCGTTGAACTGAGAACACATCACGTTAAAAAATCCTCTGAACCTTGAACTGTCGACACACGACGCCCAAAATTCTGCTACACAATGAACCAGGAACTCATCCCATCCATAGTCTGCTACCAATGAACTACGAACACATCACGTCCATAGATTTGTCAAGCTGTTCCATGCCAGATGCATGTGCCTTGAACTCCGACACATGGGTCCAAATCACCAAAATGGGAGCATAGACTGCCCCTCTCTGCCACTCACATGCCTCTCTCTGGCTGAAGCACGTGGTAGCATCCATCCACCAAGCTAGAATGCTGGAGCATGTGCCAGTGTAGTCCTCGCCACACCAGTAGACGCCGTAGCATCCCTAGTAGAATCACTGTCACTGTCATCCTCGTCAGCTTTGCCTTTGCCTTTGTCATTCGTCGAGCCTTGAGCTTTAGCTTTGGATTTGCAATCCCGAGCCAAATGCCCTCGCTTTCCGCACTTATAACAACGGCTCCTAGACTTCTTATTGGATTCCGATGCAGCATGTGCCGATTCTACATCCTTCGGAACTCGAATCTTGCCTTGGGAAATGAGCACTGCTTCATCCTCAATGAGAAAGGAGCTGAGATCATCAAATTCCAGCTTTTCCTTCGTGACTTGTAAGCGTAATGCCCTCGAGACCATCTCGTACTCCTCAGGCAACTTCGTAAGAACCAAGGCAGCTAACTGGGTACTAGTTAATGCACTATTCATAGCCGATAATTGATCATGGATAACCTTTGCCTTCATTAGAAATGACTGCATAGAGGTCCCGGCTTCAAACTTGATGGAAAACAACTGGCCGAGAAGGGTTACTGCTCGCATTGTTGAGTCTCGATCAAACATTCCTGCAAGCTTTGACCACATATCCTTGGCAGTCTTTAAAGTTTGAATGGCAGAGGAAATTTCCTTGGTGAGAGATTCTGCAATCGCGGACATCGCCTTCGCATTGTGAGCTTCCCAATCCACAAGAGATTTGAGAAACTCCTCCTCCTGAAGACGTGTGAACCGATTGCTATCCCTTCGGGGACGTTCCTCCGAGCCATCAACAATGTCCCATAAGCCTTTTCTGCTAAACCATAGCCTCATGATCAAGTTCCAATGCGCATAATTGTCGCCATTCAGTTTGTCATCCTTGCTCGAACACGGGAGTCCCATCTCGAAAACTCCGTCCACCTCTTCTCAGTCGACCTGGTCTTCGATAACGCACGTCTCCCCCCTTCGCCTTCTCTTCTCTCAGCCGGCGGTTCTCTTGCGGCTGCACTCCTGCTGCACGAGCGGTGCCACTGGCCTCCTCTTGCTCTGCCGCCTGCAAGAAAATGCACTTTTGCTGCTGCTCTGCCTCGCGCACTTGCGTGCCTTTCTTGCCGCCTTGCTTGAGTCTTGCTTCTGCCCGCTTAATGTGCGCCACCCTTGCTGGCTGCTATGCAAACGCTGCCCTTGCTAGCCGCCATGCATAGTGCGCTGCCTTGAGATACCCGCTTTTGCTGGCCTTGGGTGCTTTGGCTGCTTCAAGAAGAAACGCAGGTTTGCTCTAGCCTTGATGCAGACGCAGTCTGCCGCGCGTCTCCTCCCTCGTGCCTTGGGTGTGTCCGAGGATCAGAAGCCTTCAAGCTCTGATACCATGTCAGAATCGTACATGCGGAAGCTTGAATACACGTTGTGAGAAAGAGAGAGAAGTTGACGCAGAGAGAGAGAGAGCGAGAGAGAGGTTGGCGAACAACGCTTGAACTACTTTAGCAATGAATAGATAATAAAATACAATGGTGGGCATGGGTATTTATACCCTCATGCTGGAAATGGCCGACCCAAATAGCATAAATTAGTTAAATAACCTATCCCTTTGTTATCTCATGTTCCCACATGAGATACTACTTTTAACAGCCTGCCCCTCAGATGCAGTAAATGTGGCCACCCGGCCTCCTCACTAATGTGTATTTCAACTGCTGATCCATACACCTTGGCCGTAAGAAGGCCTAGCACAATGGTTCAATAGTTACCAGTGTCCATAGGATCTTGTGCTTTATGAATTTGGACTGTGGTGTGAATGGTTCAACCCGTGGAGAAGCCTATATATAGAGCCTCACTAAATAGCGTGGTGAGGATCTTGTGCTTTATGAATTACGAATCTGGACTGTGGTGTGAATGGTTCAACCTGTGGGGAAGCCTTTATATAGAGCCTCACTAAATAGCGTGGTGAGGATCAGTGAGATATATCCCTCAGCCATGAGATAAAAGCTCTGCTTGGAGGCCCTCATGATCCTTGGCTTTGCCATTTTGGAGCTTCTTGATTGCTTCCTTCAGCCGGGAAGTGGTGTGAAGAGGGAATGCTGGAGATGGCTGATTGGAATTGGTTAGGGACACCATACAAAGTGGCCACATAGTTAGTTCTTCCAAAGAGTAAGGTCTTGGATGGGACATGGTGAATTTTGTTTCACCCATAACTTTTTGGAAACTGCTACTATAGACATTCAGGAATTCCTAATCGTGTATGTGAGTGATTGGCTCTTGGCATGAGTGGGTGAACTGTGAGGCTGGAAATGTATGCAAAAGCAGGAGTCTCTATGACATCCTCCATGACATTGTAACCACCTCTTTGAGGAGTGCATGTGTATTTGCGCTGATCCAATGCTTTGATCCAAGCCATTTTTTCAAACCATTGTATATGATCAGCTTGGGGGCGGTGCATATATTCAACAGGTATTGCCTATACCATGTAACCATGGCATGTTCATGTGTATCGTCAGATGAGCATCATAAGTTGCCACAAATACGGAAGCGTGTACACAGAAAACCTTATCCCATACATAACATACATAGCATCTGGCAACGTCATCATCATACTTAGATACCACTGAAACAAGAATATGAAAATCTGCACAAAAACAGAGCACTAGGGGCTGAAGCTCCCTTGAGGTATCTTTATTACCAACAGAGTGTTCCGGTACAAGAGAACGGGTGCGAGAGAGTAAACACTCTTCAAACTGGCACCAGATACATTGAAAATAAGATGAAAAGAAATCAAACAATTGCCTGAGTACTCAATCTCAAGCTTCCATGAGTCCCTCGGGCACAGCCACACTCTAGTACGTGATAACACCCTCTAGCAGTGGTGCTGTCCCGAATAACCAGCCATGAAAACCTTGACTCTGGCCACCTGAAGGTTCCACCCTTAGAGCCACAGGCTTCACGTAGGTTCAGAGACTGTTTGCCTTCAAATATGTCACGAAGAACCTTGCTGAATTGGACTGAACAGCACTGTTTTCAGCCCATAAACATCATGTACAGGTCACCCCAAGAGATGAGAAGGATGTTCTGATGCTTGCCTTGAACTCCAATCTGAGCATCAAAATTCAGCCTAGAAACCTGCTGTACAGCAGTCGACCAGCCCTGTAGAGAAGCCAGAAGGGGTCGACTACTTCATGGGAGAGAGAGAGAGAGAAGAATCGCTTTTTCCTGTAGCAGCTATGGAGGCAAGCAACCAGCTATATAGCAGCCCTGTCCGTAGTCGATCAGCTCTCCCAAGTTCTTTTGCATGCTCCACTGACAACTATCTCAAGCCCAGGGTGTTCCACCGCCAAAAAACAGCTGAAACGGGGGGCGCCTAGCTGATTTTGGTTCTCCCCCCCCCCCCTCTGTCAGAATCGTACATGCAGAAGCTTGAATACACGTTGTGAGAGAGAGAGAAGTTGATGCAGAGAGAGAGAGAGAGGTTGGGGAACAACGCTTGACGTTTTTAGCAATGAATAGATGATGAGATACAATAGTGGGCATGGGTATTTATACCCTTATGTTGGAAATGGCCGACCCAAAAGCATTAAATAAATAAATAAATAAGTGCCTTTCTTAGACCCTGTTCCCACATGAGGTACTACTTTTAACACCCTCTCTGTAGCTCATAGTGCCATGGACACTCCAGCACTGCAGTTACTGGATACACCTCGGAGAATGCACCAATCAACCTGTCTTCACAAAAAAATGCCATCTGGAGCTTCAGCTGCCACATAGAATAATGAATTGCAGACAACTCCACATCCATGATCCCCCATTCGTTGAACTGCGAACACACACGTTCAAGAGATCTCCTGTACATTGAACTGTCAACACATGACCTCCAAAGTCCTCTGACAATGAACTAGGAACTCATCCCGTCCATAATCTGCTACCAATGAACTACGAACACATCACGTTCATAGATTTGTCAAGCTGTTCCATGCTAGATGCATGTGCCTTGAACTCCGACACACGGGTCCAAATCACCAAAAACGGGAGCACAGACTGCCCCTCTCTGCCACTCACATGCCTCTCTCTGGCTGAAGCACGTGGTAGCATCCATCCACCAAGCTAGAATGCTGGAGCATGTGCCAGTGTAGTCCTCGCCACACCGGCAGACGCCGTAGCATCCCTAGTAGAATCACTGTCACTGTCATCCTCGTCAGCCTTGCCTTTGCCTTTGTCATTCGTTGAGCCTTGAGCTTTAGCTTTGGTTTTGCAATCCCGAGCCAAATGCCCTCGCTTTCCGCACTTATAACAACGGCTCCTAGACTTCTTATTGGATTCCGATGCAGCATGTGCCGATTCTACATCCTTCGGAACTCGAATCTTGCCTTGGGAAATGAGCACTGCTTCCTCCTCAGTGAGAAAGGAGCTTAGATCATCAAATTCCAGCTTTTCCTTCGTGACTTGTAAGCGTAATGCCCTCGAGACCATCTCGTACTCCTCAGGCAACTTCGTAAGAACCAAGGCAGCTAACTGGGTACTAGTTAATGCACTATTCATAGCCGATAATTGATCATGGATAACCTTTGCCTTCATTAGAAATGACTGCATAGAGGTCCCGGCTTCAAACTTGATGGAAAACAACTGGCCGAGAAGGGTTACTGCTCGCATTGTTGAGTCTCGATCAAACATTCCTGCAAGCTTTGACCACATATCCTTGGCAGTCTTTAAAGTTTGAATGGCAGGGGAAATTTCCTTGGTGAGAGATTCTGCAATCGCCGACATCGCCTTCGCATTGTGAGCTTCCCAATCCACAAGAGATTTGAGAAACTCCTCCTCTTGAAGACGTGTGAACCGATTGCTATCCCTTCGGGGACGTTCCTCCGAGCCATCAACAATGTCCCATAAGCCTTTTCTGCTAAACTATAGCCTCATGATCAAGTTCCAATGCGCATAATTGTCGCCATTCAGTTTGTCATCCCTGCTCGAACACGGGAGTCCCATCTCGAAAACTCCGTCCACCTCTTCTCAGTCGACCCGGTCTTCGATAACGCACGTCTCCTCCCTTCGCCTTCTCTTCTCCGAGCCGGCGGTTCTCTTGCGGCTGCACTCCTGCTGCACGAGCGGTGCCACTGGCCTCCTCTTTCGCTTTGCTCACAGCACCTTTTGCAGCGCTCTCGGCCGCCTCACCCTTCTTGCCCTCAGCTTTGCTTGTAAGGTCGTTGCGCCCTCCTTCTTGCTGCAACTGGGAAATAGCTCTGCCTCCAGCTTCCTGGGCGACTTTGCCGGCATCCTGGGCGGCCCCTAGCCTGCCCGGGCCAAAGCGCTTGGGGGCCTCCTTGTTCGCTTTTTGCCTTGCCGTTGCCGCTGTGCAGCTTTTATGCTATCGTGCACCCTCTGTCGGCTTGCAGAAAATGCAAAGCCAGCCCTTCTCACGGTTGCACTCCTCCGGTGCCTTTGCTCACTGCAACTGCTATGGTGTGCAAGCTTGCGCCACCAAGCACTTACTGGAGCAGAAACGCAGCTGGTTGCTCACGCTGCCCTTGCCGCCGCTTGCGAGAAAAAAAACGCAGCCCTTCGTCTTCTCCTTTGTGCGCAATGTGTATGTCCGAGGATTAGAAGCCTTCAAGCTCTGATACCATGTCAGAATCGTACATGCGGAAGCTTGAATACACGTTGTGAGAGAGAGAGAAGTTGACGCAGAGAGAGAGAGAGAGGTTGGCGAACAACGCTTGACGTTTTTAGCAATGAATAGATGATGAGATACAATAGTGGGCATGGGTATTTATACCCTTATGTTGGAAATGGCCGACCCAAAAGCATTAAATAAATAAATAAATAAGTGCCTTTCTTAGACCCTGTTCCCACATGCAACTTGTGGAGCTTTTTTGGCTAGATGGGCTGAGGAATGGCCAAGTTGTATTGAAAATTGGTCCTTTTGATGTGAACACTTAAAAAATTGTCGACTCAAACTTAAGTGTATGTGAACACTTTATAATTTGTCCGCCCAAATTTAAGTGTATGTGAACTCCTGCACTCATAAACCTTAGTATAATAAAATATAAGCTGTAAATTGAGTTTGGGGTCACTTACCACCTGCAAAACACATAGGACCACTGCCTTAGTCCCAAACAGGTGTGCACACACGCATCCGCAAGGTTTCCAGGCGTCCTCGGAGCCCCCAGAAATATGTCATCTCCCCGGTTTCTAATTAGTTCTCCGCAATTGAAATGTGGCTAAATAAACCTTTAGAAGATCCGGATAATCCTTGAAATAGTCTTCATCTACCCATTTCACATCTAGAGCGGGGTAGTTCTTAAACCTCACCAGGAACCTGCGGATAAGCCTGCCACCAACAGCTTTCCATTCCTTATGAAACACACTCAATTCCGGTTGAAGCACTTCTTTAAGCTCATCAATTTCGGGTTGGTCCTCAATAACTGGCTCAAGCGGCTTAGGATCCACATATTTCTTGAGGAGGCTAACATGAAAAGCATTATGTATGCGCCAATGTTTAGGCAAAGCAAGCCTGAAAGCCACCTCATTAATCCGTTCCAATACCTGGAATGGCTCATAGTACTTGGGAGACAACTTTGGACACTTGCCTTCGTTGCCAGGTTGCTTCTGAAGGCGTGCCTTCTCAAACTTGAGAAGCACCCAATCACCCTCTTTGAAATCCACTTGTCTGCGATGTTTATCTGCAACTTTCTTATGCTTTTCCTGAGTTCTTTGTGTGGCTGTCCGTACCTGTGAGAAAGCTGTCTTCAGATCTCTAACATAATCATTCACAACAAAAATTTCATCCTTCGTTCGAAGGATAGGTGGAAGCACTACCCTGCGATAAACAATCTCAAAGGGTGCTTTCCTAGTCGAGGTATGCACCGTATTGTTATAAGCAAACTCCACAAGAGTCAAGTACTTCTCCCAATTTGATTTCCGCTCAGCCACATAGCATTTGAGCAAATCAAGTACAGCTGAATTTGCAATTTCACTCTGTCCATCCGTCTGAGGATGATAAGCTGATGAAAAATTCAGCCTTGTGTCCATATTATCAAATAAAGCCCACTAAAACAAACTTGTGGTTCTCGGATCACGATCTCCCACAATAGTCGTAGGCATACCATGATGCTTGAAAATCTGGGCCAAGAATATTCTTGCCATGTGCTCAGGCTTGATATTCTTTCACACAGGAATGAAATGAGCCTGCTTGCTAAACCTGTCAACGATGGTCCATATGGCGTCATTCCCTTGCTGCGTTTTTGGCAAATCCATAATAAAATCCATGGCTGATCCGGAATAGGCAACGGTTGAAGCAAACCGGGTGCCTTACGTTGGTCAAACTTCACTTTCTGGCAAACCATACATTCGCGCACATAAACATCTATGTCTTTGCGCATGTTTGGCCTGAAAAAGTACCTCTCCAAAGCCTGTGTAGTGGCAAGAATTCCTATATGCCCTGCATACGGCGGTGCATGGCATTCATCCATCACCTTAACGCGTAAATCCTTATGTACACAAGCGATTTTGCATTATCAAATATCCTCCCCATATGTAATAGTTCCGGGTTGAAATGCCCTGTTGTAAATCAGCCCATACAAGCTGAAAATCATCATCCAAATCATACGAATTTCGAATATTGGAAAGATCCTGATGATAGGCAACAATGACAGCATGTACTTGTGGCCTTCTAGAAAGAGCATCTGCTACTACATTCTTTTTACCAGGTGTATGCAAAATCTGAAAATGAAACATGGAGAGGAAATTTGCCCATCTCATATGCTTCTTTGATAATTTAGTTTGCATCAAAAAGTACTGCAAACTCTGGTGATCGTTTTGACAACAAATTCAGCGCCAAGAAGATAATGCTTCCATACAGTAAGGGCATGAATCACTGCCAATAGCTCTTTTTTATAAACCTGCAAGTGGAGCTCTGCATGTTGAAGATGCCTGCTCTCAAAAGCTAGGGCGTGTCCTTCTTGATTCAAAACAGCTCCAATACTATCCCACATGCATCACACACTCAATAGAGAACGGTTTATGTAAATCCGAAATAATCAGTACCGGTCCTGATATGATACAAGCTTTCAACTTATGGAAAGCTTCCTTCTCTACATCACTCTACTTAAACACAACTTTCTTCTTAGTGAGATCATGCAAAGGTTAGGCAATCTCAGAGAAGTGTCTGATAAACCTCCTGTAGTATGCACATAATCTAAGAAAACTTCTAACTTGGTGAACTGAGTTCAACTCTGGCCAATCCTAAACAGCCTGTATTTTGCTTGGATCCATGCCTACTCCATCCGTGGTGGATACAATATGACCAAGATAATGAATCTCAGATAAGAAGAATTCACTCTTCTTACCATTTATGTAGAGCTTGTGCTGTCTAAGCTCTTCAAAAACTGTCGCCAAGTGTTCGCTATGTTCTTGCTCATTCTTTGAGAAGACAATGATGTCATCAAAGAACGTGCCAGAAAACTTCATGTGTTTCCTGAATATGTGATCCATCATTATTAAATGTGGCGGGAGCATTAGTAAGGCCAAATGGCACTACTAGAAATTAATATAGCCCAAAAGCAGTTCGGAAAGCCGTCTTATGAACATCCTGAGGTGCCACTCTGATCTGATGATAGCCACTTTTGAGATCAATGCAGCTAAAAAAAGTAGCTCCTCCCTCTTTATCCAAAATATCATCTATGCGTGGAATAGGAAATCTATTCTTAATCGTGATTTTATTCAAGGCACGATAATCCACACACATGCGGTACGAATTATCCTTCTTTTGTACCAATAAAACTAGCGAACAATAGGGAGAAGAGCTAGGGCGCACTAGCCCTTTCTCAAGCAAGTCATTAACTTGCATCATAATCTCCTCTTGCTGACTGGCACTCACCCGATAAGGTGGCCTATTAGGAGGAGAACGACCCGGGATTAGATCAATGCGATGATCCTCGGGTCTCTCCGGTGGTAACTCACTAGGCAAAGCATCATGAAAGTAATCACTAAAACCATGCAAAAACTTTAATCTTTCATGTGTCAAATGATCCACATTTACATTAGTTTGAGCATGTTCAACTTCATCTCTGACAAAAACCAAGTAAGAACAAGTAGACTTTTTCATTACTTTGCGAATTTGTACATGGCTGACAATAGGTTTTGTGCTTCTTGGAGCGCAAGCATCTCTAACCACTTCCCTACCTCTATGCAAAAAAGAAATTTTCTTGGACTTATAGTACTTCTTCGGCTCCATACGAGCATGCCAAGGCATTCCCAACAATACATCACATCCCATGAGTGGAGCAACCAAAAAGCTCTCATGATCCAGGTAGCCCTGGATATGGATGCGGAGTTTCCCAACGATAGGAGTTACATTAACCCCTTTACTAGCAAAAGCGGCATCAGCATTCATTTGCATACCATAATTTGATACATTTAACCCAACAGCTGCAGCCATCTCGTCGGACATGAAGTTATCTATGGATGCATCATCAGAAAGGGAAAGAGCAGGCTGATCTTTTAGTTTCCCCCATGCCCTGCATATGGTTCTGCTCTCAATTGGCTGCTCCGTATTTCCATGAACATCGGGAATCACATTCACATTAGGCTTCTCTGCTTTGTCCCCTGTATTCTTGGGATTCGTTGGACACTTACGATACAAGTGGTCCTTGTTGCCGCATCCAAAATATTTCCCATCTCGTACATACTCAAGCCTCTGCTATTTGGACAACCCATGATCAAAGAATTTACTCCCCGGCTTCTTAGATGAGCCTTCCTTTGTATCTGAAGATCCTTTCTGGTCACCTTTAGGGGGCTGCCCCTCCTTTTTCTGGTCATAACCAGCCCTCTTCTTGCCTTTGTATGAATCTGAAAATGACCTGTTTTTGGGCAAAACATGCAACCGTTCCGCCATAGTAGCCAAATGAATGAGCTTTTGAAGAGTTTGATTCGGGTACACCTCTAGGCTGTCCTATATTACAGAATGCAAGCCAGCTTCAAACTTTCTTTTCTTCTCTTTTTCATCAAGAGAGATGAAGGGAGTTACCTTCAGCAGCACCTTCCAAAATTTGCCCATATAAGTCTGCACAAACTCTCCCTCTTGCCAATCCCATTCCTTCTTCACATTCTTAGCAAAATTCGGTGCAAAAACTGTGCATAAAACTACCTCTTAAAGTCAGTCCAAGAGAGAGCTGCAGTGCCATCCAACAACTTTGCCATCCACCAATCACTGGCCGTATCTTTCAAGTGCATGCCCACATGTCGCAGCTCGGACTTCTCTGTGAAGTCTCCATCACAAAAGGCTATCTCAAATTGCCTGACCAAAGAAAGAGCCTTTGTGGTATCCATCTTTCCATGGAAATTTTCAAACTTTATGTCCTTATCTCCCAATTTAATTTCTTGGGTCTTCTTCCTGCTATGTAACTTGTCAGGAGAAACAAATCTATCTCCCTTACTCCGAGAATGAGAAGAGCCTTTGTGCTTGGGAGTGTTCCCGTTTCCGAGAGGCATGACGAGAAACGAGAGGAAGCATCATCAGACTCCTTAGAGTTTGTATGAGTGGCATGATGAGACACATCCTTCTTCATCTCTCCTTTTTCCTGCAAATAAGATTTGGCCAGTTCCTTGGGATTTGGATATCCCGACTGGGTAGCTATGGCCTCGAATACCTCACCATCTGTATTACTCTCTCTTAGATTGCAATACCCTTTGTTCATCGGGATCTTCTTGTATGGCTCTCAATGTTGCAGTCTCTTCACGATATTGCCTAACTTGGCGTCTCAGAGTTTCCAACTCACACAATACATCCGTAAGTGGTGTGGCAAGTGAGGTGTTTTGTACATCCCTGGGCACCTCATCCGGCATCTGTCTGTCGGGTGTATTCATCACATGCTCATCATCACTCACATGATCAGCCATGATTGCAGATCAAAAATTTCTACCAACATAGTAATCTTCTGTGCTCGGAATGCTCTATCTGCTACCCTCAGCAGGGGGATTTACCACAAACTAGAGAACCGAAGCTCTGATACCACAGTCACAAATACGGAAGCGTGTACACAGAAAACCTTATCCCATACATAACATCATGGCATCATACATAGCATCTGACAACATCATCATCATACTTAGATACCACTGAAACAACAATATGAAAATCTGCACAAAGACACAGCACTAGGGGCTGAAGCTCCCCTGAGGTATCTTTATTACCAACAGAGTGTTCCGGTACAAGAGAACGGGTGCCAGAGAGTAAACACTCTTCAAATTGGCACCAGATATATCCAGAATAAGATGAAAACAAATCAAACAATTGCTTGAGTACTCAATCTCGAGCTTCCATGAGTCCCTCGGGCACAGCCACACTCTGGTACGTGATAACACCCTCTAGCAGTGGTGCTGTCCCGAATAACCAGCCATGAAAACCTTGACTCTGGCCACCTGAAGGTTCCACCCTTAGAGCCACACGCTTCACGTAGGTTCAGAGACTGTTTACCTTACTGAATTGGACTGAACAGCACTGTTTTGAGCCCATAAACATCATGTATAGGTCACCCCAAGAGATGAGAAGGGTGTCCTGTTGCTTGCCTTGAACTCCAAGCCTTCTGAGCATCAAAATTCAGCCTAGAAACCTGCTGTACAGCAGTCGACCAGCCCTGCAGAGAAGCCAGAAGGGGTCGATTGCTTCATGGGAGAGAGATAGAAGAATCGCTTTTGCCTGTAGCAGCTATGGAGGCAAGCAACTAGCTATATAGCAGCCCTGTCCATAGTCGACCAGCTCTCCCAAGTTCTTTTGCATGCCCCACTGACAACCGTCTCAAGCCCAGGATGTTCCACCGCCAAAAACAGCTCAAAAGGGGGCGCCTAGCTGATTTTGGCCCTTCCCTCCCAGAATAGCAACTCGTGGAGATTTTTTGGCTAGATGGGCTGCCCACTTTGAGTAATGGCCAAGTTTTATTAAAAACTGGTCCTTTTGATGTGAATTGTCCACCCAAACTTAAGTGTATGTGAACACTTTATAATTTGTCCGCCCAAATTTAAGTGTATGTGAACACCGGCACCCATAAACCTTAGTATAATAAAATATAAGCTGTAAATTGAGTTTGGGGTCACTTACCACCTGCAAAACACATAAGACCACCGCCTTAGTCCCAAATAGGTGTGCACACATGCGTCCACAGGTTCCCAGGCGTCCTCAGAGCCCATGGACAATCACAAGTAGAAATACCAGGCATTGTCCAGGCAATCAAGACAAAGCATTCATGCATGTCAAAACACACACAAATGCTTTATGCATAATATTCTGGATTCCATCTCCCAGCTTATTCATCTTGTACCAAACTTTTCTCGGGCACTATCCGTCTAGGTATAAAGAAGGCTCACCAGGGGGTCCCCCTTCCATGAGACTTCATCAGCATGCCATGAGCTCTCACCATGGTATCCACCCTTCCATGAAGCCCTTCCACGTGTATGGAGTCATGCCAGGAACTCACGCCAGGATATCAATCCTTCCATGGAGCCCTTCCACATGTAACCAATCATGCCAGGAGCTCACACTAGGATCTCAATCCCTCCATGGAGTCCTTCCACATGTAACCAAACCATGCCTGGAACACATACTGGGTCTATACCTACCCTTCCATGGTGTTCCTCCACATGTGTATAGTCAGAAATATGACATAAGTTGTGTTTAATATCTGCTTGTGGGGGCAAAATGGCATCTCCTTGGATGCCCAAGCGTTCTATCTGCATAGTACAGGCCCTAGCATTTAAAGTATCAAAATCTACCCCTGCTGCCCGTATCTCTGAATATTAATATCTCACAAAAGATTGCAAGGGTCTATGAGACCATGGTAGCACATCCAATGTGCAACCATGAACATTTGAAAATAAGAACTAAACAGAAAGTATCTTGCCAACCATCACGGCACATTCAATGTGTGAAGCAGGAGAGCTTAATTCATTATTTTACTTTTCTCCCAAAAATCCATCTGAAACTAGACAAAAGAGTGCTTATGATGGTCCAATGCCTGATAGAATCCTCGGCCAATTGAAAGTCAAAGGCTGGTCAAGTTAGATACATACATCACAGACACCCTGTTGCATTTAGGGTGACATTGTACTTTGATTACCACTTGGATCAGAATTGCCCTCTCTTCTCTGAGACTTTTTCTGGCTTATCTTGGTGTTTTCAGCCACCTTCATGGCTTTTCCATGCTTTGCATGTTGTATTTGTACTTTTAGTTTCTGGATTTGTTCGTATTTTTTCATACTTAATAAAGAAGTGTTAAGGCTGGTCAATTCTGCTTAGAACTCCTTAAAATTTGCAAAAACTGGCCCAAAACAGCAATTGGTATATGCAATCTTGTAGAGGCCCTGTGTTTGTTAGCTTCGAAACTCTGGTCAAAACTGCTTAGAAGCCCTCGAAATTTGGAAATACTGGTGCGCAATCTTGTAGAGGCCCTGTGTTTGTTAGCTTCGAAGCTCAAGATTTGATCGGGGCACGTCTTTATATAGTTTTTTTGATAAATAAAGCTGCTGCTTTTTATTTTCTTGCTTTTTTAATTCTTCTGCTTTCGCTCCACTTTTTGGGTTTTGTGTTGCACAGTGAGTTTTTTCTTCAATGCAGCTATTATTAGCATCATCCTTTATGAGTGTTTCCCTTCCCAGATATGCATCATCATTGGACATGTGCTCTTGCATCTGGGCTGTCTTTTCTGTCTGATGTTGAAACATCTGATGAGATAGCTAGACTGTTCTAATAGCAACATGGCTTCTAGAATCTGTAGTTCAGCTGGTAATTGGTGGCTTTCTTCTGGTTGCTAGTCTGATATTTTCAGCTGGTATTGTTCTTGTGTTTTAGCTTTCATTATCAGCAATTATGGGTTAGATCTATCTGACTGTTTCAATGTTTCCGAGTTTAAGCATTAGCCCTTGTTCTTGGAGTTCTTCCACATTTGCTTTAGGCAACCCATAGTATGGTTTCAGCCTAAATTCGTTTACACTCTCTAGAATCAAATTGTGCAAGTTGCAGTTCACTGTTTCTGCTCCAGTCATGTCACAACTGCAGCAAATTTGTGGGCAGCTTAGTATGTTGCCAAATGAAGGCTGGGTGGCAGGCAGAGGAGTCATGTTAAATAGGATGTCTGATAGAGGGTTGGTATCCAATTCAGTGCAGGAGATGGACTAGGCTCTTTCTTAACTGCAGCAAATTTGTGGGCAGCTTAGTATGTTGCCAAATGAAGGCTGGGTGGCAGGCAGAGGAGTCATGTTAAATAGGATGTCTGATAGAGGGTTGGTATCCAATTCAGTGCAGGAGATGGACTAGGCTCTTTCTTCTCTAGGTGGATTAAGGGCTGTCAGGTATTTTATCTAGTCCTTTTGGCAGAGAGTCACATATTACTCTGGTTTGGCCTTGCCAATTGTGATCCATCTGCCTCATAAGTGATTCTTCTATCATGAGTAGCCTTCATGGCGCTTGTCTTTTGCAACATTGTTTGCAAGTTGGAAAAGGAAGTTTGCATTCTTGTTTTCTCAATTACTGGCTTCTAGTTTTACTACATCAAATCACCTAATTGTTTTTGAAGCTGTTACATGTAGCCCGCTTTTCCACTAGTGTCAATAGTAGCTGCATGTTGGTGAGGGTTTTACTCTCAGTAATGAGTCATTCTCAGTTGGAATAGTTTGATAAACTTGTTGTGCTTTGCAAAAGGCTAGCACATGCACACGGAATCCACAGTATGAAATTTGTACAAAATGCTTCATTCATATCAAAAGCATCAGACATTCACAACTTGTTTGGAGAGGTCGACGGCAACTTCATGGCCAGAGATATCCGCATTTGAAGTCAAGGAATGAAGATGATGCCTTCTCAAAGTATGTTAAGCTCTCTCTAAATTCAGTATAAAACTGTTCCTTAGCATTTTTGATGCATTGATCAGTATTTTTGTTGCTAATTATGTTTCCCCTGTATACTTACAGCTCCATAAGATCACATATCAAAAGTGATCAAAAGGCTGAGTTTCCAGTTGGGTCTGAGGATGTTCTTAAACCAGAGGCACCTCAAACACCTGAAGAAATCATTGTCTCTGAAGAAATTAGCTCTAAAGGACAAGGGACACTCCAAGGTGCAGTGGCACTAATTATAGGGACAAGCGTGGGGGCTGGTGTATTGGCACTTCCAGCTAGAACGCTGAATGCGGTGTGTATCAATAGTCTGAGATTGTCATTAATTCTGCAAAATAAGATACTCAAGCTTCTTCTGTTTTAGACTCTTTATTTAATTTGCTGTAGTATAGATGATCGAGGCAAAAACCAGTTTTGAGCTATAAATTCCATTTTCCTACTCTTCTATATTATAAATCCCATGCTAATATGCTTTGTTATCTTAGTCAGGTGATATACTTCTGTGTTTTTCAAGGCTTTATGTGCATATCATCATTATCATTCGTGAATGCCTGTGGTTCTCCTGGTCTTGTAGATCTTAGCACGGCTACAACAAAGCTTGAGGCCCCCAGCTTTGCACTACATGGCCAAATAACAACATTCTCCCAGATACAAATAAAAGCTGAGTCAATATATGCCTACGAAATACTTGCCAAGGCAGTAAGCATGAGGTTGGAGCTAGTATTACAAGATGTAATTCATGATACACAGAATGCGTTCCTACAAGGAAGAAGCATCTTTGGTAATATCTTCTCTTTTTGGGACAGACGGTTGAATGGGCTACGGAAAGCAACCAGCTAGCCATCTTATTGCTGGACTTTGAGAAGGCATGTGATAGAGTTGATTGGGATTTGATTGAGGGAACCCTTAGATGCATGGGATTTTCTCAAGACTGGATCAGAGGTGTTTCATGCTTGTATAGGAACTCTCGCATTAGTGTGCTTGCACATGGTGGTAGAGGTGATCACATCTAGATCTCTTGTTCTGTAGGGATGGCCCTTAGTCCCCTGTTGTATCTCATTGTTGCCAAGGCTATGAGCATCTTTCTTTGCTCCACCGCTGATAATGGTTGCTATAAGTGGAGAGGAAGGTGCCCTATACTCTGCCTCAATAATGATGAAACACAAACTGAGCATCCAATCTCCACCATCATGAGGCATACATCTGGAGATGTGAAACATAAAGAAATTCTTCCAAGGCTCAGTGCTTGGAAGGAAGCCATTGACCACCACTAACTTGCAAAGCAATGCTCTGCATTGGATATCCAAATCTACAATGTTCAGCCCTCCTTGTTTGGGGCATATAACAGTCTCCCAAGCAACTTTGGCACAGAGTGTCAACTGTACCATCCAAACCTGATTAGAGAAAGTTGCGGACCAATCTGCAGAGATTGGCCAATGCATCCAACATGAGGCAATGAACGAAGCTGAGGCAAGCAATACATGGTTAACAATTATAATGGGCATATATATAGCTGGCATGCCTCCCTCATTACTCACTGCTTGCTTAGCATTGTTTGCTGTAGTCCCTCACATATGAGGTCTTCTCCCCTCTTGCTCGGGACATGTATTCCTTTGGATGATGATATTGAGAGCAGGTTCTCACCTGTGTTTCCTCTCCATCTCTCTCTCTCACTCTCTCTCCTGTGTTTCCACTTTCCCTTCTTCCATTGCACATTCTATCATGGTACCAGAGCGCTGGTGATCTTCAGTGTTGGATGCTCCCTCCTGCATTTTTTGCATTTTCAGCAAGGTGGACAGATCTTGCGTTTTTTTTCTCAGAAGTGCTGCTGGTCACCTGCCTCTTCCAGGCGTTTCTTCTCAGCAGCCTGTGGTCTTTCTCCATCAGTTTGACCTCTGAGAACCTCTTTTACACCTGTTTTTCTGCATTGTTTTCAGGGCAGCAGCACCTAGTTTGCTGCATTTTTCTATAGGTGGCTGTCTACAGCAGTTTTTCAGCGTTTTCTTGAGCATCTACCCCCCCCCCCCCCCCCCCCCCCCCCCCCCCCCCGGCCGTAGTGCTGGCCGCCTATTCTGTGCAGGACAGTAGCAGCCTACATGCTGCGTGTTTCTGATGCTGATTTGCTGATCTGAGACTTGGGTGTACCTATTTCTTCTGCGTTTCCAGATTCAGCCCTTTCTACTGCCCCGAATACCTCTGCGTTTTCAGATTTGCAGCCATGGTTGCTGCGTTTTTCTGAACAGATCTTGTTGGTAGCTCTACCTTATTCTGGGCTTCATCTGTTGGACCCGAAGGTACCTTCTCTTCAGCATTTTCTCTCATAGGAGGTGTGGACATTCGTTGGCCTGAATTTTCAGGTTTGTAGCCCTTGTGCGTTTTCTTCTCCAGTGGACACAGATCACTTGCAGAGGGGTTTTCTTGTGTGGATTGTGGCTTTGGAGGCAGTTTGGTACTTGAGGAGGATATTGAATTTCTGATTTCAGTCAGTGTTTTGCTGATTTTGGAGCATCTATACCTGTGTTTTGTTCCTGGCCTACACAGTTTCTTGGTTTCTCCATGTTCCTTGCCTTCTATTGGTGATGGAGTGCTGTTTTTTTTGCTGGATAGCCAGTGTTTTGGCTGCGTTTTGCTTCCCACAGGAGTTTTCTACACTTAGAGGGGGTCTACCTCCAGCTACTTCACTTGAGGATCAGTTTCGGGAGCTGTTTTGTATCTGTGAAGACTTTCTTCTGTGACAGGAGTTTACAAATTTTGGATGAGAGCAGTGATCTTTTTAGAGATCGTGAGGAGAGTTTATTTTTCTCCGAGCCTGTGTTCTTTGCAGTGTTTGCAGAACACGGAGGGTGTTTTGCCCTTGAGGTGTGATCCTTTCACCTTGATCACTTATTTTTTTGCTGATTCTTGGGATCTGATTCTACTTATGGAACAGTGTTCTGCTATCTGTGATGCTTTTGAGAACTTTGTTACCATTGCATTTTATATTCCTGCTTCCCTTCCTCAATGTGAGGAGTCTACCTCTGCCTCTCTTTGTGATGCTTCTGAGGATGCCCCTCCCCTTGTTGGTTCTGCAAGTTTGTTGCTTTGGAGGATGGTTTTTTGGACCCCGTGGGATGCTTTGGATCTGTGGTTTCTAACCGTGCCTGGGGCACAGCTTGTTCTGTTGCTTTTGTAGATTGCTTGTGGAGCTTTCTTGGTACCTGTTTCTGTAGTTTTTCATCTTTGATTGAGGACGGCGTCTTTGGCTTCTTGGAGTTCACTCAGCATCCGGTGCTGAGAGGGGGTGTTAGACATCATCCCCTTCTTGCTGGCTTCCTGTTTGGTGTCCTATTATAGCCTCTAGGACTGACCATGTTAGCTTGAGGGGCTGGTCACCCCTCACATATATTTTATCCATATTTATTCCCCATTTTATGGTCTTGGGTATTTTCCCAGTCGTGGAGGTTCTTTATCACTAGTTGGCTGCCTTCATATGGGCATATATATAGCTGGCATGCCTCCCTCATCACTCACTGCTTGCTTAGCATTGTTTGCTGCAGTCCCTCACATACGAGGTCTTCTCCCCTCTTGCATGGGACATGTATTCCTTTGGATGATGATATTGAGAGCTGGTTCTCACCTGTGTTTCCTCTCCATCTCTCTCTCTCTCTCTCTCTCTCTCTCTCTCTCTCTCTCTCTCTCCTTTGTCTCCACTTTCACTTCTTCCGCTGCACATTCTATCATGTATGTATGTATATAAAACAAGAAATATCTGATGGTGGTCTTCTTCAAGAACAGCAAAGAGACATGTCCAGCAGTAGGCACCACGAGCTCCCCGAACCCTGAAACGCTCCCCTCCGCCTCTGTCCCTCTGCCATCGCTTCCTTTCTCCATCGCTGCGCCCCTCCTTCCTCCATCGTTTCCTTCCTCCTTCGCTGCGTGAATCGCTCCCCTCCGCCTCTGATCCTTCCTCCGCCTCTGTCCCTCTGCTTTCGCTTCCTTCCTCCATCGTTGCGCCCCTCCTTCCTCCTTCGTTTCCTTCCTCCTTCGCTGCGCCCATCCGCCCCCCATCCTCCTCCGCCTCCCCTCCTTGCCTCTGCCCGCCCTAATTCGCCTCTTTCTTCCCCTTTGTTCGCCCCTACCCCTGCCCGCCCTTCTTCGCCCTCCTGTTGATCATTTCGCCTCCCCTCCTTCCTCCGCCTCTTCCCTCTACGCAGCCCTGTTGTGTTGCCCTTCCCCCGCCCTTCTTCGCCTTTGTGTCGAGCCATCTCCCCCTTGCCTCCCTTTTCTTTTTGCTTTTCCCTTTTCCTCCCTCCTTTCCTTTCCTTTCCTTTCCTCCGCCTCAACGCCTTCCTCTTCCCCTTGGTGCTGATTGCTCCTCATCCGGGTTCAAGTCAACCTTTTTCTTCGATTAGCATCATGGCTAATCATTCTCCCTCAGTTGGGCGAACCATTGTATTTTCCGAAGCCGAGCTCACGGTCCTCTACGCCGAAATAGAGAAAGACTCCAAAATGACCCTCATTGCCAGAATCTTTGGATCTCACCCATCCCGTCTCCAGGCTCGGGATTCGGTCCTGGCGGCTCTGCCCTCCGACCTCGCTCTACACTTTCGAGATGTCAGGTTGCTTGGAAGAGGTTTCTTCCAAGTGGATTTGGATTCTGAGGACGCAGCCTCAGAGGTTTTGAAGGGCAGCCCTTTGCCATTGGGCCGGAGGAAGATATTCTTTCTTCCCTACTCCAGCTATTTTGACCCTGTTGAGGAAGACCGGAACCGTTTCCCGATTACTCTCAGATTCCTAGATCTTCCTCGCGCATATTGGCCTATGTTAGAGGCCATCGGGTCTGCCTTTGGGCTTGTTCTTCAAGTGCCCCCCCTTCACGCCTTGCTGACATCTTCTGCCCAGGTGGTCACTGCCTCGGCAGATGCTGTCCCCAAGGTCATGGTTCTTGCCCGTGACATTGAGCTCTTTGAGGACTATGTTTTGCTTCTGGGCCCTTGTGGCCCTTTGAAGCAACGTATGGAGATTGCAGGTAAACCTGATCAGTGCTGGGTTTGTTACCAACAGGGACACTTTGCTTGAGATTGTCCCCGGGCTCAAGGTCGCAGGAGGCCTCGTAAGCGTGCCTCTCAGGTGCCACCTCCCTTGGTTCCTTCCCATCCTTCAGTCCGCCAGGTGTGGCGAGCTGTTTCTCACGCCCGCTCCCCTGGTGCGATTGATGGGAAGGCTTCCTCGGAGTTGCACACAGGCAGTTACCTTAGGAGGAGCAGGAGAGAGGCTTGTCAGGGATCCGGGGTAGAGACAGGCTTAGCGTTGACATTGACTCAGCTATTCCTTCGGAGTGGCTGACTCTTGCTCTAGACCCGACCCCCCCAATGTGGCTAGGCGTGTTCACCAGACACGATATCCTCTTGGCGGTCCATGGAACAGATGAGGACAGTGGTCTGCTCATTTTTTCTATTGGATTACATGGTAGATTAGAGAGAACAGAGCACCCCTTGGAGGATTTCAGAGGTTGCACCTTGCAGAGGGTGAGGGTGATTGGTTTTCGGGCACGGGCATGCCACATAGATCCAGCACCGGTCAAGGTGGCCAGGGAGAGATTTTGGCGGTTATGGATTTGGGAGTGTCGACCTCTCATGGGGTCGCAGTGGGACCCTGGAGAGTGGACTTGGCATGATCCCACAGATCGGATGGAGACTTTGGATGCCCCTTTCTTTGCATATACAACACGGCTCGGCTGCAAGATCCAGATGCCGGAGATAGATGGCACACTAGGAGCAGCAACACACTGGTAGTCTCAGGGCCTATCATAGCGCTTCCTTGTAGATTTCTGGAAGAGGCTTTGGGACAGCTTTTGGTCGAGGAAGATCACTCTCTTCCTTTGGTTGACGGCAAAAAGGAGTCTAGCGGTTGGTACTTGGCTGGCAGTCAGAGGTCGGTCAGCAGCTTGTTCGAGGTGCGGCCACCCCCAAGAGGCTCAGCAACATCGCCTTTGGGATTGCTCGAAGGCTCAGTAGATTTGGCAGCGGATTCTTTGCATCTTCGCTATGGACAAGGCATCGACCCGGATCATGACTTGGGGTACTGTCGCTTGGGCCACCAAGGCTAGAGTGCTCAGGACTTACAAGGAGGGTGGGGGAGGCCTTGCCCTTCAGGTCTCCCACCATCGTATTGCAGTAGTACCAGTCACAGCCCCACCTCCTGGTGTCTGGCAACCAGGCTCATGCCAGCAATGGGAGATTTGCAGTAGCAGCCTAGCACATCTGGCGTGCTAGATGTAGCGAGGCCATCGAGGGTACCCACACTCCGCCGGCTGAGACCGTCAGGAGCATATGGCTCGACATCATTCACACCCTCCATGGTCAGTGGGGGAAGCTGCAGGGAGGTTCTTGTCGCATGTGGAAGCAGCGGGAAGCCTTCTTGAGACTTTGGAGGCCTGGCCCTTTCCTCACAGAGAGGGGCGGTGACCCCATTTGGCATTACAGACCATGGCGTGCTAGATGTAGTGAGGCCATCGAGGGTACCCACACTGCACCGGCTGAGACCATCAAGAGCATATGGCTCCACATCATTCACACCCTCCATGGTCAGTGGGGGAAGCTGCAGGGAGGTTCTTGTCGCATGCGGAAGCAGCGGGAAGCCTTCTTGAGACTTTGGAGGTCTGGCCCTTTCCTCACAGATAGGGGCGGTGACCCCAGCGAGGCCATCGAGGGTACCCACACTCCGCGGGCTGAGACCATCAGGAGCATATGGCTCGACATCATTCACACCCTCCATGGTCAGTGGGGGAAGCTACAGGGAGGTTCTTGTCGCATGCAAAAGCAGCGGGAAGCCTTCTTGAGACTTTGGAGGCCTGGCCCTTTTCTCACAAATAGGGGCGGTGACCCCATTTGGCATTACAGACCACCTGTGTGGTTGCTCCCCCCTCCCCCTCCCCCTGTATGTGATAGCCGTCTCCTCATAGAGCAGCCAGCCGGAGGAGAAGCATCTCTTCCCCTTATGATCACTTGTTTCCCGCCCTTATATGAGGTGAGTTTGTATTTAGCTCTTCGTGGTTGTACTTGGCCCTTTGTGGCTGTTTTTTCTTTAACTAATTGAAGGATCTCTTTCCTGGGAAAAAAAAGAAAGAAGAGATGTATCTGTGCATGCAGGTAGGCCTCCGTTGCCAAGGCCACCAATTCAGAGGGCACATGCCATCGTGCCTCATGTATCTCACCATAATGTGCAAGATGCCCATGCATCTAGGGCTGCCCCATCAGATAGGGGTAAGACAAAGAGAGAAGAGCAAGAGCCTAAAACAAGAAGGCTCAAGGACTTTAAAGTAGGTGACAAATCGGTCAAGTTTGAAGCTTACCATGGGGAGTATGATGCTTCCAAGGTGATGGATTTTGTTGCTTAGTTTGATATTGCATTTAGTGACGAGGCTTTTTTTGAAAAGTAAAAAATAGGACTGTTGTGCTGAGACTGAGCCCACACTGTTGAGACGCCTCGATTCTGCTGCGCCCGCCTTCTTCTCTGCCCCTGCCTCTGTCCCCTATTTTGCTTCTGCTGCCTCCGCCCCCTCCTTTGTCACCGCCTCTGCTGCCCTTGCCTCGTCCCCCCACCTGCCCCCACTTCTGCTAACCACCTCAGCCCCCGCTGTTGCTGCCCTCCTCTGGCTCCGCCTCTGTTGCCTTCCTCTGCCCCCGCCTCTGCTGCCCACCTCAGCCCCCGCCTCTATTGCTCCCGCTTTGCCCTCCACCTATGCCCCTGCTCCCTCCCCTGCCGCCTCTGCTGCCCCCACCTTGTCCCCCGCCTCCTCCCCTGCCCTTGCTTCTGCCCCCCGCCGCTTCCTCTTCCTCAGCAGCCTCTCCCGCCACCTCTTTTCCTTCAGCACCATTTTTTAAATTGGATTCGAGTCAGCCGCCCACTGTTGATCGGCTTTATGGCTTCCGCCACAGCCAATTCTTCATCACCGGCTGGGAGAATCATCATTTTTTCGCAAGACGAGCTCACCTCTCTCTAGCACGACATTGACATTGAGGTCTAGACCACGGTTTATGGCTCCCACCCCTCTCGCTCGCAGGCCCGCGAATGGCTTCTGGCAGCCCTCCCTTTAGAACTGATTATGCACTTCCAAGATACACATCTACTTGGTCGAGGCTTCTTCCAGGTGGATTTTCTTTCTTTGGAATCTACTTCTTAGGTGTGCAGCCCCTATCCTCTTGGCCCCAGGAAGATCTTCTTCTTTCAGTACCAGGTGGGCTTTGATCCAATGGTGGAGGATCAGTGCCTCACCCCGGTCTCATTGGGGTTCCCTGCTCTTCCTTGGTCTTATTGGAAGCTCTTAGCTTCGATAGGGGCATCCTTTGGCTAGGCTTTAGAGTTACCAGCCCTCCCGGGCTCTCCCGCCTCAGCTTCCGTTGTTGTCACCGCCACTTCAGAAGGTGTACCCCGGGTTTTTGTGCTTGTTCCTTATGCATCGATTACTAACGATCATATCATGCTTCAGAGGCCTGACAGCTCTCACTTTTGTTAGAGGATGGAGATTGCAGTGTTGGATGTTGTCGATAGGGCCACATTGCTAGAGATTGTCCTAGATCGAGAGGCCACACTAGGAGGCGGCGTGGTCCTGCCCAACAGATGCCTCTTGCCAGTTACACAGACTCTAGTGGCCCTTGTGCCCCAACAGACCACACAACGTTCGGTTGTGGTTAGAGATGGAAGGCGCCCTCGGACCCCCGTACCTGTCCCTTTACCCTCACCCTTAGAGGAGCACCCCAACCCTTATGCAGCTCTTGCCTCACAGGATTAGGATGTGGATCCTTCTTTGGAGGATGAAGCTCTGCAGGCACAAGATTTGGATCCCTCGCAGGAGGATGTAGCACTACAGACACAAGATGATTACACCCACGAGGATGATGTTGCGCATTTGCATTATCATGGTACCTCTCCAATTTTGAGGTCCAACCGTGGCTTTTCCCTGGAGTGGGAACGAGAGGTAAGGTTTTCATCGTCAGATTTTTCGCTTTTGGCTAGAGGCTGCTGGTTGGCTGAATCGCCTTTGCTACGGGATTACTTCGGCAGATCACCTCTGCTTCAGGTTGCTACTGGCTGCTGGTTGCCTCTACGACTGGGTGTTGCTGGTCGCCTTTGCTAACTACAAGGAGCTGCTGGTCGCCTTTGCTCATAGTCGCCATATGTAGGCTGCTGGTCGGCCGTTTTGGCTTGGTCGTACAGGGCGGATAGCATCGTCACCTTTCAACGAGTCTTCTCCCACCGAGTGTCTAGTCCAAGGGCCAATACGGGCACACCAGCATCGTGTGTGGACCCAGAAAACCAGTTCCATGACTGTTTACTCCAGTGAAGGGCGGGATAGTGAAGGGCGGGAAGATTTCTCGAGGGACATCGACTACGAAGGGAACTCTTCTCCAACCATCTTGATTGGTATGTGTATTCATTCCTGGTGCATTTATGGCAAATCTGGCAAATTTGGCTTAAGAGCCCGTGGAACATTGTACCAATAAAATACTCCAATAATATATTTGGTATTGAGGGGGGTTCGGCCCGAGATTCCGGCCCTAGTGTGGTGCTACTGAGCATTTTCTCTTTTCCAGTTTCGTTTACGTCTTGTGGTGTGATGAAGATCTTGAGTGTGTAAGTGTTGCTCAGCCACGATATGGTGCCCAATACGTGCTTACACCTCCAGGTGTGCATTATACCATTGAAGTCTGTAATGCATACCCCAGCCTGTGGGAAAGATAGACCACACCCCATAGGGGATATGACATCTTGGACAGTGCATACACACTTAAAAAAAAAATGAGTGTTCTATTACCAAGGAGAAATATACACGGGGAGGATGTACTTCAGAGAGAAGTCATCCAAGGAAGAAAGCTAGAAACAATAGAAAAAGACTATCGGGTATCAATAGCCTCCAGCTGTCAACAGTCCTGTAGGGACTAGCGAAGATTGGCAGGAAAGAAAGCATATGCATCTAGAGAAGGCTGTCGAAACATAATATGGTTCCTACGCGCGCGCGTGCACACACACACACACACACACACACACACACACACTCAAAACCATTATAACATTTTTGCGTTTTCTAACTGTAGGTATAAATTTGAAATTGTAACTTTTAAGTAGATAGAACTTTCAACAATGTATTATGTTGAGTGTAAGCCATGCATCTTATTGTACGAGTATTTGAGAGGTTTTGGTGGGGAATGTGGAAAGTGTACAGGGGTTCATACCAACAATGACTACTATGGGGATGTGCTGGTGTTTTTTGTTACTTGAAGCTCTTCTTCTTGCGGAGGTAAATGTGGCCCTCCTAGAAGAGCGTAAAAACAGAGGTTCTACTAGTGTTGTGTCTTTGTGTGCCATGGCAGAGAAGACCCTGGGTCCTTTAGGTGGAATTCTATCTGCTTTTATATACAGTTTCTTGTCCTACACATTGATGGTGGCTTACATTGCCAAATCTGGAGATGTTCTTTCACCACTTATTCATATCTCACCCTCACTCGGTTGCTGGACCTTCACATTGGTGGTCGGCAGCCTTATATTGTTTGGAGACACGAAGCTGGCCGATTCTTTCAATCAGATTCTGACTTCCGCTCTGATAGGTGAGTTTCCTTTTTCATTTGTGGTCTCAGCATCAAACGCTGATATTACTATCATCATCAAGTGCTTTCTTGCAGGAGTGTTCATGTTGATCATCATGGGAGGGGTTGGAATCACGAACTGGTCAGGTCTACAACACATGAATTGGGAAGGGACACCGGAAACATTTCCTGTTATCTTTTTTGCACTCGTGTATCATGATCTTGTGCCAGGTGTTCTTTTCTAGGCACACTAAATTTTTCACAACTTCATGAAAATTGGGAATCTTGGTATTTATCGATTTTGATCAAACATTTTTTTTATTTCTAGTGTTGTGCATGTACTTGAAGGGTGACATTCATCGTATAAGACTGGCAGTTCTACTTGGAAGTGTTGTACCTTTGGTTATGTTTGTAAGCTGGGATGCAGTTATTTTGTGCATTGCACCAATATCTGGGAATGAAGATCCACTGGAATTCCTAACAAGGTAACACAAGCAATCATCTTCCTGCCAAACTTCTGATTTGTTATGTACTTGAGGTAAAACATGTTCTTTTGAAAATGCAATTTGATGTTGCTCCACTTTCCTTACTCCAAGGTCACTTCTCACCTAGCATGACCAATCCACCATATACACTTACATGACTACCCGATATGATTACCCATCAAGGCCATTCCAAGACGAGCACGGCAAAACTTCTTGTGGATACTTCCTTGCAATCCTGACACCATCCCAAGCAGGGAATAGGGTCAAGGGATATGGTCAGCTCCTCTGTCAAGAAGGGGGCCTCAACGGGAAGTGCCCTAGTGAAGAAGCGCTACAAGTTGGCTTTAATGAGATCATGCAGATGGGTCTAAGCTTGAGCATGCTTCGTCCATTTGATCCTGAAAGAGGGGGGAGTGTATATCTTAGAGGATCTTTTCTTGGGAAAGAAAAGAAGGTTTGATAATGCGGTATTAGGATGTTATGTGGAAAAGTGGATTCCACCATGTAGTAGGGATGAGTGCCAAAGTGCATGAAAGTAGTGTCAGTGATGGTGGACACACAGAGGATGACTCATCAGTAAGGCTAAGGATTCCTCTTTGTATATGCACTCTCCTCTATGAATGAAGATCTGGGTGCTGTTTTAATTTACTTGCTCTCAATTGATGCAAATATCTTCCCTTCATGTAATTCTCTTCCCTTGATGAATGCGAGTTAAAATCGGGCCAGGGCTACGTGAGAGAAAATAGGCCTAGCATTAAAAGGGAGGGCAGATGGCCTCCCTTCCTCTCTGCTTCACTGAGTTTTAGAAAAGATGATTAATATTGGAGGCTAGACAAGATGTTCAATTTCACTTTAATATCAATATCTGAATTTTGCATTTTGGTAGAACTTGCAAAAAATATTTGCACGTTTTTTATTTTGATCATGAAGGCAATCTTATTTTACAGGTTAGGAGGAACGAGCCTTGCCATTATGATTGAGTTGTTCTCAATTTTAGCTTTGGCAACATCTTTCATTGGCACTTTAATAGGTTTCATGGAGTTTTTCAAAGAGAGATGGAATCAAACGTCAAAAGACAAAGCAAATAAGAGTGATCCGATTGCCTTCTACACAGGGTTAATGGTGAAGTGCATTACTTCAGAGTTTTCCAAGGTTCATCCGAGTGATAATAATGTTAGATCTAGAAGTGAGTCTGCCAAGGGATCTATTTTTGCTAGAGATTTGGAACTTCTCTACAATGGGTGGATGAAGAGAAGGATGGAAATTGCATCATTTGTTCTGATTTTGGCCCCACCACTAGTAGCTTCAACCATGGTTTCTGATGCTTTTTTCTCTGCAACCGACTTAGCGGTAAGGTTGAGTTCTATGAAAGCTTACAAATTCTTTTTTCTTTAATTTATGCAATATGAGACTAGTGATGGCAAAGTAATGCTCTTTATATGTGTGTGTGCTTCTTATGACCTAGTAGGGTGGTTATGGTATGACAACACTCTATGGATTATTTCCACCAATCATGGCTTGGTCATTATATGAGAGGGGTATTTTCCTAAGGAAAAATCAGGCAGGATCTTTGTTTGCCTTATCAAAGCCCCAAGTACATGCAATTTTGGCTGTTAGTGGAACTTGTGCCACCGGAATTATAGTGAGTCAACTCATGTTGGACTTCAGCAACAACTGGTCTTGAAGTGCATACCAATGCCCTTGGTACTACAAACCTTGTAAATTGCTGGGGTTGGGGATTGTTGCAACCAAAGATGTACTTGTTGCACGTATGTAAGCACAATGTGTAACCTTCACTACTTGACCAATGAGCATGTGATCACTCATAGCTGTAGTGATAAAAAATGTCTTGAGTTCTTAGTATTTTTTATATACTTTGCTCATGTAAGGAATTATTGGAGGAAGCCTATTGGGGGCTTTTGCAAAGATTCCATGGAAATGCTTGACATAAATAACACTCAATACAATCAAACCTAATTTGATGGTGCAAAAATATATTGCTCAGCATTTTAGCCTACCATTTAGACACTTTGACCTTCGGTTGTGTGGAGACAATTGGTACTCTACACGATTTTAAGTCTCTAAAAAACATGCTTGGGTATTAGTTTGATTAATTTAATCTGATCACCTCAAGCCTGGAGTGCAACCTGAATGAAAGCAAAGTTTTCACTCTAATCATAATATAGTTTTCTTGAATGTGTCGATCAATCAAATATTACGGCCACAAAAATAACAAATATCCTCCACACATATATTGGCAAATAAATATTTTACACAACAATAAATGTTTATCTTACACACAGAGACCACAATTATTTTGAATAGCATGGGAAAAAGCACTAAATTTAAGCTATTCATTTCTTTTAAAAGATTATATACCATAGATAAATGCCCTCTTATCCCTTAAATCATGCCATGCAAGAAAGGTGGACTACCATTCGGGTGTCCAGGGTTCGAGTATTTGTATTTTTGGTCTTCAATGAAACCTAGGAAAGTTCATGTAGAAGAAGTGGTGATGAAGGCCCTTTCAAGTTGTACCTTGTAAAGTACAAAAGAGCTTTACAGAACTAGAGCCCATGAGGAGAGTTCTAGGATGCAATAGCTAAAGACGGATCTAGAAGAGTTAAACTACATGGGTACAAGTAGAGTAGTATAGTGGACTTTTATAAGCTCCTAGCTTAGCAATTCAAAGTAAGACTTGGGGTTTAAATTCTTGAATATGGTCATAATTCAGCCTCAAATTGTACAATCAATGAAAAAGGAACCTTCTATTATTAGCTAGGAGAGATGCGTGCTTGTGGATGGATTACAACCCTTTAAGGGAGTGGAATGTACAAAGTAAAAATAGAGAGGTTCTCTCCATGGCTAGCAAACACATCACGGAGGTGGGAAGCCACAGTGGGGGGCATGTAGTGCCAGGTGACCATCACCCTTGTGTAGCTAGATCTGCAATCCATACTGTGTGGAGTATTCAAAGAAGGGAAAAGTGAGGTGTTCTAATATGATAGTGGGATTCCTCTAATACTACTCTCCCTATCCCACTAAAAGCTAAGCCCTATGCTTATGGAAGGTCATTGTCCATATCTGCTATTTGGGGGCATTGTGTTCATGTACTAGCTACGAAAAACAAGGAGAGCTCTTCAAATTTTCAACTGATCCATCACTGGATCCCTTAGTTTCTTCACGTGTGTTTTCTCTTTAGTCCCTTTTGGAGATTCCTTCTAGAAAATCATGGAGACCATACCGTGTCCATTCTCCCCCTAGCCCCATGTGTGACAAGTAGAAATATATATAACCTTAAGTCTTCATACCCCTTTGGTGTGCCTCTTATTTAATACCTCAACTCGCATTTCCTCGTTTGTATAATTGGGCCTCACACCCATTTTGTGGCTACTAATAACCCATTGCACATTGTGGAAAATTATGGAGACGAAAACTTGTCCATTCTCCCCCTAGTGACAAGTGGTGATATATATAACCTTAAGTCTTCATGCAACTTTGTGTGCCTCTTATTCATTTCCTCATCTATTAGGCATAACACCCATAGCCTGGTCACTTGCCCACACATTGGCCAGCCCTCTAGGTTGCATACCTACAAAGCAAGCATCTTAAGAGTCTAATCATTGCACCAAGTATGGAGGTGTTAACCTAGTTTTGGGGCTAACTAATATTTTACACCAAAGAGCAAAGAAAGACACATCAAAGGGATGTATGATCAAGCTATGAAATAGTAGTGTATATGTCTTTAACTTGGATATGCACCTGCATGTGAACGGCAAGCTAGGATGAATTCCCAAATGGATATTATAAGATTAACCATTGTATAAGCAATAGGCCATTTACAAGCCATGGGCAGCCACACATGAAGAGTGTGTCAATACATAAGGCCTTGTTCACACACTTTAAGACTGCGTGAATCCACTTAATTGGTCCATACAATGTGCAAAACGCAACAAATGGTTATTAAAAGGACTATGACAACCCTATTGCACATGAAAATACTCCCATTTGAGCATATTGCAAGATTGAATCCCATTTTAAACTCTTGAAATTCCTAATTAAGTTATCAATAAAAAAACTAGCAAATTAAGACTAATCAATAATTATTAAACTCTTGAATCCCATTTTAAACTCTTGAAATTCCTAATTAAGTTATCAATAAAAAAACTAGCAAATTAAGACTAATCAATAATTATTAAGATACTTTTTAGTGGCTTGGGTGTTTTTTCCTTCATTTTATTACTAATCTACCTATCTAATAAAAAGAACTAAAAAAGAGATTGCCCTATGCTAAGCTATAGCCCTCTTCTAAATGAGCCTAACAATGCAAAAAGTAAGCAAAACTACTCTTTGCATGCTTTAGGAGCCTAAAACACACTAACACTATAATTTACGAGCAAATTTTGATAAAATCAAGAAAAAATATGTTTTTCCTTCCTTTTCTACACATAAATTCGCACATCAACCTTGTGTGTTTTGTGGACACACCACTACTCTACATAGAGCTCTGTTAGAGTAACAAGGAAACAAATCAAAGAGACTACTAGCCGAACCTAGCAACAAGACAAAAAAATCTTTAGACTTAGAGATGAGGGATTCACTCTACCACTACTCCTAGAGTTATGGGGATCATTGTGGTCGATGAGTTATCAATGAAGGCAAGCATCAACTGCATGGATGGGTCTTGATGAAGGCACGCATACGTGTGTGGACAACACTAAACGGCATTCCTTCCACACTCAAACTTTCACTTCAAAGAGTTTCATCACTAAATAAGTCTCTCACACCTATGGCAGCTACGCAAGCATCATAGAGCAGAGAAGAAAGAGCAAGTCTCAATTGCAAAAAGGGAGAGTATTTCTTGCATTATGAGAAAATGACTTATATACAAGGCCTTATATGCTCACACACAGTTAAAGTGTGACCGACTAGACTCCCACACTTAAATGACTTATATACAAGGCCTTGTGTTCACATACTCTTAAAGTGTGCTTGACTAGATGCCCATGGCTCTTAAAGTGTGGCCGACTAGATGACCATGGCCTTATGTGCTCACAAACTTTAGGACAAGGCCTTATACTCTTAAAGTGTGTGAATAAGACCTTATATGTTCACACACTCTTAAAGTGTGGCTAATTAGATACCCATGGTTGTTAATAAATGGCCTATTGCTTATACAATGGTTAATCTTATAATACATCCATTGGGAATTCATCCTAGCTTGTCGCCACATGCCCTAGAGGAGGAATCAATATAGCCATTATGTCAAACCATTACGGGTGCCTATCCAAGTTGTAGACATATACACTGCTATTTCATAGCTTGATCATACATCCTTTTGATGTGTGTTTTTTTGCTCTTTGTTGGTGCAAAATATTAGTTAACCCCAAAACTGGGTAAACACCTCCATACCTAGTGGAATGATTGGACGCTTAAGATGGTCACTATGTAGCTAGGATGCTTAAGATGCTCACTATGTAGCTAGGTAGCCTAGAGGACTGGCCAATGTGTGAACAAGTGACCAGGCTATGGGTGTTAGGCCTAATAAATAAGGAAATGAATAAGAGGCACACAAAGGTGTATGAAGACTTTCTCGGTCAGTGGGCACACTTATTTGATGCACTTCATGGTTGCCGAGTATGTTTCTCCATATCTTCCCTTCTTTGTCATCCTCTGCCCGTATAAATATTACTCTTCTTTTCTCTACGTTTGGTACCTATACTGCTGTAGCCGCCTCCTTTATCGCCACCACCATCGCCAGAGCCACCACTGCCATAGCCGCCTGCAGAATCGACTACAACTACTTCTCCTAGAAATGGAGGTGGCAATTGTGCACCGCGAAGGATATCTTCTAGTTCATAAGTACATTGACACCAAACCACGTAAATATTGATTGTAGGCAAGCATACGTGACTGGACAACTCTCACTAAATAAGTCTCACACCTATGGTAGCTATACATAGAGAAGAGAAGAAAGAGCAAGTCTCAATTACAAAAAGGGAGAGTATTTCATTATGAGAAAATGTTTTATATACAAGACCTTGTGTTCACACACACTTAAAGTGTGTGTGAACAAGACCTTGTGTTCACACACACTTAAAGTGTGATCGACTAGACGCCCACAATTAAATATACAAGGCCTTCACTTGTGGGCTTATTCCCCATCTCTCTGTTATCTTCCTTTGGCTTCTCTCATCTCCTTTCTTTTACTACCCCTTTTCCCTTCTCTTTCTACCTTTAGATTTTATAGAGCAATGAACGAAGCCTTCATCTGCAACTTCTTAGGACGGGGCCTTAGCTGGAAACTCATGAAGTCCACAAAGAGAACTCTATACAATGGAACAAAAACTCCATGTGATTACCTCGTATGCACTCACGATATTGATGATTGAGAGAAACTCAATGACATGTGTAAATGACAAACTGTTTTCTCATGGGATTGAAGAAAAACACTTTGCACAATTTGAGCATATTCTCAAATCTAGATTCTATTAATCAATGTTAGAAAGAAGTAATCCATTTAGATGCTAACATGTGGGAGAACAATTGTGAAATGGGATCTTCCTCATCTAAACTAGTAAAAGCAAGTATCTTTCTTGTCTAAACCAATAAAATCAAGGATAATTGCAAAATGAGATCTTCCTCATCTAAACTAGTCTTTCCTTGTCTAATCTATGGCAATTGTCATCAAAACCACCTTAACTCTATACCTTAAGCCAATATTTTTATACTGCAATCATTGTAAAGTTTTGGGTTGTCACCACGTCTCATAGTGCCCAAAACATGTGTAACAAGTAGACAAAACACCATCTTAATGTTAAAAATCAAAGATGGCGGAGAAGTTTTTTTATATGGAGTTCTATTAATGGAAGGGTGCAAGGTCCCTCCCAAGCCATGTATGTATGTGTCTCTTTTAAAATAGATTTCAATAAGGAAAGAGAGTGTAATTAGAGAAGAGTGAGACAACAAGACTAGAAACATTAGGAAAGTGTTAGAATAAAAATATTAGCTCCAAAAATCCTAAAAGAAATAAGAACATAAGAATAGTTCTGTTAAGAGATAAGTATTCCCAAAAATAGAATTTCGAGTTTACGTGATAAGAGGTTATATTTAGAGTACTTTTACACATTTAGAGTCCATGGATACTAAAAATGTGGAAAAATAACGCAATTCTAAAGATGATGCATTTGTGGCTATATACAAACGTTTTGGCCTATTTTGCCCACGATGACTTGTAGACCAGATGCCTTCCCGTTCTTTTAACTGGTTATATGACTATATTCTGAGTTTTTATCGGAGAGTTATGGCTGAAACAATTTGCTGTTTCTGTCAGGGTCTCTACACAGAGAAAACTGTGAGAAGGCAGCAAGTAGTCTCAAGGTAATTCTAGAGCTTGAGATGCATATCTCCCTTCATTCTTATCTAATATCTCAGAAAAGAAGCTTAGATTGCTATGGTCCTTCAGAGGAAGAGACCAAAACTCCATAGCTTTTCTTTTGGAGAAAGAATAGTATGCCGTAGTCCTGTAAGAGAAGGCTATTTTGCCATAAACCTTAGAAAGAGAGAAGAGTCACAGTACGAGTAAGAGGAGATAAAGCTTGGGGATAACTGGATAATTTCAATCATAAGACAAGGTATTAGAAGACTCCATTCTCTTATGTCAAGTTCTAAAGCTCTTGTTAACGAGCAAAGGCAACGATAAACGATAAATTTCTGTAAGGTATATACATATTTTATTTTTCAATTATATATCATTCTTAGGGGTTGAGGTATGGCCCCGACTTCTCTATTGATTGTTAATAGTGATCTATTTAATTGATTTACTATTTAAAGTTTGTATTCGTTAGCATATGCCTTAATAAAGAATGTCTTATCGCAATCTCAAGTTGAAATGCTAAAATCTTTGTGAAAAGGATTGTTTTCTTAAGAAGGTAACATGGATTCTAGTCCTATGGTTTAGTGAGTAAATGGATTATTATCTTGGTTAAATTAAGGTACAGGTACAACTTCTCCCTGCCTTGACGCTGCCCCGTTCTTGTGCTTGTGTAGCCGGACGGCGGAGACGTTAGTAAGGCCCGGAGTTAGCCCATGGTATCCCTCATACCATTGGGAGAATGAGGTTTGCCGATTGAGGTAAGTGATTGTGTTGCTGCGTAGTTCTGAGGGCCCAGGCTAGTGCGGTGATTTAGCCCACCCTAGTGCGCAGACATCCCTCTGAGGGGCGGGAGGATCGAGCGATGGAGCCTGAGAGGGCGACAGGCCGGCTTGAGTCCTCGCACAGCGGCCGGCGATGAGGTGTATGGCCTCGTAGGGTTTTGCCCAGCATGTGGAGACTGGAACGCCGAATTCTAGATCATCGGCGGTATAAAGGAAAAGAATAAGAGAGCCGGTTTGGCTTGTATGAAATTGATTCATATTTAAACTTTGTTTTTATAAATCTTGTCTTTGGTATGATTGTATTGTAGAAAAAGGCTGTTTTAACAAACCTTGTGAAAAGGGCCTTAATTAAGGAACATGTTTATTTATGTCAAACAGTGTGGTAGGATTAATTAGAAAACAAATTGACGCGTGAGTAGGGTGGAAAGTGGGAGGATGGAATATCCCGACGGCACCATCCTACGGACGGATGGACCTGATTAGTCGGGTAGCTTTCCAACAGATTAAGTGAAAGCCCTACGCTAGATAAATAGGTTCTTAGGCAACTCTATTCTAGAAGACTAGGCTAGCGGCCGCGCCGGATGTGCCTTGCATGGATGAGGAAAAAAGCGTTGTCTCTAGAAATCAAGTCTTGTAGTTGCCCAATTTATGTGATCAATTATCCTATGGTGGGTGATTTGATTTTAGAAGACCACGCTCCCCCTGCTGTGCGGGATAGAACTAGGTCTAACCTATGAATCGTATCCTTGAATCGCTGTATGGTCAAGGTGTCGATGAGTAGAAAATTTTCTCTAAGATAAGACTTAGTGGACTATCTTAAGTGTTTCCCCTATTTTTGGAAGGGGGGAACCTTACAAGTGGTATCAGAGCGGATCTTAGCTCCTAGGATTTGTTTTTCAAAGGTTAACTGTCAAGGGATTAAAACAAGTGATTGTTTATCATATAAGGACGAATCAATCATCTCTACTGGCCATAGAAGTGATTTGAATATCCTCACATGTTGAGACAATCATCTTATGAAATTGTGCTTGTATCTTAGGGGTGCACACGCAAGATATTTGTACAATAAAATTGAGAAATAAGATTGGGAAAAAAACCTTTTGTGAGGAAAAACATAGGGTGATCAAATTAAGAAACTAGTGAGAAATTGAATGACTAGAAGGATAGACCGAAACTTGTTTAGAGAAATTTTCAGGATATATCTCATTAACCTGCATATTATAAATTATTAAGATTATAACTCCATTAAGATTTGATTAGTTGACATGTGAATGCCATCCATTGGATGCTTTACACTAGGACGATCATCCAAGATCTAGAACCCATCTCAGACAAACATGGGTCTAAATTCGGATGTGTAATTCCTAGAGGATCATGCTCTTAGATGTGTTAATCCCAAGATACTAGATGTGTAATTTTCAGAAAACTAATCATCTCAGATGTGTTAATCCTGATAATCTTTGGATGTGTCAATCCCAAGGCACCAGATGTGTAATCCTCAAAAAATGAAGATGTCAAATATATTAATCCAGAATGCCTTTAGATGTGGCACTATGATAGGTATTTGATAGTTTTGAAATTTTCATGGATACAATGAAAGAAGTAAGTTCACCCTTGCTCGTCTAAAAATCGTAAAAAAATGCTAAATTAGTTAGAAGCATTTTTGTCGATCTAACCACGAGAACCAGAATCAGTTATGGGATGCCATGAAAATAGACCTTTCGAGAAAGGTTTTGTCCTTCAGGATTTTGAGAGGATAAAATGAATGAATTTTTGCAGCTAACTCAAGAAAGGAAGACTCTAAAAGAATACCACCAAACTTTTGTTAAACTTCTCCGATTTGCTCTAGAGATGGATGAGGTAACTCTTCTCTATCGATTCATTTGGAAGCTTAATCTACCTTTGAATAACCTCATCAAGAATGTGAAACCATCCTCTATTTCAGAAGCCATAATTATAGCCAGAGACTGTGATAAAGTTCTTTTTATATAGAAAGTGTCGAGAAGGACATGAGTATGAAATTGCTATCATAGGTTAGATTGCATAAAGAATTGATTCCCTTACGTTTTTCCATGATAATTTGCTAAGTACCATATTACATCGGGGTATAGAATAAGGAATTCGAAGGTTCATATCATATGAGAGGTATATGGATGCATGAACTTAGGATAATAAGGCCAATTAACTTTAGAATAATAAATACCTTTTGGAGGCACAACAAAACGAGCCAAGCACATGAAATAAAGGACTCTTTAAGAACAATGTTTAGATAAAAGAAGATTTTTACCTAGTGGGGACACCACTTTGAAAGAGACAGGAGGATTTACTTAGATACTATCCCAGCTCGCGAGATGAGGACATCTCGAATCTTTTAAGTGGGGGAGATTGTAAGGTCCCTCCCAAGCCATGTATGTATGTGTCTCTTTTAAAATAGATTTCAATAAGGAAAGAGAGTGTAATTAGAGAACAGTGAGACAACAAGGCTAGAAACATTAGGAAAGTGTTAGAATAAAAATATTAGCTCCAAAAATCCTAAAAGAAATAAGAACATAATCTGAATAGTTCTATTAAGAGATAAGTATTCCCAAAAATAGAATTTTGAGTTTAGGTGATAAGAGGTCATATTTAGAGTACTTTTACACATTTAGAGTCCATGCATACTAAAAATGTAGAAAAATAATGCGTTTCTAAAGATGGTGCATTTGTGGGTATATACAGACGTTTTTGCCTATTCTGCCCGCGAGATGGCTTGTAGACCAGATGCCTTCCCGTTCTTTTGACTGGTTATATGACTATATTCTGAGTTTTGATCAGAGAGTTATGGCCAAAACAATTTGTTGTTTCTGTCAGGGTCTCTACACAGAGAAAACTGTGAGAAGGCAGCAAGTAGTCTCAAGGTAATCCTAGAGCATGAGATGCATATCTCCCTTCATTCTTATCTAATATCTCAGAAAAGAATCTTAGATTGCTATGGTCCTTCGGAGGAAGAGACCAAAACTCCATAGCTTTTCTTTTAGAGAAAGAATAGTATGCTGTAGTCCTGTAAGAGAAGGCTATTTTGCCATAGACCTTAGAAAGAGAGAAGAGTCACAGTACGAGTAAGAGGAGATAAAGCTTGGGGATAATTGGATGATTTCAATCATAAGACAAGGTATTAGAAGACTCCATTCTCTTATGTCAAGTTCTAAAGCTCTTGTTAACGAGCAAAGGCAACGATAAACGACAAATTTTTATAAGGTATATACATATTTTATTTTTCAATTATATATCATTCTTAGGGGTTGAGGTATGGCCCCGACTTCTCTATTGATTGTTAATAGTGATTTATTTAATTGATTTACTATTTAAAGTTTGTATTCGTTAGCATATGCCTTAATAAAGAATGTCTTATCGCAATCTCAAGTTGAAATGCTAAAATCTTTGTGAAAAGGATTGTTTTCTTAAGAAGGTAACATGGATTCTAGTCCTATGGTTTAGTGAGTAAATGGATTGTTATCTTGGTTAAATTAAGGTACAGGTACAACTTCTCCCTGCCTTGATGCTGCCCTGTTCTTGTGCTTGTGTAGCCGGACGGCGGAGATGTTAGTAAGGCCCGGAGTTGGCCCATGGTATCCCTCATACCATTGGGAGAATGAGGTTTGCCGATTGAGGCAAGTGATTGTGTTGCTGCCTAGTTCTGAGGGCCCAGGCTAGTGCGGTGAATTAGCCCACCCTAGTGTGCAGACATCCCTCTGAGGGGCGGGAGGATTGAGCGATGGAGCCTGAGAGGACGACAGGCCGGCTTGACGATGAGGTGTATGGTCCCGTAGGGTTTTGCCCAGCATGTGGAGGCTGGAAGGCCGAATTCTAGATCATCGGCGGTATAAAGGAAAAGAATAAGAGAGCTGGTTTGGCTTGTATGAAATTGATTCATGTTTAAACTTTGTTTTTATAAATCTTGTCTTTGGTATGATTGTATTGTAGAAAAAGGCTGTTTTAACAAACCTTGTGAAAAGAGCCTTAATTAAGGAACATGTTTATTTATGTCAAACAGTGTGGTAGGGTTAATTAGAAAACAAATTGACGCGTGAGTAGGGTGGAACGTGGGAGGATGGAATGCCCCGACGGCACCATCCTACGGACGGTTGGACCCGATTAGTCGGGTAGCTTTCCAACAGATTAAGTGAAAGCCCTACGCTAGATAAATAGGTTCTTAGGCAACTCTATTCTAGAAGACTAGGCCAGCGGGCTGTGCCTTGCATGGATGAGGAAAAAAGCGTTGCCTCTAGAAATCAAGTCTTGTAGTTGCCCAATTTATGTGATCAATTACCCTATGGGTGATTTGATTTTAGAAGACCACGCTCCCCCTGTAGGATAGAACTAGGTCTTACCTATGAATCGTATCCTGGAATCTCTGTATGGTCAAGGTGTCGATGAGTAGGAAATTTTCTCTAAGATAAGACTTAGTGGACTATCTTAAGTGTTTCCCCTATTTTTGGAAGGGGGGAACCTTACAAAGGGAATACCCCTTTTTATAAAGTTCTAAAAAAGATGATTTTCTTTTTCATGCTTTCTAAAGCAACTGAATTTCCCTATTTTCTTAATTTCCTAAAGCTCCTAGAACTTGTTCACATGCTTATATAGAAAATCCTTTATAACTCTTATTCTAGAGCTCGTTTTTCAATGCTATTCGATTCCTTTTTTATCTTGAGCTTGTTATTTTTCAACACTCCCCCTCGGAGCTTAAGATCTTTAATACATATAGCTTGTACTGCTACTCTTCAAGGTAACTCCATCCTTTAAGTATTCAATGTCGATGGCAAACTCTATTGTTGTTGATAATTCTATGTCATCAACCACCTTTGTGGTGTCAAAGATTGAGTCACCCCACGACTCTTGGCTTTTTTTTTTGCATTTGTCTTCAAATTTTCTTGCTTTTGCACCTGGTGTGTAAACATTGAGAATTTTTGGACTAAGTTCTTCTTCTGAACTTTGTGATTCATCATTCGTTGATTGAAAAATATCCAATTTCTCATTTTTCTTGTGTGTAGTAGCCTCCTTTGGTAAGCTAGCCTTTCTTCCTATCCAAGTTGATGTAAACTTTAAATTTGTCGAGTGTTTTTCATGTTCTTGAGATGTACCAATGTACCAACTTTTTGATTCATCAAATGTCACTTCCCTTGTGATGTGTATACTTTTCTATTTATTATATATCCAAGAAATACACACACCTATGCCTTTAACCTTGTACCTCTGTTTGGTACATGAACATACTAGGCAATGCTTCTAAGTTCAAGTAAGATATTTTAGGTTTATAATGTGTCTACACCTCTTCTGGACTCTTGTATTTGCCATCCTATTGACCTTGTACCTTTGTTTGGTACAGAAACATAGGCAATGCTTCTAAATACCTTCAAGTAAGACATGTTAGGTTTATAACGTGTCTACACGTCTTCTGGACTCTTGTATTTGCCATCCTATTGAGTAAATGTACTACTGTAAGTGTTGCTTCACCCCAAAGAGTGACTGGCATTGCTTTTTCATTTAGCATAGCTTTTTCCATGACCTCAATATGTATATTCTTCAACTCTACAACTCCACATTAATATTGATCATATCTTCTTGACAAATGTTTATGTATTCTATGCATATTCAAAAACTTGTCGATTGGAATATTCTTGACCATTGTCAAGCCTCAAACATCTTATGTATCTGTGATATTCTTTCTCCATGCATGCTTTCCATTCTTGGAATTTCTCCAAGGCTTCTTCTTTGTTTTTCAACACTTAGTAAATTCATGTCTTCTTGCTATAGTCATCATCAACAAGTGTCATAAAGTATCTGTATCCAGTCATAGTAGATGTCTTCTTTGGTCCATGTGCATCCATGTGTACAAGATCAGTTAATCATCTGGTTTCTACCATTGCTTTTCTAATGGTAGACTAGCTTGCCTTTTGAATTGATAAGCTGAACATGTGTGTGATGATCTATCATCACTAAGCTTGAGAAATCCTTTGATAATTCCCTTCCTTTGCATGTCTTTCAACTTGTAAAATTCTGTATGAAAAATCCTTTCAACTTGTAAAATTCTGTATGAAAAATTCTTTTATGCCCCAAATCAATGTTTGACACTTCTTTGGAACCTGTAGTTCCTTCCACATGTGTCATAGTAAAGGTATGTTCCTTCAAAACATCACCCTTGATGTCATTGTGATTCCCTTTGAATCTATGCTCTTGTGCTCCCCATGTATCCATAAACTTCTTTCCCTTGCTTTGTTCGAGCTTTCCTTGTTCCATGCAAATAAAAAACACTCTCGCTTTTCAAGCTCTCTTTGAAATTTTCTTCCAATATCATCTTCGATACAAAAGTTTGGCAAACCATCTTGTGTCATGATCAATGTCTAAAACACCTCGAAGTCTTGTCTTAGACCTCGTAGGAAAAGTATAGCAAGGAGTCCTTAGCAAAAGTGATTCCTTTTAGAAGTAGTGCTGAAAAATGTTCAATGTTGATACTTGAGTTTTGCAATGTAGGGAGAAAGAGAAGAGAATGCAAGGGTTTTACCGGCTCGTACCTCTTGTTACTCTTGGTAGAGTAACCCTCTTTGTGGAGAGCTAGGGTCCTCAATTTTGCCTCCTTCATTTTCATCACAAAGGACCTTTGTAAATGGGTCGGGAGGAGAAAAGAGAAAGAGAGCTATAGAAATCTCAACCTCTACTTTGATACCATTTTGAGTGAGTATGAGAGAGTAAACAAGAGAAGGGGAGATGAAAAAGAGAACATACATCAACACTATCACTCACCCACATAATCCCTAACCATGCATACAATAACAAAAAGCATACAAGCAACTTCAATCACAAGAGCAAGAAGATTTAAAATCAATTGTGAGAATGGGATTACGTGTTTTCTCATTAGTTAAAACGTCTTATATACAAGACTTATTTATAAAATGCTTGGCCACCCCAAATAATGTTCAGAGGTCCAGTAAGTTAGTCTAGGATTATTTCCTAGACTAACTGTACATTATCAGCATTACATAGGTCGTAAGCTTGGTGTTTGACTATCTTTAGGCATTACATAAGTCATAAGCTCATAAATTCCCCATGATCATTTTACATAAAGTACATTGTTCTTGAAAGTATTGCTATGCATTCGGAGTAATGTTAGACAATGTGGTTAACACAACCCCTCCCTAATAGTGTTTCCATCCTCAAAATCAACAAGGAAGCTCAATGGGAGGCTAGTGGTAGAAGCCATTAAAGTTTCAGTAGAAGTTAAAGCATGACTTTGTGTATTGGGTGGTTCGATGAAAGGCTTTGTAGGATGTCTAAAAGGCTGTTTCGAACATATCTTCAAATGTGAGCATCCAATCTTGCATTCACTATACTCGCTTAAAGTATCGAGTATCTAGTAAAGAGTTGGGCCCTTGTTGATGTCAAAGGCTATGCCTTATCGACCATCCATCAAATGCATGCTAGTCTGGGAACTCCACCAAAATAACGATGATGAGCCAAAAAAGCAAATAGTAATGACCATGTCAGAGCTAGGTATTGTATTGTAATCCTGCATTGTGCAAAGCATCCAAAAGGAGGGGTGGGCAAAAGGTGGAGGTATCCAGGGGAAATTAAATTATATCTTTGGATTCTACTCCAACTCTTTCTCAAAGAGGTCCCAGGCCCATCTACATTCAATTAGAAATAAAGAGGGTTGATCTTGAGGTACCTTTAAGCGTAGCAGTATTCCTTCTAATAATTATGCTAGACAAGGTAGGGTCACACCACCACATTAGTTGCTCACCCATGAGGTCATGTATTATTGGGATTTTCTCCAACTCTTTCTCAAAAAGGTCCTTGACCCATCTGTAAAAATAAAGAGGGCTAATCCTAAGGTATCTTGGAACATAGTAGTATTCCTTCTAATACTTTCTTGGAGAAGGTAGGGTCATTGCCGCCGCATTTGTGTTCGATTGGGAAATAAACAAGGCTGATATTAAGGTACCTTGGAGCGTAGCAATGCAATATTTCTTCAAATACTTGGCCTGGACAAGGTAGGGTCACCGTGTCACATCGGTTGCTCACCCATGAGGTCATGTTTTATTGGGGCTACCCTAGCATGTGGTCTTTAGTAGTCCTCATAGTCCCTCGTGATGAGATCTAGACCACGGATTGAACTTATGTTCCAAATACATCTTGATGAGGCATATGTTGAAGGGCCATTAACGATCGTATTGGTATCAGGGGTGGGTCAAGATATTAACGTTGTTCCATGATCCGAAGGGCTTTGTTAATGTCAAACCCGCTAAGAGGATCATGCCTTGAAGGGAAGGTCAGGGGGGTGCATCTGCTTTGTTGTTCTTTGATGGGGGTGATGGAATCTCACCTTCTTCTAAGACCTCTGATGGAAGAGAGGGGTGATTATCTTGCAAAGATAAGTCTTTGGTGAGTCCATTTAGGATGCCCCCTAGAGAGGTAAGTGGTGGGGGTGGCTTGGGAGACAAGAGGGGTGTGGGCGCGGCATTGGAGGTGTAGGGGTGGTAATCCAAGGAGGAGTGGCAAAGGTGGTGAGGTGAATGTTACCAGAGGGGGAGTTGATGTTGAGGGTTGATCCAGGGAAAGGGTGGTCGACGCATGTTCCTTTCCCTTTCCCTTGGGTGGAAGCATCTGAGGCATGTGGAGCTGAAGAGGGGACTGTCGAATGCATCATCCTTGTCCTTGTCTTTGGTAGTGTTGCTTGTATCTTCTTTCTCTTCCTTCATAATAAGCGTTGTCTTCATGGATCGATAAAATGTGTGCGCTTCCAGGTATTTGTTCATTGTAGATTTCCTGGGGCTAGGTCACATGCACAGTGTCAAACATGTTCCAAATTCTGTGGTATAGGACGAGGATGCTGATGGGAGCATCTGATGGGACCATAGACAATGCTGGCCTTTGAAGTGAGATGGTGGTAGGCCTCATCCATGGTATGCCAGCAGGCCATGTGTGTGCATTCATTGAATTTCTTGGTTGATGATATCTGTGGAGGAGGGGTATGAGTGGAGCTTTATTGGAACAAATAGCTCGATGTAGTTTCCCTCGTCCAAGCATCAAAAAAGTTGAGGACCTAGCACTAGGACTGAAGGTCTAGGTAGAGGACGTGGTGAGGGAAGCGGAAGATGGTGGAGGGCTCAATGAAGGAGATTGTGTCCTAGAAGAAGACCATGGTGAGGGTAGTGTGGGAAGCATAAAGTACTGAAGAGGATGGTGGAAAAGGTAGTGGTGGGAATCTCCTTGTCGATCAGATGTTGTGTTGGAAGAGGTTGAGCTTGAGGGTCTGATGTTGTAGTTCGAGCACAGGCCAAAGGGTGGTTAGGGAGGGATGGCAAGGTTGGGTAGGTCAGTAGTCACATCCATCAGGATGTCCACCTTTCTCTCTATTTATAGAGGATACCTACTCTTGTAAAGGCCTAGCCTTCAACTCTATAATGTGTTGTTCTAGTTGTGCGGCGATGGTCAGGTCCTTTGTGTCCTGATCCAGCCTTTGCGTCTTAGGTCTAGGAGAGTCTCTAGGGAAGGGGCTACCGGGGCTTGCTGCTTTGCAGTAGAGGCTTGCTTGAGGTGGCCGAACTCTGGTGGCTATACGAGTTGGGGAGCTCTTCCCGTCCTGCAACGTAATAAAGGATCTATGTGAAGACCATGGTTGCACCAAACTTGCCATTTGGGTTCATGTAGATGTTGTGGAGTTAATGATGGAAATGGTTGGCCTAGTTCATTGGTAACCCCTTCTTAAGATAGGTGAGGAGCGAGAGGTTACACCTGCTATACCTATCTCCATTGAAGGTTGGTCACAACATGGTGAGACTTGAGCTGGGGTAAGTAAGTCTGGTCAAGAAATACCCTCCCATTCAACTCCATCCTTGTTGAATGAGCCTTTTGATGATGTTCTTGACCATGGCTTGTGCTCTGCTCAGTTTCTGGTAGGGCTCTATAGCTCATGCTAGGTGCAAGGATTTGCGACGAAAAATACTCATAGTGAGGGCCAATGTGAGGTTAGGACCTATAGAATCGTAGATTGACACCACTGAGTCTAAGTTTGTCTAGGTGTTCCATGACTTTGAGGTATTTGGCAACCTTATATGTGATAGGTGAGATTGTGCTCCACGTTCTCGAACTAGATCTTACTATGGATCATGTGGCCTTGGACTTCCTAGAGCAACATTTCCCAGAGCAACACCACTCCCTATGGGGAGAAGTCAATTGGTGACCTGGTACCCCAAGAGTTGTGCCTTAGCTTTTCGACTATCATTCCATAGACGATGCATAGTTTGGCTTCTTCCAAGTGTTCAAGCTCAAAAAATCGGCCAATCTGGACATTTTGTGACAACCTTTCCTTGACGACAATCCTTAAGCTTGGCACTAAGAATTCCATGGGCATGATAGTATTTGTTTTGTATGTTAAGTTGAAAGGTGTCATGTGGATGGCTACCTTGTAGGTCATTCTGTAAGCCCAAAGAGTAGCTAATAACTTCTATTCGTAGTCATTACATGAGGCTTCCACTATCTTGGTCAAGATAGCATAGATAATCTTATTGGTGCTCTTAGCCTGGCCATTAGCTTAGGGCTAGTAGGGTGAGGATTTGCAGTGCACTGCCATGAATTCACTCAGCAGAACTTAATTACATCATCGATGAAGTGAGTCCCTCTGTCACTTACTAGTTCGAGTGGACACTCAAATCTAGTGATTATGAAGAAACTTGGCTATTGAACTGGCATCAGCCTTTGTGGTAGCATGAGCCTCACCCCATTTAGTATAGTAGTCCATAGTAGCAAAACAATGATAAATCATGCTTGAGTTCCTTAAGCCGCTGAACTAATTGGTCCAGCAAAGTTAATGCCCCATTTCTCAAATGGTTGTAGAAACACTACAGGGTACATGGGAATTTCGTCATGGTTGTGAACTCCCACGAATCGCTGACATTCCTCACAACCTTTTACAAAATCAGTTGTGTCTCCGAACAAAGTAGGCCACCATAAGCGTGCTAATAGAACTTTTTTAGGAGTGAGACTTGAGGTGATAATGTATGGATCAAGGAATGATAAACCGTGCAAAGAGACGGATGTGTGGTCATAAATCTACCAAGGATATCCATGGTGAGGAGGCGCTAGCAATAATGGTTCTTTGGAGGCTAGCAAAGACATTGATGCTTGTGTGTATGTGTCTGTGTGTGTGTGTGACCAAGGTATGTGGCACATCATCTTAAAGAGTATTGAGTTGGATTGATGGTTCTTTTTAAGGGGTACAATGCTTTCCTCAAGAATCTTATGCTTTTCCATTACACTATTCTTAGGCGATATCCCATATGGGTTATGTAAGGTTTTTTATTCTTAGATGGAGGAGTCCATTGATTTTTAGTGATGAGAGAAAAAATGTTGCAAGTGCATGATGCTTAATGAACTTTGATGATAATTATGGTGTGAATCTTAAACAAAGTCTATGATTATATGTATTAGATTCTAATGGATATTATAGAGGTGCCTTTGATTTTAGCCATAAGAAATATTAAGCTATTACTACCCACACTAGCCTAGGCTAGAATGAGCATAATGTGTCATGGGGGTTAGTTGCTCCAAGGTACCAATTCCATTTGGTTTCTCCCCCCTTTGCTTTACTGTGTCACTTGGGAAGGTGCTTCACTGCATAGATGTGTCCTATCTCAATCTCACTCTCTCACTCCCTCTAAAATAGAGATGGAAGTAGGAAATGAAATTCTCAATCCCTCTCTCTCCCTATATACTTATGGTATTCATACTTTAGTTACCCAAAACAAAAAAAAAAGACTTTTACATGGACTAATGGCCTTATAGATGTCTAGAGTTACAATTTTTAGATTTAAAAAGATTATAAAATTTATGTATAATGTGTCAACCACAATTTGGTTAACCTAGAGGTTTTATCCTTAAAAGCTCATATGGGCTATGCTCCCAAAGCACCTTGATACACATCTTTCCGCTCCTTTGTTTTACTCTTTGTTGGAAGTTGTAGTACATTATCCAAAAGTTGGTGTCATTATTTGTCCTCAAAAGTCGAGAGGTAATACAAAGATAAATATCTTGCCCTTTGAAAAATATAAAATTCTTGGACCTTTATTGAGGTCAAAGTTGATTACCCACATACTTATTTCTTTGGTTGATTGATAATAAGAACCAATAACTTGAAGAATTGAACCATGTAGACCTAGAAGTGGCACTCTCACCATGTGTGGACTCGTATGTTTTAAAAGTGATGTTTTTGGCAAGAACAATGGCCCAAACATGGGAAGTTTTGGATCACATGAGGATCTTTCGCTTTCATTGCTCTCTTTGGGCTAAACTAAAATGCCTGGGTATCCTTATCCTCTTGATTGCTTGCACTTGTGCATTGTCAACGTACTTTGAAAGAACATGTGTCCTTCTGTTCACATATAAACATCTTGAAGCGCTTGAATGAAAATAGCAGGAAACCAAATAAAATCACAAGAAGCAAGTGAATTTTCTTCTATTGAATCCACACCATTAAATAACTATAGCTCTAATTTTTCTATCAAATCCACACCAGTAAATAACTAAAACTCCACTTTGTCAAGCTTTCAAATAAATATTTCCATAGTGAAGAACTCTTTGGGCTAAACTAAAATGCTTGGGTATCCTTATCCTCTTGATTGCTTGCACTTGTGCATTGTCAACGTACTTTGAAAGAACACGTGTCCTTCTGTTCACATATAAATATCTTGAAGCGCTTGAATGAAAATGGACACTGTAACCCATACCATTTCTACAGCACGTCCTCTTCGTATATTTCTCAAGTTTATATGAACAACTTATAAAGCTCGAATGAGCATGAATATCAAGGCTTTGATTATATTCAAAGTGAGGAATCAATGGACATCGACAAAGATCTCAAAGTACATCGCAAGGTAGATAATCCCAAATTCATACCACATTTGAATCTGAGTTACATCGTATTCATCAAGTCATAGGATTTTGGTGCTCGTTTGTGTGAGTGAAGTAAAAAAAAACATAATTAAAGTATGGCGGGGAGATTGCACAGTCTTCCCCAAAATTTTAGGAGAACGTGCCCTTCCCCCATTTCCCAAATAGCACTTTCAATATCAAAAGTGGACCAAAACACCTTCAGTGTTGAAGGTGGCCATTAGTCCCATGTATTGATTCATGATACAAAACTCATTTTCAAATGTGGTAATGAATTTGTAATTTTCTAATTTGTGAGGTACTTTTGAATCCCCATTGAATATAAGAATAGGCTTCAAGATCATCGATTGTGGATGTTAGTCTAGCATTGCTTTTAAGTATGCTGAGTATTTCAAATATGTAAGGATGCTACCCAAGGACTCACACAAAACACGGTAAAAGAATTAAAACAATAATAATCTTGTTTTGCAAGCTTTAGAGCATGGAGTGCACCTAGTTTTGATGACGTATGTGTGTGTGTGTGTGTATGTGAGAGAGAGAGAGAGTACATGCTTGCGTTTATGCACCAAGACATTTGCATGATGTAGTTGGGGGATTCTCAAGCATATACAAGCTTGATCTCGCAGAAAGCGCTCTTGCAATTTTGTCATGAATGTGTTTCCCCTTTTCTATAGTGCGATCGGCGCTATCTACGTCTACGTGGTGTTCTTCTCAGTGGGGTTGGGCTCCATGGGGTGGTGTTTAATTTTGGGTGGTGACCAAGCGTAGGTGTTTAATTTTGGGCGGTGACCAAGTGTGAGCAGAAGGAAAGATCGCAGCCAACTGGTTGCAAGGTTGGATGCCATAATGTTCACGTAGAGATGGACGCTGAGCTCGACAAAAAGCTCGTACATTTGGCCAAAATCAATGTGGGAGAAGAGCACGATCAGCAGCAGGCGCGCAAAAGGGTTTCGGACATATAAGAGCACGACGACCTCTTGGTATTGAGGTAGAGGATGTCCACATTCTCTCATTGATGGAGCTCAGGCTTCTGGGCATCGCGGAGAGGCAAGCTGGGGTAAGATCGACATCTGCAAGGTATCAAGCCTTGGAGCCTTAACCACACGGGGAAGAAGTCCCAATATGCGCTCCTTTTCTAGAGAGAGGAGGGAAGCGCTTTTATAGAGAGAGTCAATGACTTCTTGCCATGTGGATACCTTCACCTTGCTTACTTTTCTGCAATGGTGTTAGACTACCCAAGGTAACAACATTCATGCTATAATAATTGGAAAAGTGGCGCCTTGAACAAAGTGCTCACCTATATCTGGAGAGATGAAAATCTTGTTCGGGTATTCCTGTTTAGAATCTGGCACAAAAAAACCTGAGAGTGGGGATGAAGAATAACCAAATCTAAGAGTGGTGAAGAAGAATAACAAAATCTAAGAGTGGTGACAAAGAATAACAAAATCTAAGAGTGGTGACAAAGAATAACAAAATCCTTTGGTTAGTACATTGGACCTTTCCAATCAAGTTAAGGAAGGGATCTGTGGATCAAAGGGATGAATATATAAAGATGGAATATGGATATGTATGATCCCTATCATAGGTAGACCCTATTTTGGAGAGATAAGCAAAACACTCATAGAGTTAAGGGTTGATGCTACTTGGAGATATCTTGATGCTAGCCTACTATCAGCACCAACGACTTTAGGGATAATGGTATCCTTTAAGCTTAAGCTTGTACATATTGAAACTATGTTGTATCCTCAACAACCACCAGACATTAACAACCACTAAAGACTTCAACAACCAATAGAAACTTCAATTGTTATACATATTGAAATTGTGTTATAGCCTCAATAACCACCAAAGACTTTAACTGTGTTTTATATATTGAAATTGTGTTGTAGCCTTAACAACCAGCAAAGACTTCAAGTGTGTTGCAACCTCAATAACCACCAGAGACCAAGGATAATGGTCTCCTTTAAGGTTACATATTAAAACTATGGTGTAGCCTCCTGAACAACCACCAAGGATAGTGGTCTTCTTTTAGCTTAAGCCTATACATATGAAAACTATGTTGTAACCTGAACAACCACCAGTAACTATAAAAAGGTATAAAATTAAAACTAGAAGGTTACGAATAACAAGAGCTTTAAGAACATCAGACAGTTAATAATGTACATCTATGAGAAGCATAAAGAGTTAGAAGAAAGAGCACATGTCATTGTAGCTAATATTTGGCTACGAACATATTTATTTGTAAATACCATCTTTGTCAGGTTACCTAAATGGCTGTAGGGTCATAAGGAGCAAGAGAGACTCCAAAGGTGACAAAAACCAAAATAACATGGTGCAAGCCACAACTCTACAACTCCATACACCTTTGACACCACCAATGTTTACAACAAGACAAATTGTTCCACCATATGTTATGCCAACAATGACTCAAAGACCTACTATAGAAAACCCAAAAACCCAGATATATCTTATCATACCACCAATTTTACTAATACACCGAATTAGACCACTTGCACTAGTTATAATAGATATATTTAGGAAATAGGAAGGGGGTGGCAAGGGAAGTTGGAATAGTATCAAGAGAGCCTAGGAGAAAGGATATCAAGCTAGGCCATGTGGAGAAATTGATGCACAAATTTCAAGGAGATACTAACCCCTACAACTAGAGATCTTTGTACAATCTATAAACTGGATGAATTGGCCAAGGTTTGAGTTCTTAGTCTTACACTTGATGGAGGAGCATGTGAGTGGTTTAGATCACTAAATCCCGAGGAAAAAGTAGACTTTGAAACCTATGTTCATGTACAACTTTAGGAACATCACTCAAAATGAGATTAAAGTGGCTAGCTTTGGTGTAAATGGATCACAGCTACAGAACTATATCAAATCACTCAAAATGAGAATGACAGTGTGCATGAATTCATAGCTTGCATGGAGTAACACCTGAACTAGAGATGTGAAGAAAGTGAAAGAATGAGTGATGACCAATTGTTATCACAATTTCTTATGAGATTACGTGATCTTGATCTTCATGCCTATGCGATTGCTATAGTTAAGTACAAATATTCTTGTCAAAGGATCTATATAATAACATGAAAGATAATTCTAGAAAGGATTCAATGACAAGTACCCCATTAGTCATCTCTTAAGAAAACCAAGATTCTAATCCAACTCCCAAAGGGCCACAAATTGCTATTTATGAGCTTAGTGAATCATTGTTGGAACGCTTAGACCCTTAACTAAAGATGAAAGAAGCTCAAGATACCATGGGTATAAACATTTGAATCCTTAAAGGAATCTAATGTGCTGTCATATATTCCAAATCCACTTGACTGTTGAGTGAGTGTCCTAAATTATATTTTATTATGTGTAATAATGGGGTAACCATGACATTCGCTATACCGTCTTTATCAATTGTGTGCAATGGGGTAATCATGATGCTAGCCGATGTCCTTATCCTTGTGCTATTAATATTATTCCTTATTAATTTATACCCCCACTTTCTTTACCTACATGCGTAAGACTAACCATCATTATGAATCCCACTTAGACACACGAACAATTAGTGTAAAAAACACTTGCCTAAGACTAGGTACAATTGTGAATCCCACCTAGACACTAATGCAACAAACACCCAGAGGGGATTGTATAACATGGAGCATATAGAACACATGAAGTACCCTTAATGGTTAGTGTAGAAAACACCCAAAGGGGAGGACACCTAAAGTACCCTTATCTTTTCATGTCTTGCCACCTCAACCTCTAGCTAAGTACCAAACTCAAGTAAATCAAGTGCTGATCAAGGAACCAACATATAACATGGGAGATAAGATAAATGTTGAATAAATTCTCTCTTTCATAAAGAAACCCCTTTAATCATTTCCTGCTTACTACTATTGGGACCACAAGGGAATATCAATCCTAATTTTCCAAGAAAGGGCCAAAAATAAATTTTGTAACATGCAAAGCTCCTTTGTAGTACTATCATTATTAAGGACCCCACAATGTTATAGAATTCCCAGTAAAGAATGTACCACCGATTGAAGCAATAGCTCCACTGGCTCCTACATGCACAAAAGTGGTGTAGAAAACCTCTATACCATCACTGGCAATCCATCACGAGCAACTATGGTTAACCATGTAACCCTTGACTCGATTACAAGAAAAACAAAAATGGGATTCCAATATTCAGAAAGGGGAGATATTCAAAAACTAAATGAATCTATGCATGCAGGTAGCATTTGGTGGTTTGTGTGGTTGGATCATGCCTAGTGGTTTTAGGAAAGGTCCTCACTTCACTTGGCCTTGACATCCTAGGTTCCAGTGTTGGGATGGGAAAACTCCCATGTGCCTACACATTTCTGTCCTTGCCCCTCTCACCATAGTCTTGGAAGTGGTTTCCTAATAAGAGGTCCTCACTTCACTTGGCCTTGACATCCTAGGTTCCAGTGTTGAATGGGAAAACTCCCCCCTACCTAGACTTTTCCGTCCTTCCCACTTCCTTGGCCACTCTAGGGATGTATGCACAACCATCCTCATTCGCATAAGTAGTTTGGTCTCTGGTAGGATTATGACACCTTAGCTGTGACTAAGGATTATAACACCTTAGCTGTGACTAAGGATACAATTGGAAATTTGGGATTCCCACCCTTATCCCTTTGTGTGCTGGTGATGTTAAAGAGGTTACCTTGGGCATCCTCATATAGGCCTATGTCACCTTGATTGACTCTAACCCACCTTGATTTGGGATTCCCACCCTTATCCCTTTGTGTGCTGGTCATGTTAAAGAGGTTACCTTGGGCATCCTCATATAGGCCTATGTCACCTTGATTGACTCAAGAAAAATATGTCTATTGCATTTAAAGGTTGAGTTGTAATTGGTTCCGTGTGAGCTCTTAAACTCTTGAAGACTCTATGTGGTCCTTGTGGCCCTGTAATCACATCAAAACGCTTGGATGCTTAGAGGGTTCTCACGTGGGGATGTACATATTTTCCTCAAAATCTACATAAAAATCGTATCCATCATGCAAAGCGACAACTTTTGGGTTTTCGAAGATTTGTGGTTCATGTCGTGGCATAGCCGGAAGTGACCATCGCTCCAAGAGCACACCATTATGTTCAGATAGGAACCTTCATAATTTCATGATATCCATTACATTGAGCACATAGGTACAATTTGCGTACAAACATGTTCCCTGATGTTCTCATTCATGGCTCTTCTTTCTCTAGCCGGATGAGCTTCTTGAGCTCTCTCGGCCCTTCTTGATGATTCACCAATGAATACATGATGCTCATCGAGCTTCATTCCCACTTGCGTAAGCTCTATAGGGTTAATATTCCACAATACTGATCTAGTCTTTTTCATGGGTGAAGGACACTTGGTCTACTTTTGAACTAGTGTTGGCTGACGTTATAAGGGAGGTCAATTCTACTCGAGGTTCAGTACCGCTCCCTAACATCGGTGTGCAAGACGAAGTCTTATATTCAAAGGCTAGATATAAATAGGATTGGGCAATGATTTAGCCTGACCGTAAATGCATACACACGATCTAATGCCAGAATTGCTTACGAAAGTTCTTTTTATGATTTTTTGGTTCTTGAGTTTTTAAATGTATTTTTAATGGCCTTTTTTTTGTGATGTTTTTATTTTTTTTGACATTATAAACAAGAAGACAATACAAAAAAACATACATAAATGCATATGCACAATGCAATTGAGAGTTTTTTTTTCTTGTTTTTTCTCGCTCTAAAATCCAATCAGATCAATGACGATCAGGATGATAGATGGATGATCTCAAAGTCAGATGATTTGAATAGGCAATGATCTATAGTATCACAATCTTAAAGTCTAGCAATCGGGGTATTTCAGTGATCCCAAAGTTATTTCAACGATCTTAATGTGGTGATCTAGATCAAACGATCGGACATGTAAGAATCGTCATGATAAAAAATGTGTACAGTTAGAATAGACCCAATCTGAATCAACATGACCTTAGAGTACGATTCGAAGTCTTTCACCGATCTCAACGTTGACGTGGGGTTAACAACCTTAATGCGATGATGGATCAAACAATCAGACATCGGAATTGTCACGATAAAAAATTGTTACCATATTATAGTAGTGATGTGTGTGAACACACTTAGGACCGCCGGGGCACTTTTTCCCTCACTAGGAGGTTTTTTCCCCCGTGCATTGTATATACGCCCATTATCTTCTAGGGCTTGTTATCTTTCATTTTTGGCACTCATAATACACTACTGTGTTGTGCTCAAGCTTCCTCATCTTCTTGAAGTTGTGTGTGCATTCCTGCAACCCTAATTCCAACAATTGGTATCAGAGCAGGCTTCCTCCTCCCGGGCAGCATCAACGGCACCTGCCGCTTCATCTCCTCCGATTGCGACGAGGTTTCACGAGCGTCTGCAGGTTAGTATATGCCGTTTCAGAATTTTGATCTGAAGTCATTTCGCCCTCCGTTTTTGCATTCCAAGTACTGCGCAGGCAAAATCGTCCTACTATGCAGATTTTCTGTCAAGATTAAAATCTGCAGGACAGGTGCCCATTCGCTGTTTTGGGCTGTGCTACATAGCACAGGTCGATTTTATACAGGTTTACCTCTTACAGACAGCATTTACATCTAGTAGTACAATCATTGGCCATGGCTGACAACAATGATGTATTCCGCATGTTGGCTGCTGAGGATAAGTTGGATGGCACCAACTATCCATTGTGGGCATATATGATGCGACATGTATTGGTAGCAAAGGGGTTATGGAACATTGTGCAGGGTATTGATGCACGTCCTATTGTGGCTGGGAATGCTGCAAACACATCAGAAACAGGTACTGTTGATGATGGTGCAGGCACAAGTGCTGTAGTAGCTGTTCGAGAACCACCACTTTCAGCAGAGCATATTCGTTGGGATGGTAGAGATGCGCAGGCTCATGCCTTGATTGCGCTGTCTGTCAAACGTACCATTATCCCACATATTCGCTCCTGCAGGACTTCTAAGGATGCTTGGGATGTACTTGCCACATTGTATCAGGCAAGAAATGAGGCTCGTGTTGCTTACCTCCGAAAACAGTTGGAGAGTGAGCATATGAATGAAGGTGATTCTATGGATAGCTTTTTGACAAAGATCAAGGATTTCAAAGAGCAGCTCATTTCTGCAGATGAAATCCTGTCAGACAGTTCACTTGTGCAGACTGTTTTGAATGGTCTACCAGATTCTTATCAGGGTTTTGCTTCCACTCTTCGCTTGATGATGAAAGGCAATCCCAATGCCTTATCATTTGAGGAGTTAGTTTCTGTTTTGCTGTAAGAAGACCAGTCAAGGCAAAACAGGAATATTATGCGTGTCGCAGATCAAGCTTTCGTTGCTAGTCAGAGAAGCGGGAAAGGTAAAGCTGGCTTTTCTTCTAGTAAGCAGAAATCTGCAAATGCTGCGCAACCAAAGAAGAAAGACAAAGATGAGAAGAAGGGTGACAAACAGAAGACATTTTGCAAGTACTGTAAGGGAAATGATCATGTCATCAAAGCGTGTCCTAAGCTGGCTGCGAAAGAGGCTAAGAAGAAAGAGGCTGGTATGGCTGTTGCAGATGCCTCTCCTTCTAACAATGAATCTGCTAATGTTGTTCAAGATACAGAATGGGCATTCAATGCACAGTGCAGTTATGACCCATCTTTGCATGACACATGTATGTCTGCAGTAGATTCAGATGTATGGTACTTTGACAGTGGTGCCACTAAGCATATCACCTCGCAGCGCAGTTTATTCACTTTCCTTGAGTCTGCTCCCACAGGGAATACTGTCACTTGTGCCAATAACTCCTCTTATCCCGTTAAAGGAGTTGGACAGATTGTGCTGAATGTTGCAAATTGCAACACCTTTACACTTTTTGATGCATTGTATGTGCCAGGGATCAAAAAGAATCTGCTGTCAGTCTCCGCATTTGCCAAAACAGGTTTGGTTGTAAAATTTGTGGATGACAGATGTACTGTTCATGATCTCTCTTGTGGTGACATCATTGTAGCATCTGGTTCACTATGTCGAGGGCTGTATAAGCTCAATATGGATGGCAAATGTGTAGAGGATTCAGCATGTGCTATTATGGATACGCAGGCTATTTCAAATGCAAAACTGTGGCATGCACGTTTTGGTCATCTGAATTTTGCAAGTTTGCTGCGCCTGCAGAAATCTGAAATGGTGTCTTCTTTGCCTAAGCTTGAGGCACCTGTCAAGCATGTTTGTGAGGGCTGCATATTGGGTAAAATGCAGCGTGCTTCCTTTCCCAAAGATGGATCAGTGAGAGCTGAACGCAGATTGCAGCTTGTTCACAGTGATGTTTGTGGTCCCATGCAAACTCCATCATTTGGAAACTACCTTTACTTCGTGACTTTCATTGATGATTTTACCAGGCATGCATGGGTATATCCTTTGAAGGCAAAGTCCGAAGTGTTTTTGTGCTTCAAACAGTTTTTGGTTATGGCTGAAAATGTGTCAGAAAGTAAGATGGGCACCCTCCGTTCAGATCGAGGGGGGGAGTATATGTCTTCAGAATTTAATGCATTTCTGGCTGAGCGTGGGATAAAACACCAATGTACAGTGCCGTATACACCACAGCAAAATGGTGTGGCTGAGAGAAAAAACAGGTCTCTCATGGAAATGGCAAGATGTATGGTTAAGAGTCAAAGTCTACCACATGGTTTTTGGCTTGAGGCTGTCATGTGTGCCACTTATGTACTAAACAGGTGTCCCACCAAAGCATTACAGGTTGTCACTCCATATGAGGCTTGGCATAGCCGCAAGCCATCTGTTGGCCATTTACGTGTTTTTGGTTGCCTGGCATATGCATTAGTGCCTGTGCAACATCGCAGAAAATTGGATGACAAAGCTGTCAAATGTATTTTTGTTGGATATAGTGCTGAGAGCAAAGGCTATCGTTTGTATCATCCACAGACAAAGCGCATTTTGGTTAGCCGTGATGTTGTATTTGTGGAAGATGCAGTTCAGCCCTTGGTTTCATGTACTAAGGAGACAGATATCAGCTCACGTGATGTCTATGATACATTGTTGCCTCTTTTCAGTGGTGCACAGTCAAGTGCAATACCTCATGAGGCAGTTTTTCAGCCTATGCAGGTTTTAAATGATGGCACAGATCAGCCTATATCTGATGCAGATGTGCATGATGCACTTGAGGATGAGAGACAAGAGATTGAGGGCTCTAGGAACATGCCCAGATGGCTGGTGGTGCAGACTTTGCGTGACAGCAAGTTGGATGCCCCTTTGTCTAGTCGCACTCGTTCTGGCTCTCATGGTGCCTCTTATGCGTCAGATTGTTATGCATTGGCTGTTTCTAGTATGTGCGATGAAAGTGAGCCTGTTTCATTTGATGAGGCACAAAGTTCAGAAAATTGGATGGCTGCTATGCAAGCAGAATACGATGCTATTATGAAGAATAGTACATGGTCTTTATGTGACTTGCCCCCTGGCAAGAAGGCCATTGGCACTAAGTGGGTATACAAATTGAAGCGTAAGCCTGATGGCACAGTGGATCGCCATAAGGCTAGGCTTGTTGCAAAAGGTTATGCTCAAGAGAAGGGCATTGATTTTGATGAGACTTTTGCTCCCACATGTCGTATGACCACTGTTCGTAGCATCTGTGCATTAGCAGCTCATAATGGTTGGAATGTACATCAGCTGGACATAAAGACTGCGTTCTTAAATGGAGATTTGCATGAGGAGGTGTATGTATCGCAGCCTCGTGGTTTTGTTCAAAGAGGGCAAGAAAACAAAGTGTGCAGGTTAAAAAAGGCTTTATATGGTTTAAAGCAAGCTCCACGAGCTTGGTATGAAAAAATACATGCATATTTGACTGCACATGGGTTTCAGAATAGTCCAACAGAAAGCACTTTGTATGTTAAACGTGTGGATGGTGTACATCTAATCATTGCTCTCTATGTCGATGACATGCTGCTCACAGGACCAAATGAGAGTCATATTGCTGATTTTAAGGCTGATTTGAATGCCTCTTTTGAGATGTCAGATTTGGGGCATTTGCATCATTATTTGGGGATACAATTTAAGCAGTGTGATGGAGGTATTGCTTTGTGTCAGACAAAGTATATTGAAACATTGTTGCGGAGATTTGGCCTTGAAGACTGCAAGTCTATTGCTACTCCAATGGAGACAGGTTTGAAGTTGAGTCTTCATGATGCTGGAGATCACTTTGATGTCACACTCTATCAGACAGCTGTTGATTGTCTCATTTATGTATGCATTACGAGGCCAGACATTCAGTTTGCAGTCTCACAGGTGAGCAGATTTATGCATAGCCCAGGCATTAAGCATTGGCAGGCAGTGAAGCGTATCTTTCGCTATTTGAGTGGTACTCGGCATCTTGGGTTGTTTTATCCCAAGGGGGGATCATTGCCGCCAGATTTACATGTTTTTTCAGATTCTGACTGGGCTGGTTGTTATGACACACGCGTGTCCACGAGTGGTTTTTGCTTCATGCTTGGAAGCTCATGCATATCATGGTTGAGCAAGAAGCAGCCTACTGTGGCCACTTCTAGTTGTGAAGCTGAGTACAGGGCAGCTTTCACAGCTACGGTTGAGTGTGTGTGGCTCAGACGCCTTATGGCTGATTTGGGTGTTGGGCAGCCATCTGCCACCACCATCTTCACTGACAGTCAGAGCGCATTGGCAGTTGCGCGGAACCTAGTGTTCCATGCTCGTACGAAGCACATTGAGGTGCACTACCATTATGTTAGGGAGAGACTCTCTGCAGGAGAGATCAGTTTGGCTTATGTGCCAACACAGGATAACCTTGCAGACCTTTTCACAAAGGCTCTGCCTCGTGAGAAGTTCGAAGCTTTTCGCAAAGCTTTGGGCTTACTCCCTTTTGTGGATTCGTCCACATAGCTAGACACTTCCCTATACATGAGTGCTAGCTCTTGTTCACCGCATCACTCCAGGGGGGATTTGTTACCATATTATAGTAGTGATGTGTGTGAACACACTTAGGACCGCCGGGGCACTTTTTCCCTCACTAGGAGGTTTTTTCCCCCGTGCATTGTATATACGCCCATTATCTTCTAGGGCTTGTTATCTTTCATTTTTGGCACTCATAATACACTACTGTGTTGTGCTCAAGCTTCCTCATCTTCTTGAAGTTGTGTGTGCATTCCTGCAACCCTAATTCCAACAAAAATGTGTACGATTAGAATAGACCAGATCCAGCATTTTGTAGGTGGAAAAAGGGACTTGACTATTAAAATACATCCTTGGCAAAGTCTTGAGCAAAATGGAATGTTGCAAGCTCAAGGATCATCATAGCCTCTTTTCTTTTTTTTAAACCTTAGATTCAACACCACACTAAACTTATGGTCAAGCCTTTGGCTATAGAATAATACACTTGCACTCTCATCAATAGTAGGTGACAATGATTCTAATACAATTTATAACTTGAAGAGAAGTCCTCTTATCCTTCCACACTAAACTTATGGTCAAGCCTTTGGCTATAGAATAATACACTTGCACTCTCATCAATAGTAGGTGACAATGATTCTAATACAATTTAAAACTTGAAGAGAAGTCCTCTTATCCTTCCACACTAAACTTATGGTCAAGCCTTTGGCTACACTTGCACTCTCATCAATAGTAGGTGACAATGATTCTAATACAACTTATAACTTGAAACTACATTCTTCACAACTTATTGAAAGTTAAGTGTGCTTGATCATTTATCACGAATATGATTCTTGTCTTTGATCCTCCATAAATGTTTTCATGGTATTAAAGCCTACATAGGGTTGGAGAGAGTGTTATTAGGTAACTCTATCACATATTCCTTTCCTACTTCTTAGCAAATTAATAGTAGTCATGCTTTGTCGAGTTATACTTTGAAAAAACATCAATGAGGAGACTAAATACTCAAGAGACTAAATAGATCACAAAACGAGGGGTGACTCAAGAGACTAAATCGATTAAACTACTCAAGAGACTAAATAGACCAACGAGGGATAACTCAAGAGACTAAATAGATCAAACTACTGAAGGCCCAGCCTTTGGATCTCTCTCTCTCTCTCTCTCTCTCTCTCTCTCTCCAACATACACCTCTTTCTCTCTAGCATCCAAGCACGTATCACTCTTTCTATAACATGCATCTTTCTCCCTCTCTAATTATGCCAATACCATTAATAATGACAAAGATAGTGATATCTCTCTCTAAAAATTATGCCAAGACCATTAACAATGACAACGATAGTGACAAAAAAGTGTTAAGTTGCTCTTGAATACATGGAAGTTTTTCCCCATGATAGAAAAAATTTAAGGAAACATAGAAGATAAATGTTAAAATTTTTAGGAAAGAGAAATAAAGAAAATAAGTGGCTTATCTTTCATTCGAATGATGGAAGAAAGAGTTGTCGCCCCACCTTGAGTTGATTTGCCCACCAAAAGTTAAGTTTCACTCTTCGCTCTTAAGGTAGGACGGGTGTCAATAACTCTAAGTAATATGATTCGAGTGGTAGAAAAGATGAAAATTTTTAAGGCACTTGAAAACAATGTAAGAAGCCAGCCTTCAACTTGTCGTAGGAAGCCAGCCTTCAACTTGTCGTAGGAAGCTGAGATGATTTAGTAGATATTTTTCGTTATTTGTAGGCACTGAGACTATGTAGAAATTGTGTGCAGGAACAACCTTTTGTAGTTGAACCCCGATTGTGAAAAGGGCACAAGCGTTGGGACCCAAAAATGTAAAATGCTATTTTTAAAAACCTTACAAGTACAAGGGCTAATGAACAAGCTTAATCTTGTGTTTGGGTTTAAGAAAAACGTAATCTGCAGTGGAAAATCTCACAAGAATAGCGCTTTTTGGCTAGGGGTTTGATGCTTGATCTTTGCACATAAGATGGTCATGTTTTTGCATATATGGGACCTCCAAGACATTGCTAAACACCCTCTGTAAATAAGATCTTGAAGGTAGCAAATCCCGATATGTAGAATTATGGGTATCATTTTTAGAGACGGTTTCTTGTTTTCTTGAAGCCCTTCAACTACATAGCCTTTGTATTTATGTTCGAAGCACCTAATTTGTCCAAAGGTCCTTGCTTTTACTTCCTTCAAGGGTTATCCGTAAGCCTTCCTTTGAACTTTAGATTCCTATTTGCAAGCTTTTGAATTTTCTCCTTAATTAATACCTTGACTTTGATACCACTGATAGGATTTTGGTACAAGGAGAATTCTCTCACTAGTCACTTACCTTTCAAATTAGAATTGAACGGCCATGTGGAAATAAATCAACCATGGTAAAAGCATATGGAAGCACATAAAATCACGAAGAAAAATAACACAAGATAAGCATTGGGTGCAATCCCCCCCCCCACCCGGTGACATGAGTGGCCTCACTACCCACATGTGGGTATTTTTGACCAAAATAAGGAGCCATAATGAGCTTTCCTTACAAAATTGGGCTTGTCTTTTACAAGAATAAATATAAGACTTGCAACCATAAATAATTACACTCACATGTGCACAAAATATAACACACCCCAACTATACAAAATGGGCAACATGCATAAGAATAAAATGTCAGCAAAATTGGGCTTGTCTTTTACAAAAATAAATATAAGACTTGCAACCATAAATAATTACACTCACATGTGCACAAAATATAACACACCCGAACTATACAAAATGGGCAACATGCATAAGAATAAAATGTCAGCATGTGGCCAAATAAATGTAGTAACTCTGCATACCGCAAACGATAAATATGCACTATGCATAATCCTACACCCATATGAAAAAAAATGTAGGCATGTGGTCAAATAAATGAAGTAACTCCATGTGATACCACAAATGATAAATATGCACTATGCACAACCCTGCACCCATACGGCATCCTAGTCGGCTCCATCGTAGTGCTCATCACGTATTACTCAATAATGCCAACCACGTTAGTTACATACAATCAATTGGACTCCTCACAACTAATCCCAACATGCACGTTGGTATTTAATACGAAATCGTCCATGATACCAACTACCAGCATGGTGTAATGGTATTTTAGGCATCCCCAATCTACCATAGAAGGATCTAGTTAACATAAGCTATCTCAAACTTTGTAATTTTATGATCATATAATTAGTTTGCTTTGGTAAAAGAGCCAGTAGTTAGGAAAATCAATGCAAGTGATGCAAAGTATGTGGTCTAAAGTACAATGAGAGGGTATGAATATGGTTTTGGTCATGGTGATTATTGTTTATTTGTTTGGTCAAGTGTATTTTTAGATTATTGTTCATTTGTTTTGGTCATGGTTTGGATATATTTATACTATTGCTTTAGATGCATGTGGCTAGTGATGGCTCTCACATTGGCGTTGGAGTGTGATTGAAGGGATTGGATTTCCAGACAGAGGATGGACTTCTAGAAGGGATGGCATGTAATGCCAACAATGAGGCTTGTAGTGACTAGAGAGAGAGGATGGAGAGAAGGGATGGCATGTAATGCCAATGAGGCTTGTAGTGACTAGAGAGAGGATGGAGAGAAGGGATGGCATGTGTGTAGGGACTGCATGGAAAATGTGTGTGTAGGGAGTGCAAGTGCTGAGGCCCAAAGTTACGAAACGTTGCATGCACAAGGACAACATGGTGCTATGGCTGTTGGGAGACATAGCTTGCACATGATGGCCATGGCATGGGACCATGCTTACATGTGTGTAGGGCACCGAAGCTTGGTAGTTGTGGGGGGTGATCTGGCCATAGCCTAGGTTGTGGAGACGCGCTCATGGCGATAGCCATGCCAAATGTGTCGTGACCATGTGGAACAATCAATCCATATTGATCTTAGTGCTCTTCTGGAGCACGATCACCCAAACATAATGGAGCGAGATCCAACTGGAGCGCGCTTTAGCGGGTGAACACTCTAACAGCAGGGAGACCGAAGCGTCGCAGTCGTCTGCAATTCAAGCGGTGTTTTCAGAGGCAGTGTCGTGATTGTTTTCAAGGTCAGTTTCTGGGTTTTTGCCGGCATTTTTGCAGTTTGGATTCAACAATCATTGTATCTCGTTCTAAAGCGTTCTGCAGCCCCCTCTTCCTCAGAACGAGATACAATGATTGTAGTTTGGATTCAACAATCATTGTGGCGGAGATGCAGACATCACGAGCATGGATGGAGTGCTTGTGGAAGGAATACTCGAGGGATGCTTCCCAAATTGGTTGGAGGATGCTCAGCTTAGAGGAGGCACTGCCTGCCTTGTGATGCTTGAACATGCCCCCGTAGTGTGGTGGAGATGCAGACATCACGAGCACGGATGGAGCGCTTGTGGAAGGACTACTCGAGGGATCCCTCCCAATTTGGTTGGAGGATGCTTAGCTTAGAGGAGGCACTGCCTGCCTTGGAAGAAGGGGTGCTGCCCCAGCCTTCCCTTGAGGACTTTGCACACATCTTGCACAATTGCAGGAAGGAGAGAGACCGACCGCATGTGCTGCGCTTGCACACCTACATGCTTAAAAATGGGCTGGAAGTTCATGCATCACTGGGGAACTACCTCGTCTCGATGTTGGTGGAAGTTGGAAGCATGTTTGATGCCCAGCAGGTTTTTGACAGGTTGGTGCATCGGAATGAGTGGTCGTGGAATTCCCTTATCACAGGTTACGTTAAATGTGGGAAGCCACAGCATGCTCTCACCCTGTACGAGAAAATGTTAAAGGATGATTCTTTACATCCAAGTGCACACACTTTTGTGGCCTTACTGAAGGCTTGTGCAAAGCTGAAAGATTTGGAAAGAGGCCTTGAAATACATGCCAAGGTTGCCAGAACATTATTCTTGGAAAGAGACCCTTTTGTTGGCAATGCCTTGCTCTGTATGTATGCCAAATGTGGCTTACTTCCCAAAGCACTGCAAGTATTCAACAAACTTCCAGTTCGAGATGTAGTCTCGTGGACTGCACTAATAGCTGGATATGCTGAACATGGTCATGGTGAGGAAGCACTCAAGTATTTTGAACAGATGCAACTTGAGGGTGTCTCCCCGAATGCTGTCACTTTTGTTTGCAGCTTGAAAGCTTGTAGCAGCACAGGAGCCACAGACAAGGGCCGAGAAATACATGCTGAGATTGAAAGAAATGGGCTACTGGGAAGAAACCATTTCGTTGGCAGCACCTTGGTCAATATGTATGCTAAATGGGGCTTACTTGCCAAAGCGCAGGAAGTGTTTGACAAGCTTCCAGTTCGAGATGTCGTTTCATGGAATGCATTAATTGCAGGATATGCAGAACATGGGCATAATGAGGAAGCACTCAAGTGTTACGAGCAGATGCAACTTGAGGGTGTCTCCCCAAATGCTGTCACGTTTGTTAGCAGCTTGAAAGCTTGTGGCATCTTAAGAGCCACAGACAAGGGTCAGGAGATACATGCTGAGATTGAACGAAAGAGATTGTTTGAAAGAGACCATGTTGTTGGCAGCACCTTGGTAGATATGTATGCCAAATGTGGCTTACTTGCTAAAGCACAACATGTGTTCGACAAGCTTCTAGTTCGAGACGTAATCTCATGGACCACACTAATCTCAGGATATGTTGAACATGGGCACGGTGAGGAAGCTCTTAAGTGTTTTGAACAGATGCAACTCGAGGGTGTCTCTCCAGATGCTGTCATGTACGTTTGCAGCTTGAAAGCTTGTGGCAGCATAGGAGCCATAGACAAGGGCCGAGAAATACATGCTGAGATTGAAAGAAAGGGGTTACTGGAAAGAAATGTTTTTGTTGGCAGCACCTTAGTTGATATGTATGCCAAATGTGGCTCACTTGCTAAAGCACAAGAAGTATTTGACAAGCTTCCAGTTCGAGATGTTGTCTCTTGGAATGCACTAATCGCAGGATACGCTGAACACGGGCATGGCGAGGAAGCACTCAAGTGTTTTGATCAAATGCAATTCGAGGGTGTCCACCCGAATGCTGTCACATTTGTGAGCAGCTTGAAAGCTTGTGGCAGCATAGGAGCCACAGACAAGGGCAGAGAAATACAGGCTGAGATTGAAAGAATGGGGTTGTTGGAAAGAGATATTACTGTTGCCAGCACCTTGGTCAATATGTATGCCAAATGTGGCTTTCTTGCTAAAGCACAAGAGGTGTTTGACAAGCTTCCAGTTAGAGATGTGATCTCATGGAATGCATTAATTGCAGGATATGCTGAACATGGGCATGGTGAGGAGTCACTGAAGTGTTTTGAGCAGATGCAACTTGAGGGTGTCTCTCCAGATGCTGTCACATATATTTGCAGCTTGAAAGCTTGTGGTGGCATAGGAGCCATTGGCAAGGGACAAGAAATACACGCTGAGATTGAAAGAAAGGGGTTATTGGAGAAAGACCTTGTTGTTGGCAACACCTTGGTGGATATGTATGTGGAATGTGGATTACTTGCCAAAGCACGGCAAGTGTTTGACAAGCTACCAGTTCAAGATGTTATCTCGTGGAATGCACTAATCACAGGATATGCTGCACATGGTTATGGTGAGGAAGCACTCAAGTGTCTTGAACAGATGCAACTCAAGGGTGTCTCTCCAAATGCTGTCACGTTTGCTAGCAGCTTGAAAGCTTGTGGCAGTGCAGTAGCCACAGACAAGGGCCGAGAAATACATGCTGAAATTGAAAGAGAGGGGTTACTGGAAAGAAACCCATTTGTTGCCAGCACCTTGGTCAATATGTATGCTAAATGTGGCTTGCTTGCCAAAGCACAGAAAGTGTTTGATGCGCTTTCAATCCGAGATGTAGTCTCTTGGAATGCATTAATCGCAGGATATGCTGAACATGGACATGGCGAGGAAGCACTCAAGTCTTTTGAACAGATGCAGTTCGAGGGCGTCTCTCCAAATGCTGTCACGTTTATTTGCAGCTTGAAAGCTTGTGGCAGCATTGGAGCTACAGACAAAGGTCGACAATTACATGCTGAGATTGCAAGAAAGGGGCTTCTGGAAAAAGACCTGGTTGTTGGCAATACCCTGGTTGATATGTATGCCAGATGTGGCTCGCTTGCTGTAGCACAACAAGTGTTTGACAAGCTTTTAGTTCGAGATGTAGTCTCATGGAGTTCACTAATTTCTGGATATGCCCAGCTTGGAGAAAGTGAAAACGTTTTCTACATCTTTGATAGAATGCTAGGAGAAGGTGTAAAGCCAGATCCGGTTACCTTTGTTATTGTTCTCAATGCATGCAGTCGCAAAGGACTATCTAATAAGAGCCAGATATACTTTGAGGCCATGTGCAAAGAACATGGCATCATTCCGACACTTGAGCACCATAGTTGCATGGTTGATCTCCTTAGCCGTGCAGGCCAACTAGATGAGGCAGTAGCAATAATCAAGAAAATGCGGTTTTGTCCTAATCTTGTGGTGTGGCTTACTGTGCTGGCTGCTTGTAGGAATTGGGGAAATGTGGAGCTTGGAAAACAGGTCTTTGAACATGCAGTGCATTTGGATGAAACGGATGCTGCAGCTTACATCTTAATGTCTCACATCTATGCTGATGCTGATATGCAGGAGGAAGCAAATGCGATTGAGGCCATGAGAGAAGAGAAACAAACATGGAAGAGGCCAGGAGATTTAACAGTGCCAGAATTGTGTATTCATTTTTGATTGGAAATAGTAGTAGACATTTTAAAAGCATTAGTGTTGATGCAAAGCAAGAAGATCTTTAACGTAAAACAAAAGAGGAAGGGTGCATTGGGTGTCACATGACATTTCTGAAAATGCAAATGAAGATGTGTTATGTAGATACAGTCAGATCTTTGGTTTGGCATGTGCCCTAACTAACACACCCAAAAGGACACCTATAGATGATGTCCAAAATCTGCATGTTTGTAATTACTGCCATTTGGGTAGGGCAATTGTATTTAAGATAGCGCAGCGAAGTCAACGATGCAAAATACATTCATGTTTTTGAAGAAGGAAGATGACTAATGATGACAGTAGTGCAACTGCAGTAGCCATTACTTGTAACCCCAAGACTAAAGGATCAAGGAGTCGTGCGCCATAGATAAGGGCGTACACATCAAAGGAAGAAATGTTGATACCAGTTTCCGTGCCTCATCTGGTGGTTTAAATAGCTTTAATCTTGAGAGCTCTATTCCTGGTTGGGTATTAGTGGAGTCTCATGTGTCACAGTTCGGAAGAACGCATAAACTCAAAATACAGTAGATTCAAGCACAATCACAATTGCATACATCATGGCATAATATCGTCAGCATTGTTATACTGCATAGAAGTTAACATAACAAAGATTCTGCATAATACACAGCACGAGGGGTCGAAGATGGGGCGACCCTCCCCTTAGGTAAACTGTAATTACCAAAAGAGTGTACAAGATTATGCGATGGCCGAGAACCCAATCGGATGCTTTGAGTAAACATGAGAAAACAATTCATATAAAATATTCCTGAGAGCACCACACTCAAAATCAGGAGCACCACTCCAATCTATAGCATACAGCTAGGCTAGAAGAACACCCCCACAATTAGGCCAATCGGAGCCCAACCAGGCACTCAATGTAGACCCACGCACGAGGGTACTGTTCACACTGGTTTTCAGCTTGACCAGCCATGCCTTTTGCTCCAAACCAGTCTTGTACCCCGCTCATGGTTCACCGGTACACCTGTCCCATAGAAGATTTGTTTCTGACGAACCCGGGCTCTCAAATCTGTCCAAAACATCTGTTTACAGCCTTGGGACTGTGTGACCAGCAAAGAGATGAGAGAAAGAGTGTCCTGTAGCTCTCCAATTAGTCCCAGAACTGCCAGCAGGTCATCGTTTCTCACAAAAGCAGCCCTGTGTGCAGCTTCTCTAGCCTGTAGAGCCTACAAAAGCAGTCGATCAGCTCTCATATGTGTTGGTATCCCTGAGTATACACAAAATTAGCCAAGAAATCGATTGTTGTCTTGATGAAACTGCTCCAAAATCAGAAATCGCCTGAGAGGCTGACACTTCTCGCGACAAAAGTGCCCCAAATTCTCCAGAGAGTAACCTCCCAGCTTCAAAGCACAGCTAAAGGCAATAAGTAGGCTCTAGAATCAGTAGAGAAGAAGTTGACCAGCTCTGTAGCTTCAAATCCACCAAGAACCACCATGTACAACACTTGTGTATGTCTTGGAGTGGCCAGCACACCTACATGCGAGGGTTTGTGCTAAAACAAGAGCCTCCAGCCTTGAATAGCTCCACGAGATGCTAAAGTGAGTCTCCTGGCTGATTAGGTCACCTGATGCAGAATTAGTTCATGAGAGCCCGTAATTCATTCACTAACTATTTACCAACTACGCCGCGAAATTCCAAGGTTTTGCAAACCTTTGACGATGTACATCTTGAATTTTCTAACAATGCATACACCAATAAGAGAGAGAAAAGATGGCAGTGGAAGCTCCTACATAATAATAGTGCATGAGAGAATCTCATAACAAAAAAAGTACAAGGTGTCCCTACATCTAAGGACCAAGGGTCCAACTAAAAAGTGCCATGTGTCACCAAAAAAAAAAGTATACATGAGACACTAAGGTATAAAAAACCCCAAATAACCAAGTGCATGTCTAGCACTAATAAACTCCTAAATCCTACATACCTGTCACATGTTCACTACAAAATGTGTGTATCTCCTGCAAATCCCCCCTACAGTGGAAATGCACATGTAAATAGTAGATTAATCCCCAAATAGAATCGAGACAAAGATTTTTGAAAAGCTTCAAACTTCTCTCAAGGAAAAACCTTGGTGAAGAGATCTACCGCATTATCCTATGATGGACAATAGATGAGGCTAATGTCACCTACATGAAGCCTCTCCTGCACATAGTGATAATGCACCTCTATGTGCTTGGTCCGTGTGTGAAAAACTAGATTTCTCGTGCAACAGCCATAGCACTCTGACTATCTATAAGAAGGGGAGTAGCACCCTAATGATGGCATGCATACAAGTCTTATCAAGTAACCGCCTTATCCATATGCTGTCAACCATGGCTGTGAAGACTGTTGATTATTAGTAGCATTATAGCATGGCACATTTGGCATGCTTGCTATATATAGAGCAAGGCCATAGAGGGCACTTCCATGCTACCCACTAAGTCCATCTAGAGCATATGGACATACACCATTCACATCTTTCATTGGCTAGTGGGAGAAGTTTGTGAGGTGGCTCCGAGCAACTGCTATTGTGCGAAAATGCCTTGAGGCTTTTCCTATGGATCTGAAGTAGTGGTTCTTTGGGCCTTGGGCCTTAGGTTTAGAGATAATGCTGTTTTGGTTGTCCCCCACCCCCCTTCCCTATATTGTATGAGATAGCCTTCCTCCAAGCGCAGCCAAATCAATGAGGAAGAACCTCTATGTCCCTATCTATTTTTCTTGTCTCCTATGATTGAGAATGGGTCATGTACTTAGCCATTTGGGCTACGTTTTGGTAACTAATGGAAGAATCTATTTTCTTTTTTGGGGGGGCACGAGGGGCGGGGGGAGGGAGGGAGGGGGGAGCATACAACCATAACAAAAGATATTGCTCATTGATTTATCCGAGTTTGGTATCTTGTTTGTGGTTTACCATGGAAAATCACATGAGATAGAGATCCCAAGTTTAGTTCACATTTTTGGAGAACATTATTTGATAACTTTCAAACTAAGTTACAGTTATCTAGTGCATTCATCCATAGACAGATGGTCATATATAAATTTATAACTAGCCGACCCTTTAGACATAAATTTATAATTAGCTGCCCCTTGATGTTCTCAAATCATACTGCCACATGAGGTTACATAACCGTTGTCAGCTCGTGCAAAAGGGAGGGGGAGGGGAGAAGGTACGTGTGGAGGGGAGAAGGTACGTGTGGAGGGGGAGCTGGAGATGACAAGTAGGAGGTTCTTGTGAAGGAGAGGGAGGGGAGTGAGAGAAAATACCACTAGCCTATGGAATGGGTGTTGGATGTGCCATAACAGCCTGCTCCAAGGATGATCCATTTCTAAATCTTGGGATGGGGGAGTGATTGAGATGAGGGATCACGACCTAGTGACAAGGAATGTTCTTCGGGGGCGAGACGGCTACTTGGATGGATTGGGAAGATACAAGAACATCACCTTCCTTGTTGGAAGGTGACGGTGCTACGCTGGGTTACAAACCCAGAGGCTGCTCGTGATTTTTTTGCAAGAGTAGATGCCACTATGGGGGTGGGTAGATTCAACCTTGGTGGACATGCATATCAAATGAATGATGCTTGCAATAGCAACACAAGTGCTCGATGGATTGGGAGCTCAACTAGCTGGTGGTGGTCATGGGGCATGGAGAGACTTGAATCTTTCTTAAGGAATTGTAAGAAATGGATTAAGAAAGTTATTAGAGGATAATGTTTTTGGGGACTAGGTAGATGACCCAAATGAGTGAGGATAATTATAGCACCTAAAAATACCCCCTTTTTTTTAAAAGACCCTAGAGTAGTCTACTACCCTCACTTTTAAGACTCTAGACTAGCCACTACCTCCATTTTTAAGCCCCAAGATTACCCTCCTATGCCCCCTCCCTCCCCCCCTTCCCCACCTTTTGCCATATTTTGTACCCTTGTGGCCATTCTTTTTAAAATGTTTTTTTGACCCCTTTGAGATGCTAGGGCTTGTAATAGGAAAATAAAGGGTGTGTGAATAAGTTCTTTAAATAAAAAGGACCATTTTTAAACTTTGGCACTCTCTCTTACCTGTCTCCAACATAGGTGTGTGTGGGTGTATTTGTGTACTTCTATGATTTACTTTGGCACTCTCTCCCAATCTTCAACATACATGTGTATTTTTGTTTACGTGTGTGTGTACTCATGTGTGGATGTGTGTGTTTTTTTAAAAGAGAGGATGAGAGAATGTGTGTGTGTGTGTAGTTGTGTGGATGTGTGTGTGTGTGTGTAGTTGTGTGGATGAATGTGTGTGTGTAGTTGTGTGGATGAATGTGTGTATATACTTGTGTGGATGTTTGTTTGTTGAGTGTAGTTCTATGAATATGTGTGAGTAAACTTATGTGAGGAAGAGAGCTTGTGGCTCTCTCTCTCTCTCTCTCTCTCTCTCTCTCACACACACACACACACACACACACACACACACACACACACACACACACACACACACACACACACACACACACACACACATTAACAGTACTCAAAACACACATATGTCTATGTTAAAGACATGTGAGATGGAGTTGGTATCAAAGCAAAAAAAAAGTAAAAAATAAAAAATTTTAATTTAATATTTTTTTGTTTATTATTTTTTTTTGTATTATATTAAGATAACCATTGAGCCTTTAGGTCACACACACACACACACACACACACACACACACACACACACACACACACACACACACACACACACACACATGCTTATACAAACTAGATATCTAAGCAAAATACTACACCATACACACTTAGTCTAAGCTAAATTAGAAGTATGAACATTTTCTTGATCCATGTGCATGTTGCTATAATGATTATAAGAAGGTGTCTACATCATGTATAGCTTGGAAGCGGAAAGTCGAGGTTGGCGATATATTTATATACATATATGAATAAATACTTGAAAAATAGACATGTATATATATACATACATACACATACACATACACATACACATACATATACACATACACATACATATACATACATGTATATATACACACAATCATACATGCATACATACACACACACACATACATACATACACACACACACATACATATATACTACATACATGTATACACACACACATACATACATACATACATACATGGCTATTATATATATATATATATATATATATATATATAATAGCCACATTCGAGAGGACGTATATTCTAAACTCGAGGTGTCTGATTTGTGCATTCTGTAGCTTGACTTGAAGCTCTGATTTGTGCATTCTGTAGCTTGACTTGAAGCTCTTAGAAATGAACATTTTCTTGATCTTTAAGTGTGCTGCTAATTAAAAGAAAAGTACCCACATCATGTATAGCTCAGAATTCTACTTTTGCAAAGGGAAATTCAAGGTTGGCAAACTTTATAACGATATATATATATATATATATATATATATATATATATATATATAAAAGCACAAACAATAGCATATTGCCTAAGTTTAGCAATGGGGCCACTCAAGCCCCAGAAACCCACTTGCATGAGTACTCTTATACATATACATTGTAGGGCTTCGGAGACCCTAATGTGAACCTGCCACTTTTTTCAAAATCTCTCTATAGGGAAATAAAGATGATGTTGCTAAGGTAATCATGAGACTCCATTAGGATATGAGATATCATGGTAGGGGTGTTCCTAGAGGAATTTAAGCCTACACATGGCGTGGGAGAATTTGGTTGCATAAGTCAAATATTTGAAGTAACTATTGAATGAAGCACTAAAAGATTTTATCTACAAACTCCAACACACACCATGTAGAGAAGCTCCACAGCTTTCCTTCATTGCACTCCACAAAACATAGCACATTTTCTAATGATAAGTTCACATTGAAATAAACCTAAGGCTAATGTCCACACACTTGGCCAGTTGGGCATGACCATTATTATCCACACACACACACACACACACACACACACACACACACACACACACACACACACACACACACACACACACACTACTAGACTGGTGTTCACATGCTATTACTATCCACCAGTTCTTGATGAGTTTGCATTCTCAACACTCCCCCTCAAGGTCACCATATCCATCTCATGTACACTAAGCTTGTCTATGAAGTACTCAAAATTTTCTTTACCAAGCGGTTTGGTAAAGATACCTGCAACCAACTTGCTCTTCAATCTTCACATATGTCAACTCTATCTGTCCATCCAACACTTTCTCCCTGTTGATGAAATGATAGTGGTCCTCGCATGATAAATCGGATTGCTTGCCAATTGTATACTACTCATGTTGTCACAATGTATGATAACTTTCCCATCACATTGTTGTCCCAAATCTTGGAGTAGCTTTTTCAGCCATACCACCTCACATGCAACCATAGCTGCTCCTTTGCCTCTATGCTAGATAAAGTAATTGTGGGTTGCTTTTTGCTACTCCAACTTACCACTGCACTTCCCAATGTGAAAGCATATCCATTAGTAGATCTTCTATCATAATAAGAACTACTTGCTCAATCCGTGTCTGTATATTCATGAACATCCATAGCTTTGCCATACTCATAAAAAGAGTCCATAATGTGATGTCGCTTTCACATATCTCAAGATTCTTCTCATTGCATTCAAATGTGGTTTCCTTGGGCTTTGCATAAACTGACTCACAAGCCCAATTGCATAGCATAGATCCAATCTAGTGATAGTCATGTATATCAGACTTCTAACCATCTTTCTATACATTATCACATCCTCAATCTCTTCACCACAATCAGCCCTTAGCTTCACATTTGGCTCCAATGGTATGATCATTGGCGTACAACCTGGTATGCCATATTTTGCTAGCAAATTCAATACATATTGCCTTTGAACCAACAAATGCCTTTCTTTGTTTTCACCACTTCAATGCCAAGAAACTCCCAAGTCTTTCATGTTAAATTCACCACACAATGAAGCTTTCACACATCAATATCCTTGCTTGAATCACCTATCACAATTAATCACCTATCACAATTAAGTCATCACAATTAAGTCATCTACATACATGATAATCACCACGACAACATTTGCTATCTTCTTTGGATATAGTGATGAATCTGATGTTCCCACATAAAAACCAATGCTTAAAAGACACCTTCTTGTCTTGTCTGTTCAAGCATGGGGTGCTTGGTTTAGCCCATACAAAGACTTCTTCAACTTACATACATGTGTGGGATAATAAGGATGCACATGACCTTCCGACTGCTCCCCACCATAAACACCTCTTCTTGCAATTCACCATTTAGAAATGCATTCTTTACATCCATTTGATGTATTTCCTAGCCTTTTGATGTAGCCAATACAATCACAGATCTCACTATTCCCATCTTTGCAACAAGGCTAAATGTTTTATCATAATCCAAAACATATGATTGTGCATATCCCTTTGTGACCAGCCTTGCTTTATGCCTTTCTATTGATTCATCCAACTTACATTTCACTTTATACACCCATTTGCAACCAATGACATTCTTTCCACTCGGTAATGCAACCAAATCCCATGTATTGTTATGTACCAAGGCATCCATTTCTTCATCCACCATTACTTTCTCCCACACATGCCTTCCAATAGACTAGATACCTTATCCTTTGTGACCTTCTTAAAACCCGTGGATCACTTTGTACACCCTGCACTCTATCATCTGGAGAAACATATCTCTCTTGCCTTACACCGAGGAAAATATCTCTCTTGCCTTACACCTGGAGTACATAAGGTTGGGATGACAAGTTCTTCATCTAGACTTTCCGAGCTAGATGACTCATAACCTATTATGCCAATTCCTTCAACCTTATTTTTTCCTCTATTGACTACACTTCCACTTGTGCTTACACTACCATGTCTCAACCTTCCTGATCATGGACTTACATTATCACTTCCACCAGATGTTTCACTTGGCCCAAACAATGAAGTAGAACTCTCTTTTGGTGGCAAGTTCACATCCACATATGAAATTAACCATAACATCCTCTTTGTATTTGTGCTAACTTCTCAACTCTTTAAACACCACTTCTCTAGAAATGAGCACCTATTTAGTTTCTAGATTATAACATTTTTAAGCCTTTTTGTATTGTACATAACCAATGAATATGCACTTCTCAGCCTTTGGATCCAACTTCCTTATCTTCTCATTTGGCACATGTACATAAGAAATACATCTAAAAACCTTGAGATGCCCAATGTCCGGACTAAAACCTATCATCCTCATCTCAGGAGTACTCTCATGTATGGCAGTTGTAGGTGTCTTATTCAAGATGTACAATGCTATTGCACATACTTCTTCCCAATAATACAAAGGCATACTCTTCTCATTCATCAATGCTATTGCCACTTCACCTATCACTCGATTCTTTCTCTCAGCAGCCCCATTTTGTTGAGAGTATACTTGCTTGTAAGTTGTCGTCGTCTAATACCATGGTCTCTTCAAGAATGCAACAATGCATGTGAGATGTACTCACCACCACCATCTATTCTCAAAAATTTAATCCAATGACCATATTGCTTTTATATAAGTGCTTTGAATTATTTGAAGTGGCCTAATGCTTCACTCTTCTCTTTCAAAAAATAAATATGTCATCCTTTTGAAATCATCAATAAATGTGACGTAATACCTGCTCCCATTTATTGATTTGGTTTCCCAAATTGACATGCATCACAAACATGCGTATTCCCATCATATTTGAATCTTGGTAGACTGCTGACAATTCCCTTTATTTGCATAGATTTCAGCTTTTGTATGTGGCCAATTCTTTTGTGCCAAATATCAATTTTTGGCGCACTATCCCATGACTATGAGAAAACATGGCTAACTTTAATTCTAGTATGCTTGCATCTAGCTTGAACATTATCCCTTTCTTTTGACCTTTGGCAATCATTTTATAGACATGCTTAAAGTCCTCAACAAAACATACATGGTCATTAAATGTCACCTATAATCCTTGTTCTACAATTTTTCCAACAGATGCTAAAATCTTTATAATAGATGGCACATACAACACCTTAGACATAGTTTTCACTCTGCCATCATGCATCGTCAATGGTACACTACCAACGTGTGTAATAGGATGTTGAGTATCATCACCTGTAGCAACATAACCTTGAGTTTGTGTAGGCATCATGTTATCAAACCACTCTCCATGGCATACCATGTGGTTTGAAGCACTTGAATCCATATACCATGTTTCATCACTCTCTTTGCACGCGACATCATAGTACCCATCACATGCTGCATAGCAAACAAATGATCTGTATGTCCTTCATTGCTAGATGATGCATAATTACCACGTTTCACTCTACCACTACGAACATCATTTTTCTTTTCGTAGCAATTTGTAGCCATATGTCCAAGTTTACCACAATAATAACACTCAATGCCATGCATATTCAGTTGTTGTGGTTGAAAATGACCTCTACCATGAGATCCAAACCTCCCTCTAGCATGAGAGTAAAAACCTCGAACACCACATGCACCAAGTGGCTATGAATCTTGTTGTTATTATGGTGGCCTATCATGCACTAACCACATCCACATGTACGTCCTCTCAAACTAGATCTCCCCCTATCTCCTAGCAGCTCATGAGTGTAGAATGCCTGGTTCCTTGCATGCCCACTGGTACTAGATGAAGTACCTAAACCAAGTTTCATCTCCTCCACAATAAGAAAGAGACCAACTCAATAAAATCTGGGGTAACTAAAGCATCATCTTCCATAGGGGCACCAATAGATGTAAGTGCATCTGCACATCCTTTAATCTCTTGTACATAGTGATTGAAGCTCCTATTGTTTCAAGTTACACTATGTATCTTTTTCTTTAACTGAATCTTCTTTGGTTGAGTATTTGTATCATACAGGAAGTTAGGTAGGTGAGCTTAGGTAGGCGAGTGTTGGCGAGCTTCTTGGCTATGTCAACAAGCCTATTTTAGTGAGCTTGATGGCTATTCCACATTTGTTTTTTCAAGTACATAGCAACATTAAATGTATTTTAGTGAGCTTGATGGCTATTCCACATAGCAACATTAAATGTATTTTAGTGAGCTTGATGGCTATTCCACATTTGTTTTTTCAAGTACATAGCAACATTAAATGTATTTTAGTGAGCTTCCTACTCAAATGTAAAACACCAATATTAAAAGTTATAGATTATAGAAGAATTACAAAAAAAAAAAACAAACTCATGAAGTCTGAATTTGTGGCTAGTTTCTCAATAGTCACAAAACAAAAATTGCAATACTAATAAGGGTGTGCAAAAGGAAGCACTAAAATCAAGTCCATTACAAAATGTCTTACAGGATGGCATAAATGTAGGAGAGGTGTAGAAAAATTGCAATACTACTAAGGGTGTGCAAAAGAATGGCAAAAATGCAGGAGAGGTGCGGTATTAAATATATGATCTTTCCTTTGTTAATGCCATTCTGACCTCATGTTCCTTCAAAACTAGTTGATGCATAAACATATGAGAGTCAACATCAAACCCAAATACCGTAATAAATATATAGTAAATATATTTACATGCCAAGTATGATTGGAATTTGTTCACTCGATGTTGGAAGTCCTTGCATATGTGCATGTAGGTGTTTCTTTTATTTGCAACTTCATAGCGGTTTGCCTCCATGGAGCTTCCCATTTTGCAACACCTCATGCTCACACTCCTTGATAATCCTTTCCTCAAGAACATGTGCATCCAATACTATAGCTCTCTGAATTCTTTATTCAACACCCTTGGATATTCTAGACCTATAGTAAGAATGATGTGCAAGCAATGAGTCTCTCTGAATAGGTAAATCATTTTTACCTTGTGGTTGGCTGCTACCACCACCCCCAAGGGGAGAGAATTGTCCATTTGTATCTATTTTGAATCTTGTTAGCCTATCAACCTCGATATGTGTGAGTGAAGTGCCTTCACCCACTAGCCAGATGCTTGGGATCTTGCTGGAATAGGAGTGATGCTTTCATCCACGTTTGTTAACCCATGACGGACACATACTATGTTTTACATCATTAATTTAAATATTCTGAGTCATGGGCCGGGCTTGGCGGTACCATATGTTAAGGATGAAGGGATTGGGTGATCGCGCCGATGACGCACCTTGGATATCAGTAGGATAAGGGTTAGGGTCGGCCGGCCATGTATGGGCGCCCAAGTGTGAACGGCCAAGTCACCTATATGAGTCAAATGTAACCCTAAAATCCTCATTCTCATGTGTTGTGAATAGAAGAGTGCTCTTGCCTTATCTCCTTGTTTTCCTTCTCCTGCGTGTGTGTGAGAGAGAGAGAGAGAGAGAGTGAGAGAGCGATCGAGCGCACTGTGTAGCGGCACGGCGAGGCGGCGGAGAGGCGGTAGAGTGGCGACGGCGGCTCCTCCTTCACGGCTGCGACGCGAGAATCCTTCAAGGCGGCAGTTAAGCGGTGAGTGACACACCTTTTGCATTCTGTTTTGAGCTTGCCTTCCTGGTTGTATGCTTGCAGCCATTCGTGGCTCGCATACGGTGTTCGGCAAGTCCCCAGCTACGACCTGTGCGGCAAAAGCGCACATTTTTGGCGCCGCTGCCGAGTTGCCCTCCACCAAGCTCCAGTTTGCAGCTCGGCTGCGTGAAGTTTAATCTACACTGCAGGAAAGCGACTGTGTGTTTGTTGTTAAGGTGTTTTTGTGATTTGCAATCTGTTTCTGTAATTTGTCTTCTGCATTTCTGCTATTTTTTCCGCTCCGCGTGTGGGCGTGCATTCTGTTATCTGGTTTCTGCGTGCGAGAGGGATTTTTGAATCCCCAGATCTGTGCTGTGTGTGCGAACTGCGCCGTGGCTAAGGCTGAACCCTAAGGAAACCCTGGAAAACTTATCCCACCAAAAAAAAAACAGAAAATAAAAAATTTAAAAAAAATTAAAAAACAAAAATTAAATTTTATTTCTAAAGAAGAAACCAAACATGTGAAGAGGAAAGATTTTTCAATTGGAAAAAAAATTTGAAAAGAAAAAACCCCCAATTGACCCACGACCCCGGCCTCGGTCTCGGTCTCGGTCTCGGTCTTTTGATATATATATATAGGAGAGTGAGCCTCCATAGCTTTCTCTCAAGTGAGAGCTTATGGGAAGTTGTGCCCTATATGTAGCCCACTCCCCAAGGAGTAAAGTGAGTATGTGGGATAAAGCCCTCACCCTTTCCTCCACAAGCAAATAGGCTTTTGCCCCTTCCCCCCAAGGGAAACGGACTGTTTTGAGGACTACAGGAGCTCTAGATAGGCGAACACGGTGCTGTAAAGCACACTAGGATCCTTTGAACGATACGCTCGTTTCGAGCTATCATACGCCCTAGTCCAAGTTCGTAAGGGGGTCAAAAACGGGTTAAAAACAACACAAAAACAAGTAAAAACGGGGTGCGAAACACCTAAGAAACCACTTGTGTGAGTTTCAAGGGTAGTTACCAACGCACGTAGGGTACCCACGTCACATGCATCTACGTTCTGGTCGGGTACTAGAGCCGGAACCACTAGAAAGCGTTTCAGTCTACGCAGGCTCACACCATCCCTCCACGTTGGCATCTTGGCCTTCGGCTGGAACCCAAGGGAGTGCAACCCAAGATCCACGAATAGTGGATAGTGACTCATCCTCTGACTCAGAAGCCATGGAAGGGCACCCTACCAAGAACCCTGAGGAGACAAGCCAAAACATGCCAGTGTGGGCCCCACAACCTGGATCTAGCATGTTTAGTCGTCTAATAGAGACCTTTAGTAGAGCTACACGCTCTGAACATGCGACAAGCGAAGTAAATGAGGAAGGAGGGGTAGTAGATTCGCCATTCACATCTTATGTGGACCCTACCCTCCCAAAGAGTGTCCATGTGGATATTCTACCTACTTCGTTTAATGAGGGCCCTACTGAGCTACCAACTTCCGATGCTCTTCCTAAAGTAGAGGTCCCTAGAAGCCAACCCATAAGAAGTGACATTGCGTCCACTTCAAGAGAGCCGTTTGGCACACCAAGTCTAGATGGGATATTTCTCAATGAAAATTGGGAATATGATCTACACACAGAGACTCTAACTGACCTATACACAGGTTACACATACCATGTAGGTTGGTTAGAAGTCCTACGATCTACATCTAGCGCCACTAATCTAGAGGAGCAACAACACATGATATGTGAGGTGATTCATAGAATTATCCAAATTGAGAGGCAAAATAGGGGAGTGAACTTAGTTTCCACTGGCCCTATGAGGTTTTTGGATACGGGCAAGGCCAAACAACCAACCCTATCACAATTGGAGACTCCCTCGGTGAGTCCCATAGACCCTTCATATGTTGTTTCGCCTGGAGTCTCAATGTAGGTTGAGCCCACGAGTAGTAACTTTAGCTTTCCAACCTTGGCTCAACTTTCCATTAGGGAATCCGCAATGCCTACCCCAATGATGAGCATAGCTGAAAGTGCACCTGTTACCGCTGTAGTTAGTACGACACCGCTACCTAGTGGAACAGTACCTACAACAGTGCGTGCCAGTGCCTATCGACCCTATGTACCTATCGCTACTCATGCTCAGGTAGATCCTACGCCTCTTAGTATGCCAATGGCGTATGCTCCACGACCGCCTTATCATCACCACCCTTATCCAAGAGGAGCTAGGCCTAGCCACATATCATATCCTACGTCATTTGCCAACCTACTCAGACCAATGCCAACTCCTATCAGCCAGGCTATCCCAGAAGTGCCTCCACCAACTATGCCTGCTCACCTAGGTGATCTCGCAGCGTTTGCTCAGACGATCGGACGATCTATTGCGGAAAACATGCGGGGTATGCCTGAGAGAGAACCTAGAAGCAAGGCAGTACAAGTGGCTAAGCTCACTCAAAACTTCAGTGGTAACGAGGATGTTAGGAAGCACATTGAAGTCTTTGAGCACGTGTGTGATTCCTTGGAAGAACACAATGAGCTGCATAAGTGTAAAGCCTTAGGCTTAACCTTGAGTGGGAAGGCCGGAGATTGGTATCGAACCTTAAGGGTTGAAGAGCGCACTCACTACCCCACTCTCAAGAGATTGTTCTTGAAAGAATACATACGCGAGGGTGTGCTTTGGGGGGTAGCATCTCAACTTCAAAAAGCCGAACGCGAGGAAGGGGAGTCAGTGAGAGACTTTATAAGTCGATTGAAGCATCTAAATTCACGCTGCACTCCCGATGAACGCTTCAATAATAACCAACTCCTCGATAGATTCATCCGAGGATTGCGCCACGAGGACATTTACAATGGCCTAGTCATTAGAGGTCTTACAACGTGGGAAGCAGTCACTGCCAATGCAATCCAGTTAGAAGACAACTTGATGATTGCAGGTAAAAAGGTGTCTTCGGAGACAAAATCCGTTAGTTCGCAAGTATCTGGGCACGAGCCAATGACGGTAAAACCTATTGCAAAGGAGCCCAAGATATCTGAAATGTCTGTGACGACCGACCTTACTAAGGCTCTCCAAGAATACTTTAGGGGTAATCGAGCTCCTCAGAATAGCCATATGTACCCAAGGAGAGAGCAACAATGGTGTTCGGTGTGCTTAGGACCACATAGCACGAGTGAATGTCCCACATTCAGAGTCAAATTCAATGGGAATTGCAATGCATGTGGTAAGTACGGCCATCAATCTAAGGATTGCCTACTACTTAAGCGAATGTTGGCAAATCAAGCACCACTGGCCTGGTCAAACGCACCTCAAGTACCCGCGCTAATGCCTGCACAACCTGTCGAGCAACCGTCACAGCACATAGTTCCAAGGAATCCGAATGTAGTCCAGTCTGTGCCGTTACCACCGCCAGTTTGCTAGGACCACAACCTCCACATCCAAGGATTACTCCTATAAACCAAATGGGTTGTGAGTCACATAGTGCGTGTGGGGATTATGAAGAGGAGATAGACCCCACTGCTCCATACGGGATTGATACATTTGAAATGATTCCCCAGTACTACATGGAGGATCATCTCGGGCAAGTCAAACCTGTATATCAAGCGGCTGCTCTCGCCACAAGAGGGCAAAACCTTAACACCTTGGCAAGGAGACCATCTCTTCAATGCTATGAGTGTGGTGGACCACATCGTGTAGCAGAGTGCCCTAATAGGCTACAGAAGATCTCTACTCAGATGCAACCAAATCAAGCGAGCACATCGGGAATGCCGGTACTTACATGTAATCGTTGTGGCATAGATCATTTGATCGCTCTCAATGTCCACATAATCCTAATGCACCCAAGATTACGCCATTGAATTTGGTTGAGGTCACCAACCAAGCACGAAGAACCACACTCGTTGTACCCGCGAATGTAGTTACACGATCAATGCTTCAAAATCAAAACTACATTCTTGAAGAGAGGGATACTGCATCAATCGCTCAGGCAAAGAAAAAGAAAACACGACGAAAGAGATCGCTTAATGCCACGAGCTCCAAGCCTAGTTCAAAGACCAACATAGGGACAGGAGACGACCCCGTGTATATGAATGATCCTGAAGATGATTCCGATTCAATAGAAACCATGGGGACCAAGGCCACTACCCTAAGGGAGGAACCCACTCGGGAGCTCAATGAAGGAGAATCAAACGAGTACATAAATAAGGAAAAACCGAAGGAAACTTCCTCAGCCCCACAACCAAGTCAGTCAATGCCGTCTCGACCACCCAAACTGACTGAGACTCCCCAAGACAAGCCACATGGGCCAAAAACCCTCAAGAAAAAGATTGGAACTTACCCGAACCCAGTTGAGGAGATTGAACAAGTGCAACACTTAAGGGGTTTGGTGGAAGAAACACAACGAGAACTGGAGCCACAAACCCGAGAAAAATCAAAATTCCAGACACAGTGTTTTCTACGCAAGTTCAGCCTCACCGAAACCATAAACCGTTAGCTATACCGAGTATCATTCGGGAAGAAAGTGAGGATAGGACATCCGGAAGTGGGCAAACACCCTTCTTACTGGAAAGAATGTTTAGTGAGGGAATGCCTGACCCCATCGAAGAGGAAGTGATTCCATCTTCACCAGTCCCTAGTCAAGGGGCGATGTCTCGAAAAGTACCGTTGAATGTGTCTAAGCTAATGGATTTCATGTCCTCTGAGATCAGAACCACGATCATATCCAAATTATATGGAGATCCTGAGCTATTCTTAGCTCTTCGAGCATTTCTCAATGGAGAACTAAAGGCGGGGCTACCACAATTTGCAAATATGGATAGACCCGACACGCTTCAAGATGAAGGGGAACATTGGGATCTACAACCCAACCTAGATGAAGACTCGGTCGTGGAAATACCTGTGAACAAGTTGGGACAGTACTTTGAAGGGGACGAATCTAATGCCACCCTCCCCATTACTACCAAGGGATTAACTCTAAAGGGAATCCTTGATGGTGGTGCTGGAGTGAGCATTGTGACTAAAAACTGTTGGGAATCTATGGGAAGGCCTCACCTTGAAGTCACAAACATAGTGGTTAAGATGGCAAACGGAACCATAGCTAAACCTATTGGAATGTTAAGGGACCTCAAGATCAAGGTCCTGGGATACAAGGTAAAACATACCTTCATTGTAATGGATTTCTCCAAGCATCCTATGTCATATCAAATGATCTTAGGTCGTCCTTTCATGAGGGAAGCACAAATGGTGCATGACTGGTCGAAAAACCATGTCTACCTACAATTCCAAGACTCTGTCATTCGAGTTGATCTTGAGAATGGTCGTGCACATCCTTTAGGAAGCAAGGTTATCATTGATAATCGATCGGATACCACTGTTCACTCTGCCCCATTAAGGTATTGCTATACATGCAAAAAAGAGATTGATGATGGGAAAGATTCTCCTTACATGGATGTCCTACCGGGTATGACTGAGTCGGATAATGTGGATTGGGTACACCTAGCGGCAACCATAGACACATGGGGAAATAGAGGTACAAGTTGGGTAACACCTGAGGGGCAAGATATGCCACCGTTAGTGCCAATGAACATGATAGGTGTTATGCACTTGACTCCTGATGATGAGAACGTGGCAAACTCCACTGACATTGACAGTAGTGAAGACTCAGACCAATGCAACTCTGAGTATGAATCTCAACAAGAAGAAACTGACTCTGAGCCTGATGGGGGGGATAAATCAAATATTCACCCAAATGTGGAAGCAAGGTGCTCAAGGCCTAGGACAGTGGCCTCCTGCAGTTCATCCGAAAGTGAAGATCGACCAAGTGAGTCCGAATCTGATAGAAACAAAAATCAAAAACTTGGTAAGAAGAAAACGAGACATAAGCACCAACGCTATCGAGCTAATGTACGAACTGCAATAAACAAGGAAAGATCCACTGCGGAATGGCTTAGTTATGTAGGAGCCATCGGAAGATAGCGGATAATTGGGGACAATACCTCCAAAGTGTCATGTGGTGTATTCCGCAACCTCATGACGTCGCCCAATTAGAAATCGAAGAGAAGCCGAAACTAAGTCGTACTGCAAGAAGGCGGCAAAACCAAGAGTTGGCTCAACAACAAAAGGAAGAGGAATTGAAAGAGAAAAGCCTGGCACAACAAGAACCAGTAGACTTACACCCCGCACCCGAGCATTTCAAATCATTCACCACAGGGGAACGTAAAGTAGTCTACACAAAAGCCCAACGAATGCCTACCAATGGGAGTAGCGGTGTCTACGATGGCCCTGCGGTAGTCAAGGAGATAGACTTAGCAGATCCGGGTGAGGAGTCTAAACCAGTTTTTATTGCTCAAGACCTCACCAAGGCGGAAGAAGCTGCACTTACGAAGCTTCTTAAAGAATTCAAGGACATATTTGCTTGGACATATCATGATATGAAGGGTGTTCCACCCTCGGTGGTGCAACACACGATTCCAATGATTAGCACTGCTAATCCAGTCCAGCAACGTCCCTACCCAATGAATCCTAAGTACGCAAAGATTGTACAAGAGGAAATTGAAAAGCTGGTAAAATGTGGATTCATATACCCAATTGAGCACTCAGAATGGGTTTCTCCGATAGTTATTGTGCCAAAGAAGAATGGGAAACTTAGAGTGTGCGTTGATCTCAAAAAGGTTAATGCAGCCACCAGAAGGGATCATTACCCCTTGCCATATTCTGAACATGTGCTTGACAGAGTGGCAGGCAAGGAGGCATATAGCTTTTTAGATGGGTACTCGGGTTACAATCAGATCACAATTGCAGACGAGGACCAAGCTAAAACAGCATTTATCACAGAGTTTGGAGTGTTTGCCTTTCGCGTCATGGCTTTGGCTTGACCAATGCACCTGCAACATTCCAACGAGATTGATAAACACGGCCTTTAAGGAATATCTAAGGGACTTCTGTGAAGCTTTCTTAGATGATCTTTGTGTTCATTCCTCGTGGGACGAGCACTTGATGTGTTTACGAAAAATATTTGAAAGGTGTAGATTATATCGCATCTCCTTGAATCCTTTCAAATGCCAATTCTGGGTTAAACACGGAGTTATCTTAGGGCATATAGTGTCCAAAAATGGGATTTCCACTGACGAGAGTAAAATCAAGGTCATTCTGGAATTGCCACCACCCACCAACTACAAGGGAGTCCAACGCTTTATGGGCCACGTTGGTTATTATCGAAGGTTTATTCTATTCTTCGCCGAGATAGCTCGACCATTGTATAAGCTTCTCATCGAGTTTATTTGGACCGAAGAATGTGACCGTGCCTATGAGCTATTAAAGAAGGCCTTGGCGAGTGCTCCAATCTTGAGAATGCCTAACTGGGATTTACTCTTCCATGTGCATATTGATGCATCAAACTTTGCTATTGGGTGTGTTTTAACTCAACCTGGAGAACACAAGCTAGACTACCCCATTAGCTTTGCCAGTCGTCGTCGCCAGTTGAATGATGCTGAGATGAACTACACCACTACGGAGCGAGAAGGGTTGGCAATGATATATGCAGTAAGGAAATTTTGTTATTACCTCCTTGCCACCAAGTTTGTTTTCTATGTAGATCATCAAGCATTGTTGTATTTGGTAAACAAACCATGCTCCACAGGAAGAATCACACGATGGCTATTGATTCTTCTTGAGTTTGATTTCACTGTTGTTGTGAGACCTGGCAAAAAACATGTTATGGCTGATCATTTGTCTCGCATACCTAATGGTGAGGCTCCTACGGGGGTTGATGATGACTTACCAGACACTTCCCTGTTCATGGTGGAGACAATGCCTGAATGGAGTGAGAAGATTGTTAACTTTTTGGTTAATGGCTTTCCACCCAAGGAGCTTCGCAAAGATCTAGCTCGAAAGCTAATCAAAGAATGTGAACCCTATTGCCTGATAGCTGGGACTCTTTATAAAAGAGGAAAGGATGACGTTCTTAGGCGTTGTGCCCGAGAGGATGAGTATCTATACATTTTGCAAGAGGCACATATGGGCGTAGCCGGTGGTCACTTCTCAGGAGACTTAACTGCGCGAAAGATCTTACAATCAGGGTATTGGTGGCCCACTATGTTCCAAGATGCATCACTCTTTGTGAAGGGTTGCGATGAATGCCAACGATATAAGAAACCCCAGAGGAAAGATCAGATGCCCCTACATCCAATCAAAGTAAACCAACCATTTGAAAAGTGGGGTTTAGACTTTGTAGGTCCAATTAGCCCAGCGGCCCGAAACACACAATCTCGCCACTGACTATATGACCAAATGGGCTGAAGCGAAAGCGACACGTAAGGCAGATGCGAGGACAACAGCCAAGTTCCTCTTTGAAAATATAATCACACGCTTCGGTTGTCCTTTTGAACTTGTGAGCGACAATGGTACACATTTTATAAATGAAGTGATTAAGGAGCTCACAACAAATTTCATGATATCCCATCATAAATCTACTCCTTATTATCCGCAAAGCGAATGGCTAAGCCGAGAGTACAAACAAGACATTAATCTCTGTTTTGACAAAGACAGTTGAAGCTCATCGCACGGATTGGGATCTAAAGCTTACGACAGCTTTATGGGCCTATCGTACTGCGTACAAAGTGGCTATTAATTGTACACCATTCAAAATGGTATATGGCCAAGAAGCAGTCATGCCGTGGGAATTTGTCATTCCTAGTCTTCGTGTTGCTACTCAAGAGGGATGGGATGGTAATCCCTTAGTAGAGTGTCTATATCCTTGTGGAGAAGGATAGAAGGAAAAAATGGTTTGATCGCCATCTAAAGGACAAGGACATCAAGGTTGGGGATAAAGTCCTGATGTATGGAGTGCGAAATGAAAAGAAGAAGCTCAAATATGCTGGTAAGGGACCATATAGAGTATGTGAAATTACCCCGCAAGGTACCATCAGAGTGGAGACTCTCGACGGAGTTGAAACCATTGGATTCCTTAATGGGAGTAAATTCAAACGATACTATGACCCCCTGAGCCAGGAGGAGTTACATGCAATCCATCAAAAGAAGGCAGCTAAAGAACAAGCTGAGCTTAAAAAGATACAAGCGAGAGTCGAAGCCAAAGAACGTCAACAGCGTGCTAGGAGACAACGAGAAGCCAACTTGGGAATTACGCAAGTATTTTTCGAGGAAGCAGAAGAGGATGCACTGGAATCTGACCCACCTCTAAGATACCCAATTGAGTTACAGAGTCCTTACGGGGAGGTGCTGTACAATGCATTATTGGATACAGGAGCTCAACACAATTTGCTATCATATGGCGTGTGGTGTCAACAACTGGGAAAACCACCTCTATCCAAGAGTTCTATCCAAGTTCAAGGAATCAACAAGAAGAAAACCCCCGTCTCAGGAATTCTGCACACTCCGGTTGCCTATGACAAGGGAACCATAATTCAAAGCTTTTTGGTTATGCTAGCTGGCACCATGGAAGGGACTGTAATCTTAGGGCGCAAATGGATGATGGCCACCAATGCAATATCGATTGGGCAACCAGACAAGTCACAACGCAAGAACCAACACTAGGTCTGACCGCTCAAAATCCCGCACCTAAGTCATCCACTCAAATATTAGATAATGAAAAATCACAAAGTCCCAGTGGCAAAACCATCTTCGATTGTTGGCCACCCCTCTAACGCTTCAACGCCAAGAGTGGAAACAGGCAAGGTGGTCCCTAAAGCTTTGCTTACTATGCCAAAGAGTACATACAAATGGGTCCCCAAAGCTTCGCTAATAGCTACTTCCCCTGCTCAATCTCGTTCAGCCACCACCACCAAGAAGCCTCGTAAAAGGAAAGCAGCCACCCACCCGAGAAAGGGCAATGTAACATCACGATGGATCCCTAAAAAATTATTAGTAGCCCAAGGGTACTACGAGGGAAGTGACCAGATTTGGGTCCCTAAACATAAGCTGAATCCCTCTACATCACCTGTAAAACCTTGCAAACCAATTGTTGCCACCCCAACGATAATTCAAGATCATGGTAAGGGAAAGGTAACAGAGTGCTCCATACCACTTCTTCCAGAGTTAGTTTGGATTCCCAAACGATATCGATCACTACCACCTAGCTCAGGAAGGGGGGAGCCACATGAAGCTTCTAGCTCCTCATGCCACGCACACACTCATATAGAAGTTTCTACATGCTCTACACCTACTCTTGTCAACACCCAACAAAAAACCGATAAGTCTACGTCTCCCCTTGTAATAGTATCGTCGGAAACCATTTCCTCCATTCGTCAATGGGAGCGTACACTACCATCTCTGCAATTGGATGTGGCCACACAAGGGTCATAAAGAGCTATCTGCCCACATCACAACCTATGACCCGCTGGGCAAATTGGTTCAAAGAGGCTGCAACATCATTGCAAATAATATGATCTGTCCAAGGAAAGGGGGAGCATGTACTCACGCTTGACATTTTAATGCTTCCTCCTTAACCTTCTCCCCTGACCATGTAATTGCCAAATTCAAGGGGATGTATATATATAGCTTCATACATAAAAAACAGAGAAAAGAAAAACAAAAAATAGTAAAAAGAGCAAGAGCACAAAACAAGAGAAATATCCGTATACAATCAAGAACTAGATTGACCTGTCTAAACCTACTGATGCTATATCTGTGTTTGCAGATATGGCAGATGCCCAATCATCATACACTTCATCCACTCCTACCTTTGGTGAGAGGTATCATCTATACCTTTCTCAGATATTCCACATGTGCTATCCTGTAATTGAAACTGAATGGGATCATATAGATGTACTAGCCAGAGAAGAAAATGTTGAGGAATTAGAATGGCTAATTCGCCTATTGACCATGACTGACCCCTACTCCGTAGAGGACATATCCCCGATAGCCCAATGCTTTCCTTTTCCACAAGATGACTATCCTCGCATGGTTACATTTTTGATGAGTTTATGTGGATGGGAAAATGAAAAGGAAATATCTGACAATGATGAATGGACGGATGAAACTCATGGCACTACTGAGGTTGACTTTATTTGTTTGGATGATGCGGATAGAGGCTTAGCCTTAGGGCTAGAGCCAGGACTCTACAACATCCTCTTACCGTATCCTCAGTAGTAGTGTGGTGATTGGTAGGTAGGTTAGCGTTTCCAAGTTTTTTCTAGTTTAGATTCCTTAAACAAGTCTTGAAATTTTCACACTGATGTGCCTCTCGAGGTATAGTGTTTGTTAGTTGATTGTACAGGTTAAAAACTTTGAGGTGGGTTCGCTTCCAAGTCCAGAGACTGCCGCAACGTTCATCAAAATATATCTACATCAAATTGCAAGCTGTCTCGTCAAATCAAGGAGATCTCCAATTATAGGTGTAATTCTTCCATACACACTCTCTTTCGTTTTTACTGTTCAATCAATTGCATAAACTATAATGCATGACCACATGGAAATTGTCAATGTACTACTTAGTTTTTGAAGTTACTTGCATGCTAGTGTAAATCATTAATGAGCTTAACTTTATTGGAAATATTCCTAGGCAGCATGACGTCTTTAGTTAACCTTGGAATACGATTGTCTTAGGTCTAGGGTAAAACCATCTTAATGTTTGACACCTGGCCATGTGTGTGTTGACCTCTAGGACATAGCTATTACCCCTTTGTCGAAAAGATGCAAGACAATATATAGTTCAGGAGCGAGGATCAAAAGAAATAGATTAAAAAAAAAACAAGCCTACAATAAATGGCAATACAAGTCTATGATGTGCTTCAATGTTGGCCTATCGCCTTATTGACACTTGGTAGGCGAGGAGTATTCTACTCCAAACCGATGCCTTGGTTGGTAGGGGGTAGCCTTGCCTAAAGTGAGCTAATAGATTCCTGGATAATGCCTTGTGTTAAACATGGTACCAGGATCGATGTTAGTTTTGCCTTAGGAAGGTCGCCATTGTGTAAAAATTGTCACGTGCATTTTAAAAAAAAAAAGGCAAAAGGCTCCTGTAACTCTAATGTTTCTTGTGTCCCTAGACTCGTGGTATTAACTTGTTCTTAGAGTAGACACAGTGTGGTCATCTGTTTATTTATTAAGCTTGGTTATTTACCTTGACTTACGCCAGTTATAAACCTTGATTAACCTTTGACACCTTGCTTACTCTGGATTTACTTTCAATAATTTTAAACTCCTGTTAATTTGCTACACTAGCTCATTCATGTGACCCTTAAACTAAGTTCTCATAACAACATCCATTGTGGTCTAACATGCTTGAATTTATACACTTTATATCTTTTGAATTCCAGCATACTTTCACTCTACTTCCCTGTTTTGCAGACGGTCAACAACAACAACCCTCTCGAGCTTACCATACCATAGCTTCCGAGGACGGAATCTACATCAGGAAGGGGGGCATGTTAACCCATGACGGACACATACTATGTTTTACATCATTAATTTAAATATTTTGAGTCATGGGCCGGGCTTGTCGGTACCATATGTTAAGGATGAAGGGATTGGGTGATCGCCGATGAGAGGCGCACCTTGGATATCAGTAGGATAAGGGTTAGGGTCGGCCGGCCATGTATGGGCGCCCAAGTGTGAACGGCCAAGTCACCTATATGAGTCAAATGTAACCCTAAAATCCTCATTCTCATGTGTTGTGAATAGAAGAGTGCTCTTGCCTTATCTCCTTGTTTTCCTTCTCCTGCGTGTGTGAGAGAGAGAGAGAGAGAGAGAGAGAGTGAGAGAGCGATCGAGCGCACTGTGTAGCGGCACGGCGAGGCGGCGGAGAGGCGGTAGAGTGGCGACGGCGGCTCCTCCTTCACGGCTGCGACGCGGGAATCCTTCAAGGCGGCAGTTAAGCGGTGAGTGACACACCTTTTGCATTCTGTTTTGAGCTTGCCTTCCTGGTTGTATGCTTGCAGCCATTCGTGGCTCGCATACGGTGTTCGGCAAGTCCCCAGCTACGACCTGTGCGGCAAAAGCGCACAACGTTCCATGTGTGTGTGCATGTGGTGTTGCAAAACCATACCCATTGTGGTGTTGGTCTACTGTAATTGTGCCTTCTTGTAGAATAGAATCATGAAGTAGGTACTCGAGCACCATTTCAGAAATTTAGTTTGCGGCACTGCTTCCTCTCAGGTGTGCAACATCTTTATTCACTCCTAAGGGTGGTATGGATGGTTCAATTATATCTTCTACTAGTATCTGCCTAGGGTGGCCCCTAGTCTTACGTGGTTGGGTGGCAGACTCGTATTCTAGTTTGTGGCTGCTTCCTTTACTTGATGCTCTCACTATTATTGGGGAGCTATGTTTACGCACCGTCTCCACATCACCCTCTAGTGAGGTTCTTTTTGACAACATAGGTGTCCCTACAAATGCTTATGTGATAATGCACACCACATCTAATGGTCTGTTTGGCCTTGATTCTCCATCAACTAGATTAGGCTAGGTCCACTACCTAGATGTTTACCCATCTCATATGCATGTTGCTTGGCACTTTGAATGAGTGCATTGCGCACGTCACTGATATAGCAGCGGCATATAAGGTGATTTTAGACTTAAAGCCTTCTCTAGATAGCCAGCTATGATTCTTACTCTCGTCCATATTCACAGTTGGTGTGGGAATTGCATTAGGACACTCAAGAACTTGTATAATGATAAGAAATAACTAATATTAGTAACCTTTGTCATCCAAGGAAGTAGATAACTTGTGTAAAGTGGGCTTACCAATTCCCTGACATGTCCCCAAATGGTGCATCCTCACACCCCACCAACTAAACCATCTCTCCATGAAAAGAACTTCCTTTGTGGGTGCCAATTGATTTCTCCAAAAGGAGTGGATATCTTGAAAGAATTGTTTAGCTTCCTCAGTTGTTGCTAGCAGCCACCTCTCACATAAATCTTTGTGATAAGCTTGATGCTCTTTTAGTACGTTTCTTTGGTTATGAAGGTGCAAGCTTTGCTCCCAATGAAATAGACATGAACATTATCTTCCTTCCATTACATTATCTTCTCCACCATTGAATACATGATGAACTGCAAGCCAGCTTGCTTGAGCTTCATCTGCCATGAAGCCATAAAAGTTTGCCTTTTTTTGACCATTTTGAAGCATCATCTCATTCGATGTCTCCCAAAATAGGATTTGTGCCTCCTTGTCCTCCACTTTCATGTCACATGTACCAATGGTGAGGATCTCCCACAAACTACATCCACCACCAATGGTGAGGATCTCCCACAAACTACATCCACCACCAATACATAAGACAGACATTATAAGACAGACATTAGCGGGAACCTAGGAGTTGACATTAGTAGAGGCAACGATGTTAAGTGTTTATATGAAAGGGCTTAAGAATTTGGGCTTGCCTTGGATCATACACATGGCAAGAAAAATTTGTCCATCCAACTACATGCTTCGTGGATCAAACATCACCCAACTTGTTTTTAGATCACCCTTCCCTTCCCTATTCATTATTGTATTAACTAGATCTATCCCTTACGCTGGCCTTTTTGTTGACATCTTGAATATGAAGCATCGATCCTCTTCAAATCCTTGTCGTAGGAAGGAACTTGTTTGGAAAAAATCATACATACATTTTCGTTTCAGTTCTAATATACTATCTAGCCCACCATTTCTTGACAAGCTCTCCCTCTTAGCCTTTGTAACCATCCATTGGAGACTGTAGAGAAAGTATCACATAATGTTACTTAATTTAGTTATTTTAAAAATCATCTTCTTAGAATATTTTCAAAATAATGGACATAAAAACATACCTTTTTGTTTGCACAAGAGGCCCATCTCCTCAAACATGTGGGTCAGCTCAGCGTAACCTAATTGATGCATGGTGAAAGTATAACTATTCATTACCAATTCCTCAATTAGCCTCTTTGCAACATCCATTTGAACCTTTCGTGCACCTACATTGTGTTGCAATTGGACAATATATTTGACCAATTTCTTCACCCATAGGAGATGATTGCATGAAGTCCCTTCTTGAACTTTATGGGAATGTTGGCCCAAGTGTATCATTAATCATCTGACATGCCATCTAAGGAAGGCATAACATAGTATGCAGTACATGGACACTGTTCCACACACATCACAATGCTTTGGCAAAAATGACATTTTACTGACCCCCCATTTGTTGCAAAGAAACCCAGGCTCAGGATTCTTTGTCAATAGGCCCTTGAAGAGAATCATTTCTGGATCCTACATTCAATAAACGTGGACAAGGAGGATTACGGCACTTAAAACTCCTCCACAATGAGTAATGCGCACAACACCATAAAACACTATGTTCCTTGTCATAGGCTTTGTCCATAGGTGTCCATCGTACTTTTGCTCCATCCCAGCCATACCTTGCCTAGGTGGCAATTCAAAAATGCAATCCCCATTGTATGTTTGAGGTAGCTCATCAACAAGTTGCACGGTTCCCACCCTCCTTATTAGCCTCACAAAGATGGTGTTGCTGTACTTTAACATTATGATAGGAATAATGCTCTCACGTAGTTGTTTCTTTTGAAGCACATTTGTTTCTTTTGAAGCACATCTCTGAAGAGCATCTCATCAGTGTAGTCAAGTGTCACCACTGGGGTCACCTTTCCTTTATAGGTATTATCCCCAACTAGAATATATGATTTTGAGAATGAGCACATGCTTGAGAGCTTTTTGCCCATGAGGAGAGAGTATCATATATACTGGTTACATGCAAGGATGATTTTAACACTGAGTTAATGGATGCTGGAGCTTCTATACATTCAATCCCATCACTGCTATCATGGCTATCTGCAGAAGCAAAGGATGACTTTAACCATGAGTTAATGGATGTTGGAGCTTCTATACATTCAATCCCATCACTTCTATCATGGCTATCTTCAGCATCATATGGCATAGTAATAGGGATTTCTTGAGAAGTGTTGTTTGACACATCCGATTCAATGTTGATCGGATAAACATTTGGAGATGTTGGACCACTAGTAGAATGATACTCTTTCTTAAGATCACCATCATCAGTATGATCCCCTCGAGGGCCGTAATGAAGATGGTTGTGTAAGCCAACATCAGTATTGTATATCCATGTACTAAAGAAACATATAATGAAGAGAGGCTACAAGAGATTACTTGGTGAATCGCAATTATCGTGAGGATCTTGCCGATGGCCGAGCTTGTAACCCTCAAGGTCTCCAAGCTTTATAATTGTAAGGTCCCTCCCAAGCCATGTATGTATGTGTCTCTTTTAATATAGATTTCAATAAGGAAAGAGAGTGCACTTAGAGAAGAGTGAGACAATAAGGCTAGAAACATTAGGAAAGTGTTAAAATAAAAATATTAGCTCCAAAAATCCTAAAAGAAATAAGAAGATAAGAATAGTTCTATTAAGAGATAAGTATCTTCAAAAATAGAAATTCGATTTTAGGTGATAGGAGGTTGTATTTAGAGTACTTTTACATATTTAGAGTCCATGCATACTAAAAATGTGAAAAAGCAATGCGTGGCGCGTTTGTGGCTATATACAAACGTTTTTGCCTATTTTACTCGCTAGTGCTTGTAGACTAGATAGCTTCCGGTTCTTTTGACTGGTTATATGACCATATTCTGAGTTTTTATCAGAGAGTTATGGCCGGAACAATTTGCTGATTCTGTCAGGGTCTCTACACAAGGAAAACTGTAAAAAGGCAGCAACAAGTAGCCTCAAGACCTTTGAAAGAGAGAAAAGTCACAATACGAGTAAGAGGAGATAAAGCTTGGGGATGATCGGATGATTTCAATCGTAAGAGAAGGTATTAGAAGACTCTATTATCATATGTCAAGTTCTAAAGCTCTTGTTAACGAGCAAAGGCAACGATAAACGACAAATTTCTATAAGGTATATACATATTTTGTTTTTTAATTATATATCATTCTTAGGGGTTGAGGTATGGCCCCGGCTTCTCTATTAATTGTTAATAGTGATCTATTTAATTGATTTACTAGTTAAAGTTTGTATTCTTTTAAACAATAGCATATGCCTTAATAAAGAATGTCTTATCTCGCAATCTCAAGTTGAAATGCTAAAATCTTTGTGAAAAGGATTATTTTCTTAAGAAGGTAACATGGATTCTAGTCCTATGGTTTATTTCAGTAAATGGATTGTTATCTTGGTTAAATTAAGGTACAAGTACAACTCTCCCTGCCTTGATGCTGCCCTGTTCTTGTGCTTGTATAGCCGGACGGCGGAGACGTTAGTAAGGCCTGGAGTTGGCCCATGGTATCCCTCATACCATTGGGAGAATGAGGTTTGCCGATTGAGGGTGAGTGATTGTGATACTGCCTAGTTCTGAGGGCCCAGGCTAGTGCGATGAATTAGCCCACCCTAGTGTGTGGACATCCCTCTGAGGGGCGGGAGGAGCGAGCGATGGAGCCTGAGAGGGCGACAGGCCCGGCTTGAGTCCTCGCGCCAGCGGCGGCCGACGATGAGGTGTATGGTCCCGTAGGGTTTTGCCCAGCATGTAGAGGTTGGAAGGCTGAATTCTAGATCATCGACGGTATAAAGGAAAAGAATAAGAGAGCCGGTTTGGCTTGTATGAAATTGATTCATATATAAACTTTTTTTATAAATCTTGTCTTTGGCATTATTGTATTGTGGAAAAAGGCTGTTTTAACGAACCTTGTGAAAAGGGCCTTAATTAAGGAACATGTTTATCTATGTCAAATAGTGTGGTAGGATTAATTAGAAAACAAATTGACGCGTGAGTAGGATGGAAAGTGGGAGGATGGAATGCCCCGACGGCACCATCCTACTACGGACGGGTGGACCCGATTAGTCGGGTAGCTTTCCAACATATTAAGTGAAAGCTTACGTTAGATAAATAAGTTCTCGGGTAACTCTATTCTAGAAGACTAGGCCAGCGGGCAGCTGTGCCTTGCATGGATGAGGAAAAAAGCGTTGCCTCTAGAAATCAAGTCTAGTAGTTGCCCAATTTATGACCCTATGGGTGATTTGATTTTTAGAAGACCACGCTCCCCCTGTGGGATAGAACTAGGTCTTACCTATGAATCGTATCCTTGAATCTCTGCATGGTCAAGGTGTCGATGAGTAGGAAATTTTCTCCAAGATAAGACTTAGTGGACTATCTTAAGTGTTTTTCCCATTTTGGAAGGGGGGAACCTTACAATAACTCCTTGAGAAGCAATTCCACTATGTCTCCCACCATGAGCGTTGTCACACCACCGCATTGCACTACGTGTACTCGTCCCTCCTCTCACCTCAGAGTACTCGCACACACTCATTAGCATGCATTAGAGAGAGAAAGATTAGCAAGATCAAGACTCTATTGCACAATGGGAGAGTCCATGTATTATGAGAGATATTCACTTATATACATGGTCATAAGTGTTCACACTCACTTAAACTATGGCTAGCCAGGCACTTTAGTCTCATAAGAGGCCTAGTGCTATTACAATGACTACTCTTATAATATATTCATCAAGTACATCACTTGAGACTTCATCCAAACTCACTACCACATGGTCTTGAAGCGGGAATCACCATAGATATTCCGTCGGACCATTACAGGCGCTCATCCAAGTTGTAGATTTGGACCCCATTGCTTCATATCTTGAATGTATGACCTTTTGGTGTATCTACTATGACTCCTTGATATAAGATAATGGAAGTATCTCTTGTTAACCCTAATAATGGGTGAACATTCTCCCTTTCTTGATGTCGATTGCGTCCTTGTGATTGCATTGAAGACCGTTGGTGGGTGGGGAGAATTGGCAAGCTTTGTTGATGGTTTAGATGTTGAGTAATGTTCAATGGTTTTTGTTTCTCTAGAAGGATTAAGAAAGGCTAGTTAGTAAATGGAAAGGTTAGAGATTAGTGGAAATTCCTATTGGGGTCGGTGGGTGGGGGTATTTGCGAATGATTGCATTTTTATATTTTTGTGAGCCCCCTTTTTTGGTTAATTTTTTTTCTCACTTTGTTTTTTGGCAATCAAAAGCAGAGTTACATGGGATTTGTGTTAGTTGGGAAACTAAGAGATGTCAATAATGGGAGAGAAGAGAAGGAAGGATCCAGAGGAACGTAGATAAAATCATCAGAATGAGATTGTGATTCTCAGTTCCTCATTTGATTCATTGAAGCAACATTATTTATGTGAATAAATTGGCCTTCGATCAAGTCCCTTCTTGTGTTAGGATTCTTGCCAATTGTTGTTGAGTAGGACCTATTCCTACATGCTTGTTCTCATGTGCTTTTTATGCCTTTATGTATATTTAAGTGCTCTTATGAAGTAGATATACATGAAGTACAAGAATTCAGTCATAGACTCTTATTGAGCTGCTCTTATTGAAGTAGCCACTTGTTGGCGAGGCTTGAAAGAATTACGTTGTCTTGCAAGGCTTAGATAGATATCTTCACAAAGGATTAGATATCATTGTGTTGTGAAGATTCTAGATTCATTTGGAGAGGTTTGGAAATTTGAAGGAAAATTCCAGGCGATGGGTTGTACCATTGACTAGGATTTCACCCACCATGGCCCCCCCATTGAGAGATGTACCTGGAAAGTTGTCGATGATGAGGCCTTGGTGAAAATGTCCTCCATGGATATGTACTCATGGAGTAGCAACCAAAAGAAAAGTAAGCTATAAGATTAACAAAGATGTAATGGCTATTGAAGATCATTGGGAGTTGTTTGGGATATTCTACCATTTTTAGGTAGGCCATATATGTGACTCCCTTGTGTTTGTTTTTTGTTTTTCCTTTTAAAAAATATATATTTTTTATTTTCTTTTCTTTTTGGTTGGCTACCATCTTGCGAACAATAGGTTCTTGTGGCTACTCACCTTTTTGAGAGAATAGGCTCGTATGTCTTCCGCGGTATCTACACTTATGCTTCACATCCAGAGGGGTGAAAACAGCATTGTAAATTTACCTTTGATGTGCTCATAAGTCTCCATTATTGCAAACGTGGAAATTGATTCTTAATTTTGTGTTGAGGCGGTAGGTACAACTTTTGGTTGGTTACATTGGGGTTGATTGAACGCACAAGATCTTGTGTAGGTGAATGCACGAGAGGGGTTGAATGGTTTGCTCAGTGTTGCTTGGGCCTCCATTCTTGTTGAATCTTAGGTGAAGCTGTTGGGGTTGAAGTCGGCGGTGAGGCTATCTTCACTTTGTTTGATTTTGGCAACCATATGATGGGATTACCATCATAGTATCCTTGTTGTTGAAGCACGTGTACAGGCACCCATCTTTGATAAATATTATAAATTGGTGACTTTGGTGCTGAAGTTTCTTTCTTTGTATAGGCTTAGGGGAATTTTTGATATGCCTGGGAATCCAAGATTTGGTATTACCTTGGTAGTACCCTTGTTCTTGTAGTAATCTTTTTGTTACCCACACTTGTTGACTTGTTGGAGTTCTTTGAGGAACTTGCAGACGGTGTTGTGGAGTACTTTTATTTTTCCTTGGCCTTTGAGTTCTGCGTTGAGGAAGAGGCTTTGATGCTCGAGGCACCCAAATTGGATTGGTGCCTTTGTAGTAGCCTTGGGCTACAAGTAGCTTCTTCTCCACCCACATTTTGATACCATAAAGATACCTTGATTTTGGTTGTCGTGGTGGTGGAGTTTTCTTTTTGAATGAACCAGACAGAGTGAGGCACTCGCGCTGAGATTGCGGTTGTGAGACTCATGGAAGTTGTTGACGATGAGGGTAGAGTCTCTTGTGGAGTGGCTTTTGAAGATAAGGGTTTTGAGTATGCAACCATTTCTTTTGATGAGGGTGGTGGTTGAAGAGGCGTGGGATCCGGGGATTTTCCTTTGAGTTCCTTTTTAGAGGTAGATGGTTGCACTTAGGGAACTTTTTCAGGAATAGCTGTTGATTGCAAGGTTGTGGTATTAGACTTTCTTAGTGAGGATGGAGCTAAAGGGATAGATGCTTTATTGAAGTCAGTCATTTCATGTAGATGGTAGGTCATTGTGTAGAGGGGCTTCTGTGTGGAAGAGACTTTTAACTTTTTGCATTCAGCATCATATAAATCCATTAGGGTTAGATTCTCTTCCGTGCAGTATGGTATTACCAACTTTGTGTCATTGACCTTCATGATTAATCTATCGCTAGCAAAGCACAATGGTGCTTGGCAACAATAGTAAATTTATGTCCCAAGATCAAATCAACTTTCAACACATAACCACAAAAAAACTTGCAAGTAAGGGGGTTAGTTTCAATATACATTGTATGTTCAAAGTACCCCAAACATGTTATGTTTAGATCTTGTGTAAATGGAATTCTTTTAGGATGAGCCGTAAGTGTTGGTTGACCTAACAAATCCCATAACTCGAGGGTCATCTGATTCTTCTCTCATGTTGGATAAAGCTGTGCTTGAATTGTGGTGATTTTATTGGAAAGTTCTAATCCAACTATAAGATATGTTGGAAGTTCCAACTCTTCCAACACTCTTCCTCCCGGGAATAACAATTGCACAACGCCTGTAGGAGTGTTGAAGGTGATTGTTTGCATGGATTCATTAATTGAATATAAAAAGTCACGTATCTAGGTTCCACCAAGGATGATATCACACTCAAGGGGATCTGGGGTAACATGGAATCTAAATTCCACATCTCCACCAATTATTTCAGTAGCACAGTTAAAGTATCCTGGAACTTCAATGTTTTGTCCATTGGAATATCTTGCAAGACCATTGTCTTTAGGTATGATTTTAGGTTGTCCCAATGATACCCAAGTGTCTATTGTCATGATGTTATGACTAGCTTAAGGGCTAATCAATGCGTATTTACGCTTAACATCATTGCGTGTAGGGAAATCCAACCATACCATAATAGAATCTTCAAGTGGAACCATGGATATTTCAGTTTTTGTTTTAGCTTCAGATCTCATTTCTGTTTCATATTCCCATTCACTTTCATTCTCTTTTTGGCTCTTATCTTTTTCAAGAGTACCCAATGTGTACAATAGCACACTTGGTCCTCTGACAATTCTAACTGAGGTATGTTTGGAAACTTGTGAATCCTCACAGTCCTATTCTATGGAGCTCTTTATGTCTTGGTATAACTTATGTTTAGTCTTTAAAGGTGCAAGCTGATGCTATGCTGCCATGAGAGAAGAGCACTTCTCCAAATGAGAATTTGAGAGACTACTTTAATTTGATAAGGGAATTAGTGAATTCCTTCTCTGCTTCTTGTATTTTTAGGATTGGCATTATGAGGTTCAATCATAATTGGTGATCCTGTATGACACTCAACCAAGCTAAGCGTACTCTCTTGAGATTACTTTTTGCATTCCACATATGTCATGTGATCTGGGGGTGGTTGGGCAGGTTGTAGTTTCTTGATTGGTCTATTTGGTGCACTGAGTGATGAATTAGAACTTGTTTCATCCTCACTTATACTAGAACTTGTTTCATCTTCTGACTTTCTTTAGATCGTCAAGATTTCATTATGTTTGTCCATGCGATGAGAACAAACTTTCTTTTTTGATTCTTTGTTCTCGTTCTTACCCATGGATTTTGTGGTTTGAGTGGTAGCCTATGAGTTGGATGCTTATGCATCATGTGTATCTTTTGACTCATTTGAGTTTATGTCCTCAACATGCTCCTTTTCCCTGTCCTTTAATTCAACCTTGGTGTTGACAGTTTATTGCCCCTTATTTTTCTTGGGTTTGGAAGGTTTGCTTTCTCTTTTGGTTTCTGCTTTAAAGCTTGTTCTTCTACTCATTTCGAAGAGTTTCTTTTGCATTTCTTTTTATTATATCTCGTGCCTTGGCTTGTAAGCATGTAACCAAATTCAAAGGTACCATGGACAATTGTCCTTTTTGCACACTTAAGATGTTAAGAGTTGTATTTTGTGAGACAGGTTGCATGGAAGCAACTCGCCTTGGGCAATCTTGGAATATGTGATCAATGCCACATTGTTCGCATAGGGGTTGCAAGGTGTAGTGATTGTGGGTATGGAAGTATTCCAAACTATGCAATCTGCCACCTTGTGTGGTCCATGATAATAGAAACATTGAAGTATTTACTTAGCTGCTTCTTGAGCAGTTTCTACCCTTGCACTATTTATGTTTGGTGCACGTGAGATGGAGGTTTGGAGTTAATTGTAGATGTATTGGGACATTGGGATGTGTCGTGACCAAAGGTTTTGCAATATATGCAGTACAAAAGAATAGGCGCTTTATACGCACAATGGGGATTGGGATGGTTGTAGTAGTGATTGCACTGGACATAAGGCATTTTGCTCATCACTTGGAGAGGCATTAAGGATGTTTGGTTTTGGAGAAGCTCATCCTCTCCTAGAGATGTCGGTTGTAAGTTTTTAAGCAAGGTTGCATAGAATTCAGGGAAAGACAATTTTGAGATCAATTTTTCTTTACTATTGCTTCACTTGGTTTAGATGAGGAACATCTCATATCCTAATCATCTTCCATCATGTTATCATCTAAATGTATTGCTTCTTTACAACATTGATCAAATGTTTCCGGATTGGATATAATGATCAAGTTGTGTAAGCTGTTATTTTTTAAGCCAATCATGAAACATCTTCAATTGAGAATTGTTTAATTTTTCCCATGCCTCACATCGTGAGTCCAAAATTTTTATCCAAAGGATAAAGTCTCTAATGGTTTTGTTTGGTTTACACTCAATTGAATGCACTCCACCGATCACCTTGAGAAGCTGTGGATAAAGGCTATTCTCAAAGTCTTGAATTTCGTTTTGATCGTAGGCATCAATGTGATGAACCATCGGCTAGGCATAGGTTCAATTCATGTACCTTGGTGGGGCAGTTTCGATTTCCAAAGGCTTCGCATCTCTATTCAAACATTTGTATAAATTGAACATGATTAATTGTTCCATGAATATGGTTCACAATCATTTTCGCTTGGGCAATTTTTAGTGCTTTAAGGATCGTTTTTTGCCTCGATTTCCAGGTCAAATTTTGAGGCTACTGGTCTCGGAGGCCAAAATGATGGATTTTGCCCTTGGACGCTTGAGACTGATTTCGAAGAGCTCGATGCCCGCTTTTTGATGAGCACTAGAGTGCGTTTATCGGATCCACGATTTAGGAGATATAAGCCTTCAAACATGGCTGTTTTTTCAGAGTCTTGTTTTTTTAACCGACGGACCTCCTTTCACGTCGTGAAATAGTAGGGCGTAGTTCATGACATGAAACAAACTTCACGAATTTTATCAAATTTAAATTTCTTATTTTTATTTTATTATATTTTATTTTTTTTACAGAAAACTTTCACGACGTGAAAGTTCAAGTACGATTTTTTTACCGACGGACCCCCTTTCACATCGTCGTGAAACAGTAGGGCACAGTTCATGGTGTGAGACGAACTTCACGAATTTGATCAAATTTAATGTTTTTTTTTGTGGGAAACTTTCACGACGTGAAAGTCCAGGTGTTTCATGGCGTGAAAGTTTAGGTACGATTTTTATTTATTTATTTATTTATTTTGCGGAGAACTTTCACGGCGTGAAAGTTCAGCTACGATTTTATTTATTTATTTATTTATTTTTACGAGAAACTTTCATAGCAGGAAAGTTCAGGTATGATTTTTTGTTTTGCGGGAAACTTTCACAGCGTGAAAGTTCAACTGTTTCACGGCGGCGTGAAAGTTCAGGTGTTCCATTGCGTGAAAGTTTAGGGACGAAATGTTTTTTGGAGTCTAGTGAAGAATTTAAATTTCCTTGTTTGGAGGGAATATTTTTTGAATTTTAAATTGGGAAGATATGGGCAGTTTCCAAAAAAGGCAAGTAGGAATCAAAAAAGTCAACCCTTTTATGACACCTCCCTACACCCTTCATAAATGACCCCCAAAATGGATAATTTGACAACTCATTGGCATCTTTTCATTCAATGCTCATTAGCCTTAATGACTTATGTAAATAAGTGCTTAAGAATTAATTAAGGATTAATCCTTCCACTAATCTTTCCTACTTTTGGACTAATCATGAACTCTAATTAACCACTAATCACACTAATTAATTCACAACATTGAGCACATCATTGGATAGAGCATAGAATTGCTAAGCTATGTGCATCAACTCATATGTAAATTAATGTATAATTAGAGATTAATTAAACTCTTAATTTTAGTCTCTTCTCTTTATGTAAAATTAAGCAAAAGAGAGCCAATTCCTCAAATTAATGAAGAAATTGATGCAATTAGATGTTTTGATGCATCTAGATGCTCACAAAACACCCAAAAACACTAAGTTCGACCTCCTAAATGATCAAATTTGATCCCAAAAAATATATTTTCTAATCTTTTAGCCTATTGAATTGGATTAATCACCCTTAATAACAAAAACCAGTCAATTAAGGAAGATAGGTCGATTTCAAAGGTTTTTTGATGTTTTTGAGAAATTTTTTCAATGATTAAGCTACTCCTAATGCTTGCTAACACTCTAATGCATACAATTCAAACAAAAAACACACAAATCAAACAAAAATCAATGATTCTAGCTCTATGTTTAACTCTAAAGAGAGCTAAAAATCACTAAAAATTACATTCTATTGCATTGTTTGATGCAATGGTTGCAAACTAAGCCTAATACACACTATGTGCAAGCCCTAGGAACATTAAAAACCACATTAACAACAATAAAAACAATAATTTAGGTTAAAGATTAAGCAAAAAAGCATTCTTTACAAAACAAAAAAGAGAGCTATTTCTCTGTGAGATCCCTGTCCCCCACCGCGCAACGGATTCGGGGTGCTAGCACATCTTGCGCGGGGCAGGGGTCCCACACTCGGGGCCTCGTCCACGGATATCTGGACAAGAGACTAATCTGTCGGTTTTTCCAAAACCGAACCCAAAAAAACTTCCTTTATCCGGAAAGCACGAACGATTCCACCAGGATAACTTTTTACTCTAACGTAGTCAAGACCATTACTGATCAAACTGATCCGACTACACCTATAAAGGTACTCGGTCAGATCAAGGAAGAAACTTGCACTTGGATCATTGGGATCAGATCAAGGAAGAAACTTGCACTCGGTCAGATCAAGGAAGAAACTTGCACTTGGATCATTGGGATCAACGCTTTTTTTCCCATCAAGAGGCACAGCCGTTGATTCCTATCCATAGAACACTTACTATCCGGGATTTACTTCATCTATCGTAATAACAGAAATTGAGTCTCGGTTTATGGATCCATCAGTCCAGCCTAACCCCATCCAGTCCCAATGGGTTAGCCAACCTCCCAACCACTGTAGTGGTGGGATCCAATTTGGAATTTGGTTACGTTTTGTCCCGGGTACCAAGGAAAAGAGTTCCAAGGCCCCCTAGCCGGAAGTTCATGCAAACATAAACTAGTCACACCACTTACACACCCAATATGAAATTGCCTTTTTCTCAGCATCAACTAGCTTTAAAACAATTCTTTAATAAAACCATTATGTCACTGATGACAATCCTCAAAGTCTCTGGTTGAATCCTTATTTCCAGTCATTCATTCATCGGTGTACTTATGGCACCATTCGTAACCAGAACGCTCACCACCTGTTCACTCATCAGGGGCCTTTTCCATAGTTCCTAGCCCATAGTAACCGGTAATATATTCACATAGCAGAATGGAATCTCCGTGGAAGATCAGCAAGATCAACCATCAGATTCATATAAAAGAGCCTTGGACTCATCCGTTGAGGACCAGCAAGGTCAATCAACCAGATCCATGCCCGGTTTCAGAAAATAACTCTTATTCCTTGTTCCAAAATCTTTCACGACGCACGTGTGGGTATCTTCGGCGACCTAGAGCCCGAGCACCGTATGGTCAGCACCCTCTAGGATCCTTCGCAGGTGACCTAGCGCTTCACTCATAGGCCGCTTCCTTGGTCCCTAATCCACCGTACCGGAAGCTCACCATTTAAATTGAACCGAGGCTGGTCAAGACCTCGGCCGACCTTGCTACACGAGACGTCCTCCATTGACTCTCCGTCAACAGTTGCAACTTTATCAGTTCGGTCTTCATGACCTTAATCCTCAAGACGGTCAAAATGCTTCCCCAGCATTCTTGACATAAAACAATCATTTACAAACAGTCACAAAATACAGTTTCTATATCGAACTCTCGTCTTTCCACATTATCCCTCCTCAATCCACATTATTTAATCCACATTCCATTCAATGTGTATTCATTTTCATCCATTTACTCATATCGACGACACATTATTTTCCATATGCATTCACGTTCATTATTCTACATTCACCTCCATGTTCGTACATCCACATCATACCTCCAATCCCACATTTACATACATACATCCACATCCGCCTTCACACATATGCATACATCCACATCTCCATGCATACATCCACATCCACATTCACATTCACATCCATACATCTACATCTTCATGCATACATCCACACCTCCATGTATACATCCACATCCACATTCTCTTTCACATCTATACATCTACACCTACATGCATACATCCACATCTCCAAGTATACATCCACATCCACATTCTCATTCACATCCATACATCTATATCTACATGCATACATCTACATCTCCAAGTATACATCCACATCCACATTCTCATTCACATCCATACATCTACATCTACATGCATACATCCACATCTCCATGCATACATCCACATCCACATTCTCATTCACATCCATACTTTTACATCTACATGCATACATCCGCATCTCCATGTATACATCCACATCCACATTCTCATTCACATCCATACTTCTACATCTACATGCATATATCCGTATCTCCATGTATACATCCACATCCACATTCTCTTTCACATCCATACATCTACATCTACATGCATACATCCACATCTCCAAGTATACATCCACATCCACATTCTCATTCACATCCATACATCTACATCTACATGCATACATCCACATCTCCATGTATACATCCACATCCACATTCTCATTTATACATTCATTTTCACATTCCCATTCATATAATCACATACGCCTTCACATCTATTCTTTTACATCACATCCATTCTCGCCCTATCACACAGCCCATATACATCTTATCTCATCACATACACTTCTTATCTCATCCCATACACATCTTATCACATCTTAACTCATCTTATCACATCCTAACTCATCCCATAAGTATCTTATCACATCTCATCACATCTCATACACCTCTTATCACATCTCATCACATCTCATACACCTCTTATCACATCTCATACACCTCTTATCACATCCTAACTCATCTTATCACATCCTAACTCATTTCGTATACATCTTATCCCATCACATACACTTCTTACCTCATCCCATACACATCTTATCACATCTTAACTCATCTTATCACATCATCCTAACTCATCCCATATGTATCTTATCACATCTTAACTCATCTTATCACATCCTAACTCATCCCATAAGTATCTTATCACATCTCATCACATCTCTTATCACATCCTATCCCTTCCCATATCTATTTATAGAATACAAGAGAATTCTTATATTGATATAAGATTTCTTTACGCATCTAATTATGCATAAATTCTATTTAAGGAGACTAACACTTTCGAAATAAAAATCAATCTTTTATGTATCTTCCTATGCATAAATTCATTTTAAATAAGAATGACACTTTGAATTAAAATTCAATCTTTTGTGCATCTTCCTATGCATAAATTCACTTTAGATGAGAATGACACTTTTGAATTAAAATCAATCTTTTATGCATCTTCTTATGCATAGATTCAATTTAGATGAGAATGTCACTTTTGAATTAAAATCAATCTTTTATGCATCTTCTTATACATAAATTCATTTTAAATGAGAATGACACTTTGAATTAAAATTCAATCTTTTGTGCATCTTCCTATGCATAAATTCACTTTAGATGAGAATGACACTTTTGAATTAAAATCAATCTTTTATGCATCTTCTTATACATAGATTCAATTTAGATGAGAATGTCACTTTTGAATTAAAATCAATCTTTTAGGCATCCTCATGCATAAAATTCAAATGTGATAAAAGTAACACTTTTACAATAAAATAATCAATTTTTTTCTGTAACATTTTTACAATAAAATAATAATTTTTTTTTCATCTCTATGCACGAAATTCAATATGATAAAAGTAACATTTTTATAATAAAATAATCATTTTTTTTCTTTACAGTTTTATAATAAAATAATAATTTTTTTTCATACCTCTATGAAATTCAATTATGCTAAAAGTAACACTTTTATAATAAAATATTCATCTTTTATGCATACCTTCATCTTTTATGCATACCTCTATGTATGAAATTCAATTATGCTAAAAGTAACACTTTTATAATAAAATATTCATCTTTTATGCATACCTCTATGCATGAAATTCAATTATGCTAAAAGTAACACTTTTATAATAAAATAATCATTATAAAAACTTGACATTAATCAATGAACCATTCACCTAGGATAGAGAATGGTTGGTTTTGTTAGAAAAGAGAGAGAAATACCTTTTTGTAATGAGGTATAACATTTTTAGAGAAGACATAAAACATAAGAACCATTAAAGCCATAAAAATAATAAAATAAGTGAAAAGAAGAATCACCAACTTACTAATGACTTTGAAAGCTTTCCTTTGGCTTGATGGTTTGAGGGTTCAACTCTTGTTTGGACAAGAGTGTCCAACCAAACTTTGGAAGAGGGAAATGTCAAAAACTAATGAATTATTAATAAATTCATAGTTCTTGACTTGGGTGAAACAGAGTAATAATGCCTTAAACACTATATCTTTTCAACAAGGGGGAGGCTTTTATTTATAGGAAAAATTGAGCTCCTAACCAAACAAACTGATTCTAGAATTTTCCAAGTCAGTTTGGTCAATTTTTGACCATTTTTAGGTCAGTTAAGCTAACTTTTTAGAACTAGACTTGAATGAGGAGAGAGGAGAGATAAAATATCTCAATTTTTGATGATAAAAAACTCAATTTGCCCATGTGAAGTAGGCGCCTCATTGAAGGCCCTCCCCTTCCTTACATATGTGTCAAAAATGGAATCATTATACTCAAAATATCTCATATTTTTAATATTGCTCATAGTTTCTTACTAATAAACCTTGTACATATTCAACTCTTCATCTTATGTGAGAATTGAAGGGACTCCCTTCCTTACATATGTGTCAAAATGGAATCATTATACCCAAAATATCTCATATTATTAAAATTACTCATAGTTTCTTATTAATAAACCTTGTACATATTCAACTCTTCACCTTATGTGAGCATTTACTCATTTTTTGGTATCTTCTTTTACAAAATTGGATTTATCTCCTCCCCACACATGGATTGATCTTATTGGTCCATAAGAACCTTAATTGGACCATAATCCAAGATTTCTGAAAATCTAGACCCTTAGGCTAAGGTCCTTTATACCCATTTCCAATTAATCCCAATTGCACATTGGAAAGTTCTTTCTGAATTTCTGTTTCAGGGGAACTCATTTTAATGATATGAGAAATTTTTCTATCTAAAAATATTCAAAATCTAAATATTCTCTCTCTAAAATATTTTCTCTCTCTAAGTCAAAACAGGCGGAGACAAGATCTTTTATATTTCTGAAGAGGGTATTGATTACAGGAGAAGATGCTGGACATTTTGAGAGGTTGGGGAGGAATCTTACATTCTCACAATGATCACACAAAAATCTCCATCAAATACACATCTTTTTCATGGGAAACTCAGTTAATCAAGAAAATGGGCAATGAGTAATGCGTAGATTAGAGAAAAACAATGGAAAAAGCCAAGGGATGATTCCCCGGTGGTGGCAGAGCGGCGCCAAAAATGTTATGGCTCACCCTAACCCTCCTTGAAACACATACAATAATAGATTACTTGGTGAACCGAAACTGTCGTGATGAGGATATTTCGAATGACTGAGCTCATAACCCTCGAGGACTCCAAGCTCTACAACTCCTTGAGAAGCAATTCCACCGTATCTTCTGCGAGCATTATCACACTAGCGCGTTGCACATCCACATTCACATTCACATTCACATCTATTATCCACATCTCCATGCATACATCCACATCCACATTCACATTCACATCCATACATCTACATCTACATGCATACATCCACACCTCCATGTATACATCGACATCCACATTCTCTTTCACATCTATACATCCACATGCATACATCCACATCTCCAAGTATACACCTACATGCATACATCCACATCTCCAAGCATACACCTACATGCATACATCCACATCTCCAAGTATACACCTACATGCATACATCCACATCTCCAAGTATACATCCACATCTACATTCTCATTCACATCCATACATCTACATCTACATGCATACATCTACATCTCCAAGTATACATCCACATTCTCATTCACATCCATCCATACATCTATGTGTACGCGTCTCTCCTCTCACCTCACATCACTCACACACACACAATCACTAGCATTTATTAGAGAGAGAGATTAGCAAGAGGATTAGAAAGAGCAAGACTCTATTCACTTATATACATGGCCATAAGTGTTCACACTCACTTAAACTGTGGTCGGCCGAACACTTTAGGCTCATAAGAGGCCTAATGCTATTACAATGACTACTCTCATAATATATTCATGAAGTACATCACTTGAGACTTCATCCTAACTCACTACCACATGCTCTTGAAGTGGAAATCACCATAGATATTCCGTTGGACCATTACGGGCGCTCGTCCAAGTCGTAGATTTAGACACCATTGCTTCATATCTTGAATGTATGACCTTTTGGTGTATCTACCTTAACTCCTTGATATAAGATAACGGTAGTAGCTTTTGTTAACCCTAAGGATAGGTTAACAAAAACACAGAGTCCATGATTTCTAGCATTTGTATTACTGCATTGAGATGTTGTAGATGAGTTCCTAGAGGAAGTTTGGATTCAATGAATTTTTTGCTAACAACACTTCTTCCACCATGAAGGGGGATGTGGATAGGAGGTTGCAAGAGAGGAGGTTCAAAAGACAAAGTTGCAAACGAACCCATAGATGGTGCACAACCTTGAAACCACTCAAAAGCTCAACCAATCACAAGCTTTTTTAAGGGGGTGTAATATAAGACATAGGAAACAACCTTGAAATCACTCAAAAGCTTAACCGATCACATAAGCTTTTTTAAGGGAGTGCAATATGAGACATAGAAAACAAATAGGTTGTATTTTTTTAAAAACAATGTAAACATTTTTAAAAAATGGGCACCCAACCGCCATGGTTATGATCCATTTGTGCCTCATTAATAAAAAAACAGTTAAAAGTGGTCTCAAAAGTTTAAAAGGTTTAAGGAAAATCTTAATGTGGATTATATGGCCGTTTAACTAATAAAGAGTGGTAAGGGATGTAAGAGGAATTGAATCAAGGGTGAAAGAGAGTGCAGAGCAAGGAAGAGCAAGGGCACAAAGGAGAAGAAGCAGACAGAGGGGGAGCAATGAAGAAGCCCAAAGGAGAAGAAGGGTAGACGAATTCGTTTATGGTACCATTCGTGTCCTTTTTTCTACATCAGCCCTATCTCTGTGTTCTTTGCAAAGAATTTGTCTACATCAAGCTGCCTTTTCTCCATTTTCCCTGGTTAGGAGATGGTTTTCACTGGGCAAAAACCAACTGGTGGCTATCACATGGCACCTTCTCTCGGCCCGCCGCTTCCAGCCAAGCCAGCGTTTTCATTGGGTGAAAACCAATCGGTGGCTGTCACATGGCACCTTCTCTCTGCCCGCTTCCAGCCAAGTTAGCGTTTCTGCTAGGCGAAAACCAGCCTTCTCTGTCACATGGCACCTTCTCTCCCTCTCGCTTCCAGCCAAAGCAGCGGTGGTAGTTTTCGTCGGGTAAGCACGATTAAGTACTGAGTGCTTATCAGAGCTACATCAGGCTTTCAAATCTTTCCGTGGCACATAGAATTCTCTAAATCATTTTATTAAACAAGTAGGGTTTGCAAAGCCTTTACAACTTTTACCTCAAAAATTTGAGATGCATCACAAGGGGCATCAAGCCCTTCTCTTACTTGCCTTATGAAATATTATCATTCTTTTCTTACTTGACTCATTTAATTTGTAGATATCTTTGGGTAGTGCAAGCATACGATACTCCCTATGATCTCAATATAGATCACAAGAGGAAAGAGAAAAAGACAAAGCATCAAACCCATTAGAGATCACCTCAAGACAAAAAGCAAAGATGCTAATAAAGGCATTGCAGCCAATTCGAGAGCTCAATAATCAAGAGGCCTCCACTGCATCTGAGGTTCTTGTGCAAAGTATCGCAAGGTGCTCTCATGGACACTCCTAAAGATGGAGAAAACATGCTCCAAGAGGCAGTGGTAGCACCTTTAGATGGGCCATCAGAGTAAAAGAAAGGAAGTGAAAAGAGAAAGGGAGTACATTGAGATGTGGACTACAACAAGTTTGGGAAGGTGATTCAAACTGACATCTTGAAGGATGTGATGGATAACATCAGTTTGAAGAAACAAACAAAGTCTCCCTACATTCCCCTTTGTAGGCTTATTGCCAAAACGAGGCCATCAGGGATGTGGGTGGTGTAAGCTTCTTCCCCAGCCTTCGAGGTATACAGGAGTAAGAATCTCCCTTTTTTGATCTTATAATTATTTCCTCTCTAAAATAAAAGAAAGTTTCTGTTTAAAAAACGGAAGACCCTTTACCCAGAATACCTTCTCAGGAGCCCACCTGTTTTAAGGATTCAGAACGATGAGTTCAGAAGTGAGAATCGGTGTTTTGGATACCAAGGTTTTGGTTTTCATTCGAGTACGGCCCAAAAGAAGTTCTTTATCTCTTGGGGAGTATAAGAAGTTATCCCCCAGATATTGTGACCCTTATATCTGAATTCAATGAAAGTAGGTGACTTAGCCTACAAGCTTCTTTTATCTCCTCATCTCAAAATTCTTAATGCCTTCTATAGAAAAATATGTCAAACACAAATCATGGAAAGACGGTAAAACTTCAGTGGCAAGTTACCGTTGGCTTCTAGGTTACGCTAGCTCCTTCCTTTATATAAGTCGTAACTTTTACTTGTCGCTTACAATAATCTTACTCCCATCAATCTCCTTTCTTTCTTAATCTCCTTCATGGCCTGGCAACAAGAATTAGTTTTATCCATAATGATTCCTCACCTTCAAGACGCAAGTGAGTCTGTGAAGAAGGATTTTATAGAACAGTATGAGCGCTCACTTTTCTCTCAATTGGGAACTTCTGTAGCGCAGACCAAATGGCGGACCTATCAAGACATAACTAGGGTAACACCCTGGGGTCAGCAGCACTTTCGTAACAATGTCCGCTTGGCCATGGTTATTGAAGCCTTGGGTTTGGGTCCCCGATACTACTGCGTCATGAGATCAAGGCATCTTGGGTTTTCTGAGCGAGTCTTCTTACTGGCGTGTTTTCTTCCTCATGAGAAGATATGCCTTTATCCCGTTTTTGGCTTGCCTCTCAGAGGTCCTTTTGTTAGATCACCTCATACCACTGAGATAGGTGCGGCAATAACCAGCAGAATTATTCCCATAGATGAGTTACCCTATACTTGCGCAGCTTGTGAGTGCTGCTTTTGTGATCATATGATGGACGGGCTTATGGAAGTATAAAGAGTTCTTCTATCTTTACTGTATAAGTTCCGAGAGTGAATAAAGTTTAAATCTGTTCTTATTTTGAATCTTGCTCTCTTTAAGACTTTTCTTGGTGGTTAATCTTGATTAAAATTTTTCTCTAAATCTCATATTCGTGCATCTTGCGAAATTACCCTAGTTTGTGAGATGAGGGCATCTTGCGTTTTTTAAGTGGGGTAGAATGTAAGATTCCTCCTCCACCCCCTTTTGGATGTCTAGTATCTTTCCCTATAATCAATCCCTCTTCAGAAATATAAAGACCTTGTTTCTAACTATTTTAACTTAGAGAGAGAAAATATTCTAGAGAGAGAATATTCAGATTTTGAATATTTTTGGATAGAAAAATATCTCATATAATTAAGATGAATTTCCCTGAAACAGAAATTCAAAAAAAATTTTTCAATGTGCAATTGGAATTAATTAGAAAAAGGTATAAAGAACCTTAGTCTAAAGGTATAGATTTTCAGAAATCTTTAGACTATGGTCCAATTAAGGTTTCTATGGGCCAATAGCATCAATCCATGTGTAGGGAGGAGATAAATCCAATTTGTAAAAAGAAAATACCCAAAAATGAGTAAATGCTCACATGAGGTGAAGAGTTGAAAATGTACAAGGTTTATTAGTAAAAAACTATGAGCAATATTAAAAATATGAGATATTTTGGGTATAATGATTTTATTATGACATATATGTAAGGAAGGAGAGTCCCTTAAATGCTCACATAAGATGAAGAGTTGAAAATGTACAAGGTTTATTAGTAAAAAACTATGAGCAATATAAAAATATGAGATATTTTGAGTGTAAGGATTCCATTTTTGACACATCAGTAAGGAAAAGGACTGCCTTCAATGAGGCGCCTAAAACACATGCTTAAATGAGTTTTAAAATCATAAAAGTTGAGATATTTCATCTCTCCTCTCTCCTCATTCAAGTCTAGTTCCAAAAAGTTAGCTTAACTGACCTAAAAATGGTCAAAAAGTGACCAAACTGACTTGGAAAATTCTAGAATCAGTTTGTTTGGTTAGGAGCTCAAATTTTTCTATAAATAGAAGCCTCTCCTTGTTGAAAAAAATATAGTGTCTTATGCATAGTGACTCTACTCCACCTTAGACAAGAACTGTGAATTCTTTAATAATTCACTAGTTTTTGACACTTTCCTCTTCTTTAATACCCATTGGTGGCTCCATCAACATACTAAACCAATTGATTGGTTGGGGACCTCTACCGTGAATAAAGAATCAAGCAAATTGTAAGATAAGTATGGTGAATTTTGATCTTTTCTATAATTTCTCAATGTTTCTCTCTTCTCAACCCCTCTCAAGCTTGAGAAGCTTAATTGGTATGGTTTTTGAAATGCTATTGAAGTTAATTAATTAATGATAGTAAAGAATTACATAAATTTTTATTTATGTTTAATTCTAATGGTTTTGCCTCTCTCTCACTTAAGAAATGGTCATACTCATGACCCATTCTCAATCCAAATAAAGCTTTTCTCTCACTTAAGAAATGGTCATACTCATGACCCATTCTCAATCCAAATAAAGCTTTTCATAAAGCTTTTTCTTAATCCAAGATTAATCTAGGCTTAAGAATAAATTAATAGTTTTTTTAATCTATGCTTTTAGTTTATGATTATTTTTGATTAAGGATTAATGATCCAATTAGGGATCATTCTAATCATTTCCTTAAAGTTAACCTATCTTTTAAAATAATTGAGATTTATTAGTTATAGTAGCGGAGCTATGGTAAAATTTTATAAAAATTTACACATAAAATAATTTCATTCAAAGCATGAAAAGAGAATTTCCTACCATATTCTAGGAATTATCATCCTAGATTAATTGAAAGAATTTCATAGTAATCATGGAAAAATTAAATTTTTATATTATGCATAAAAGATAAATATATTATTATAAAAGTATTACTTTTAACATAATTAAATTTTATGCATAGAGGTATGCATAAGAGATGAATATTTTATTATAAAAGAGTTGCTTTTAGCATAATTGAAATTCATGCATAGAGGTATGCATAAAAGATAAATATTTTATTATAAAAGTGTTACTTTTAACGTAATTGAATTTCATGCATAGAGGTATGCATAAAAGATAAATATTTTATTATAAAAGTGTTACTTTTAACATAATTGAATTTCATACATAGAGGTATGCATAAAAGATGAATATTTTATTATTTTATTATAAAACTGTAAAAAAAATATAATTATTTTATTATAAAAAGTTATTTTCATCATATTGAATTTCGTGCATAGAAATGAAAAAAAAAATAAATTATTCTTTTATTATAAAAATATTACAGAAAAAAAAGATTATTTTATTGTAAAAGTGATACTTTTATCACAATTGAAATTCTTGCATAGAGGTATGCATAAAGGATGAGTTAGGATGTGATAAGAGGTGTTAGGATGTGATAAGAGGTGTATGAGATGTGATAAGAGGTGTATGAGATGTGAGAAGATGAGTTAAGATGTGATAAGATGAGTTAAGATGTGATAGGAAGTGTATGAGATGTGAAAAGATGAGATAAGAAATGTATGTGATGAGATAAGATGAATATGGGTTGTGATAGGGTGGGAATGGATGTGATAGGGTGGGAATGGATGTGATGAAAAAGAATAGATGAGAAGGCGTATGGGGTTATATGAATGGGAATGAGGAAATGGTGTATGGATGTGTATGTATGGAGGTATGCATATAGATGTGAGTGTGAATGTGGATGTATGGATCTAAATGAGGATATCGATGTATGTGAGTGTGAATGTGGATGTATGGATCTAAATGAGGATATCGATGTAGAGGCATGGATGTAGATGTGGATGTATGGATGTGGAGGTGGATATATGTATGGATGTGAATATATGATATGTGATGTGAAGGAATCTGAAGTGATGAGATGGAAAATGATGTGATGGGATGAGTACACATATAACTGGAATGTGGAATAAGCAATGTGGATTGAGGGATAATGTGGAAAAATGAGAGTTAATATAGAAACTGTATTTTGTGATTGTTTGTAAATGCTGTCTGTAAATGACTGTTTTATGTCAAGATTGCTGGGAAAGCATTGTGACCATCTTGTGATTAAGGTCGTGGAGACCTAACTGATAAAGTTGCAACTGCTGACGGAGAGTCAATGGAGGACGTCTCGCGTAGCAAGGTCGGCCGAGGTCTTGACCAGCCTCGGTGCGATTAAAATGGTGAGCTTCCGGTACGGTGGATGAGGGGCCAAGGAAGCGGCCTATGAGTGAAGCGCTAGGTCACCTGCGAAGGATCCTAGAGGGTGCTGACCATACGGTGCTCGGGCTCTGGGTCGCCCAGGATACCCACGCGTGCGTCGAGGAAGATATTGGAACAAGAGTTGGAGTTGTTTTCTGAAATCGGGCATGGATCTGGTTGATTGACCTTGCTGGTCTTTAATGGATGAGTCCATGGCTCTTTATATGGATCTGTTGGTTGATCTTGCTGATCTTCAACGAGAGTCCATCTTGATAAGTGATTATATTGTCGAGTATTATGGGCTAGGGATTAGGAAACGGCCCCTGAGTGGACAGGTGGTGAGCATCCTAGTTACCAACAATGATGCCATAGATACTCTGATGAAGGAATGATGGGAAAATCAAGAATCAACTGGATAAATTGGAAGATGGTGATCAGTGATACTATGGTTTTATTAAAGGATTGTTTTAAACTGGTTGAATCTGTGAAAAGGCAATTTCATATTGGGTGTGTGAGTGGTGTGACTAGTTTTATTTTTGCATGAACATCCGGCTAGGGGGCCTTGGGACTCTTTCCTTGGTACCCGAGATAAAACCTAACCAAATTCTTAATTGGATCCCATCCCTACAGTGGTTGGCTAACCCATGGGATTAGATGGGGTTAGGCTGGACTGATGGATCCATAAATCGAGACTCAAATTCTGTTATTACGATAGATAAAGTAAATCCCGGATAGTAATTGTTCTATGGATAGGAATCAACGGCTGTGCCTCCTTGGTGGGGAAAAAAGCGTTGATCCAAATGATCCAAGTGCAAGTTTCTTCCTTGATCTGACCAAGTATCTTTATAGGTGCAGTCGGATCTGTTTGATCAGTAAGGTTTTGACTACGTTAGAGTAAAAAAGTTATCCTGGTGGCATCGCCCGTGCGCTTTCCGGTAAAGGAAGTTTTTCCAGATTCGGTTTTGGAACAACCGACGGATTAGTCTCTTATCCGGATATCCGTGGGCGAGGCCCCGAGTGTGGGACCCCTGTCCCGCGCGAGAAGTGCTACTTCCGCTCTGCTAGTACCCCGAATCCGTTACTCGGTGGGAACAGGGATCTTACAGGTGGTAATATTTAGGAACTAGCAGCCAAATTTGATAGCCAAGGATATGTGTCTAGTAGGGGAGACTTCCTTGTCACATTTGGAAAGGCTTAGGGAGAAACATGTGGAGGTGAGCCAAGAGGATATTTAGCATTGGGGCCCTGTGTGTGGCAAACAATGTGTGAAGAGTTTAAGGTAGAATGTCAGTAAAACAATGAGTGGAAATTTCTCAAAGAAAAGAAATTTCTTGTGTGGGATGGAAACCATCGCTTAAAAGCATGGTTGCAACACATAAGCATAGGTTCCTCGTCATACTCACAAACACATATTGATTATTATCCATTAAATGTCAACATCTTAATTATGTTCTTTTGGTGTGTAGTGTGGGTTGGAAAATACATCCGATATTCTTGCAAAATACATGTGTACATAATGCATGAAGCTTCAATGAAAAGCTTCACAAAAGCTGATTTTCCTTTGTATGGGGCAGCCACCACTTGGCTTCAATCTCACTAAAAATACCTACAATCTGCAGTAGAGTGTCTAGGGTTACTCACTGGGTTAGGCCAAGCTTCAGATCTGCTTTATTTGAGTGTGCTCCACAGCTCCAATGGAAAGCTCCAAAAACCAAAATTTTCCCTCTTTCTTACTCACTCAAGAAACCCCTAGAGGATTCACAAGCCATATCTTATGGTATCACGTGAGTGTAAGAAGGGAGGGGGGCTTTAGAAAGGTGGATCTGAAGCTTATAAGTTAGGGGTCTAAGGGTTTTTACGGAGGGGGAGAATGGAAGCAAGGGAACAATTTCTAATTATAGTTTACTATATGTGATATAATGGTAAAGGTTCAAAATTTAATTTTTTTAGTAATCTTATAAATTGATCACCCATACATACAATTTTAGGAGAATACATATAAGCCTTTTTTCTAAGTAGAATATGTGCTTAGAATGTAAATCTATGCTGCTAAAATGAGCTTGCCACATGTATTACACCTTAAATAGGGGGTACTTTAGTTTCATAAGTGGGACTCATAAGCTTAAAAAGGGGTATAGTTTATTTTTAAGAGAAACTTCAATAGGGGGTTTTATGAGTCTCATGCATGCACATGACGTCCCCCTTTATACAAGAAGTGAATCCCCTTGGAAGAAACCCTAATGAGAGCTACCTAGGCTGTAATACCACAAAAAGAGAATAGAGGGGAACACTGGAGACACACCTAAACCATACTTGCTCTCATTTCATCAACACACACCAATTAGAGAAGCTTCATAACTTTCCTTCATTGCACTCCACAAAATATAGCATGTTTCCTATTGATAAGTTTGCATTAAAATAAACCTAAGGCTAATGTCCATACACTTGGCCAGTTGGACACGACCATTATTATCCACACACACACTACTAGGCTGGTGTTCACATGCTACCACTATCCACCAGTTCCCGATGACATTGCATTCTCAACATTATGTTGATATAGGATGAGGAAGGTAAAAGTGAAGCTTCCAAATACATTTTTGGAAAGAGCTTTTTGTGGATGATTTGAATCCAATGCTTGTAAGTGAGGTAAGGTCACAACGGCCCCATCAAACTTGGCCCAAGCGATTAAAAAGGCCATAGAATTTGATCATTATAATAAGGACAATTATAAAGCCATGTAGTACAGGAGGGCAGGAAATGCTAACTTGGGGCCTTATTGTGGAGTGCTGAGGACTATGCCAGTTCCAAGTGCCCCTCCCAAAATAAATCCATGACTTCATTTATAAAACGTGTATAACGATTTCTCAAGTGGGAAACCAAAACAAGTAATCCCATTCTCATAGAGGAACTTGGTGGTAGATCTCACATAAATATTTTGCATAGCTTTAACCTTAGCCCACTTTGTTAAGTACTCGGTGGTGACTGTTATGAAGTACTTCTTTGTTCCCTAATTAACTGTTGGGCTAATCAGACCCATAACCTCGCTTTTTAATTGGTTGTTCCAAAATTATAGGAGTTAGGGGCATACGATCCTTCTCTTAGACCATGGCAAACCTTTAGTATTCATCACAATATTTGACAAATTCAGTTGCATCTCCAAAGCATGTAGGCCATCATAGTCCATGGCCTAGAGAACTTTGTGGGTACTTGTGTCCCCACAACAAAGTGTCCTCCATCTATGCCAAAATGGGTTTGCTCAAGAATGGTGATAAAGTCAGTGCATTTTCTCATGATACCATCTTGACCCTTCCTGTAAAGTGTTCACTATGATCGATATAGGGGGTTTCCTTTCTAATGAGGCATCTCACTCTCTCCTTGATGGGATAGCTAATTGGAATACTATTAGGGCAATGTCCACTTCATTATTCCAGTACTTGGGCAATGTGGAACAATGGAGAATTGGGAAGATTATCTTCCACTCTTGGAGAGGATTCTCTATGTAAGATTCCTCCCCAGCCTCTCAGGATGTCTAGTATCTTCCCCTGTAATCAAACCCCTCTTCAGAAATATAAAAGATCTTGTTTCTACCTGTTTTGGCTTAGAGAGAGAAATGTTCTAAAGAGAGGTTATTTAGATTTTGGATATTTTTGGATGGAAAAATATATCTTCTTATTGAAATAAATTCCCTCGAAACATAAGTTCAAAAAGATTTTTAGAAGGTGCATTAGAAATCAATTATAATCTGTTTAAAAGGCCTTATCCTGTTTTCAAAAATTTTTAAATTAAGGTTCTGAGGGGCCAATCAGATTCATCCAAATGTATGGAGGAGATAAATGAAGAAATAAAGAAAATCTCCCCAAAAATGAGTAAATACTCACATAAGATGAAGAATTGACTAAGGACAAGGATATTAGTTAAAAAAGAAGAGATATTTAGAGAAATGATGCATTTTTGACACCTCAGTGTGGGCAAATTTCCCTCATGAAGGAGGTGCCTATTTCACATGTGTGGTTGAGTTTTAAACTCACAAATAATGAGATATTTTCATCTCTCCTCTCTCTTGCTTCAACTAGATCCAAAAAGTAAGCTAAACTGACCTAAAAATGGTCAAAAATTGACCAAACTGATGTGGAAAATTCTAGAATCAGTTTGCTTGGTTAGAGGTCCACTTTTTCCTATAAATAGAAGCCTCCCTTTGTTGAAGCTTAATAGTGTTTTATGCACTGTTACTCTGCTCCACCCCAGAGCCAAAAACTGTGAATTTATTAATAATTCATTAGTTTTTGACCATTCCCTCTTCTAAAGAATTGGTGGCCACTCTTGTTGCAAACAAGAGTAGATCCCTCAAACCATTAAGACAAAGAAAAGCTCCCATAAATTTATGTATGTAAGAAATCTTACTTTTTCTTTATTCTTTTAATGGTTTTCTGATTTTTGTTATCTTTAAAATGATAAACAGATGCTATGCCTTGTTGGAAAGGCTTTTCCCCTCTCTTCTTCTTAAACTCAGCCCTTCTCTATCCTAGTTAAGTAATCTAATTGTTGGAATTAAACTTTTGATATTATCACTCTTTTAAAAGTGGAAATTGATTAGTTTAGAATGCTTTAAACCAATTGGGGATAATTTTATTTTTAAGTAATTTTAGTATAAAAAAATTAAAAAATGGTCAGCCATACAAAAAAGGGTTATGGCAAAATTTTCTTAAATTTTGTGAAATAAGTTTTATCTTTTATCATTCAAAAAGAGTAATCCCCATCGTTTGTGTATTCTAAAAGTGTTATTTTCATTCTATGCATAGAAAAATGCATAATAAAAATATTTTTATTATAAAAGTCTTATTTTTATTAAAAATAAATTCTATACATAAAAAGATGCATATTGGATAATTTCTTTCATTAAAAGTGTGATTTCCATTAGATTAAAATTCTATACATAGAAAGATGCATATTGGATAATTTCTTTCGTTATAAAAGTGTGATTTCCATTTGATTAAAATTCTATGCATAGAAAGATGCATAAAGAATTTATTTTTATTTCAAAAGAGTTATTCTCATCAATTTTGATTTTATGCATAGAATGATGCATAAAGAATTTATTTTTATTTCAAAAGAGTTATTCTCATCAATTTTGATTTTATGCATAGAATGATGCATAACGAATTGATTTTTATTTCAAAAGAGTTATTCTCATCAATTTTGATTTTATGCATAGAAAGATGCATAAAGAATTTATTTTTATTTCAAAAGAGTTATTCTCATCAATTTTGATTTTATGCATAGAAATATGCATAAAGAATTTATTTTTATTTCAAAAGAGTTTTTTTTTTCGTACACACCCCGGGCCCACTCAAGTGGGTGGAGCCGATTTCCCCTTACAACAATTAGCCAATTATCATGGTCGGGCAAGGGCCACGTACCATCGGGCAAGAGCCACGAATTAGGCATCCCCCATGACCACCGCGATGAGTCGAGCGCTGGAACAGCGGAGGGGTCTCGTATGGATCCTCCTATCTCGGGTGATCCACCACCCGAGGAGGAGGAGTCACTCGAGTGTTCAAGGGGCAAGAGCCCGAGCAACCAAACACATCAAGCGACCATAGGTGTCCCTTTATAACATGAGAGAGCCTAGTGGGACTTGAACTCATAACCTATAGGTTACCAGTCACAAGCTTGACCACTACACTAACTCAGTTGGGACTATTTCAAAAGAGTTATTCTCATCAAAAGAGTTATTCTCATCAATTTTGATTTTATGCATAGAATGATGCATAAATAGTTTATTTTTATTTCAAAAGAGTTATTCTCATCAATTTTGATTTTATGCATAGAAAGATGCATAAAGAAATTTATTTTTATTTCAAAAGAGTTATTCTCATTAATATTGAATTTATGCATAGAAAGATGCATAAAATATTATTTTTATTTCGAAAGTGTTATTCTCCTTAAAATTGAATTTATGCATAAATAGATGCATAAACGGATTTTTATAAAAGTGTTATTTTCCACTGAAGTTGTTCTTATGCATAAATAGATGTGTAAAAAATCTTTACATCAAAAATAAGAATTCTCTTACATTCTACAAAAGAATGTGATGAGAATTGAAGTAATGAAAATGAGAGGTAAATAGATGTGATGATATGTGCTATGAATCAGATAGATGAAAATGAATAGAGAAGTGGATGTATGAGAAAGAATGGATGTAGATGTATGTGTGAGAAAGAATGGATGTAGATGTATGTGTGTGAAAGGATGGATGTGAATGTATGTGAAATTGGATGTATGTGAAAGGATGGATGTGAAGAATAGAAGTAGATGTATGTGAAAGGATGGATGTGAACGTATGTGAAGAATAGAAGCGGATGTATGTGAAATGATGGATGTGAATGCATATGAAAGTGGATGTATGTGAAAGGATGGATGTGAATGTATGTGAAGAATAGAAGCGGATGTATATGAAAGGATGGATGTGAATGTATGTGAAGAATAGAAGTGGATGTATGTGAAAGGATGGAAGTGAATGTATGTGAAGAATAGAAGCGGATGTATGTGAAAGGATGAATGTGAATGTATGTAAAAGTGGATGTATGTAAAAGGATGGATGTGAATGTATGTGAAAGGATGGATGTGAATGTATGTGAAAGTGGATTTATGTGAAAGGATGGATGTGAATGTATGTGAAGAATAGAAACGGATGTATGTGAAAGGATGGATGTGAATGTATGTGAAAGGATGGATGTGAATGTATGTGAAAGTGGATGTATGTGAAAGGATGGATGTGAATGTATGTGAAGAATAGAAGCGGATGTATGTGAAAGGATGGATGTGAATGTATGTGAAAGGATGGATGTGCATATATGTGAAAGTGGATGTATGTGAAAGAATGGATGTGGATGTATGTGAAGAATAGAACGGATGTATGTGAAAGGATGGATGTGAATGTATGTGAAAGTGGATGTATGTGAAAGGATGGATGTGGATATATGTGAAGAATAGAAATAGATGTATGTGAAAGAATGGATGCGGATGTGTGTATGAGAAAGGATTAATATGGATTGATGTGGATTGATGTGTGAGTAATGTGGATGGATGTATGGATGATGTGGATGATGTGGATGGATGTATGGATGATGTGGATTGATATGGATGAATGTATGGATGATGTGGATGATGTGGACTGATGTATGGATGATATGGATTGATGTGTAGTTAATGTGGATTGATGTGGATGGATGTATGGATGATGTGGATTGACATGTGGATTGATGTGGATGAATGTATGGATGATGTGGATGATGTGGATTGACGTGTGGTTGATGTGATTGGATGTGAATTGATGTGATTGGATGTGAATTGATGTGGAAATGATGTGATGTGGTAGGGATTGATGAAGTAAAATTGTGGTAAGATGAGAAAAGATGGGGACTAATGTGAGGATGTGGAGTGATTGAGAAAAGATGGAAATATTGTTGGAACTGTAATTGTACGTGAAATCTGTTTTTAAATGACTGTTTTATGTCAAGAATGTTGGGGAAGCATTTTGACCGTCTTGTGATTGAGGTCGTGGAGTCCTATCTGTTAAAGTTGCAACTGCTGTGATGGAGAGTCAATGGAGGACGTCTTGCGTAGCAAGGTCGGCCGAGGTCTTGACCAGCCTCGGTTTGATTTAAATGGTGAGCTTCCGGTACAGTGGATGAGGGACCAAGGAAGCGGCCTACGAGTGAAGCACTAGGTGACCTCTGCGAAGGATCCTAGAGGGTGCTGACCATACGGTGCTCGGGCTCTGGGGGTCGTCGAAGATACCCACAAGAACGTTGGGGAAGAGATTGGAATAAGGAGTAAGAGTTGTTTTCTAAATTCGGGCATGGATTTGGTTGATTGACCTTGCTGGTCCAACGGATGAGTCCATGGCTCTTTTATATGGATCTGTTGGTTTATCTTGCTGATCTTCAACGGAGATTCCATTTGGATATTTTTTATGTGATTATATTGTCGGGTACTATGAGCTAGGAACTATAGAAAAGGCCCCTGAGTGAATAGGTGGTGAGCGTTCTGGTTGCGCAATGATGCCATAGGTACATCGATGAAGGAAAGAATTGAAAATTAGGAATCAATTGGATAATTAGAGGATTATGATTAGTAACACTATGGTTTCATTAAATGATTGTTTTATAAAGATTGTTGAATCTGTGAAAAAGGCAAGTTCATATTGGGTGTGTAAGTGGTGTGACTAGTTTTATGTTTGTATGAATATCCGGCTAGGGGGCCTGGGAACCTTTTTCCCTGGTACCCGGGACAAAGCCTAACCAAATTCGTAATTGATCCCATCACTAGAGTGGTTGGGCAATTGGCTAACCCATGGGACTGGATGGGGTTAGGATGGACTGATGGATCCGTAAATCGAGACTCAAATTCTGTTTAGTTCGATAGATGAAGTAAATCCCGGATAAAAATTTGTTCTATGGAAAAGAATCAATGGCTGTGCCTCTCAATGAGAAAAAAAGTGTTGGTCTCTATGATCCAAGTAAAATCTTTTCCCTGATCTGACTATGGGACTTACGGGTTCGGTCAGATTAGTTCAGTTAGTTAAGGCTTTTGACTACGTTAGAGAAAAGTTATCTTGGAGGAATTGCCCGCGCTTTCTGGGCTAGGGAAGTTTTTCCGAGTTTAGTTTTGGAAGAACCGATGGATTAGTCTCTTGTCTGGATATCCGGGCGAGGCCCCGAGTGTGGGACCTGCCCCGTGCAAGAACTGCTACTTCCGCTGCTAGCACCCCCAATACGTTGAGCAGTGGGGTCAGGGATCCTACAGCTGGTATCAGAGCGGATTGGCTAACGGGGATCAACCGAGAAGCCAAGAATGTCAAAAATTTATGAAGAAGCAGTAAAGGGTTGTAATTGTGTGATAAAATTCATACAAATTGATATTCAAACTGAAATTCGTAAATTGGTAATCGGGTCTTCAAACGGAAGTACCGTAATTGTATGGAACCCCTGATTTGCTTGAGGCCTAGACATGATGGTATTTACCTTATAGTTCCAAGGACCGTGACTACACGTATATACTGAGGGTATAACTACAGCTCTTTACTGGTAGTATATACGAGTAAATCTAAGACTTGAAATTATAAGCATTAATACTATCTAGATGATGAATTCGAATGTGGTTGATATGATTTTAAATTTTGATTGAGAACTGATGAGTTGATTTGGATTTCGATTGAAAAATGAAGATTCCTGAATTTTGGTTGAAATGTAATAAACTAAGCAAAACCACAATGTGGATGAATGGGACGAGTCCCTGTGATAATATTCGTAGCTAGAATGACGTTAATGATTTCAGAAAATCACTATGAGATTAGTGGATTGTGCTGACAGATTGTTGCTGTTAACACTTAGCCCAGTGGATCAAGTTAAGGGGTGTCAAGTTAAAAAATCTGTAAAATTGAAAATTTCCATGGCAGACTGTTCAGATAGAAATCTCGGTCTAATGGACCATTATTGTGACAAGGATTGAATATTACGATCTGAGTGAATTATTATCTGATGATGAGATTTATATAAGGGATATTTATCCTAGGATTCTGTTGGGTTCACCAGAAGATAAGGAACCCAGAATCAGTTGGATCTTAAGGAAAAGAATTCTCCTCTAGTTTTGCAAGATGAGGACATCTTGCGTTTTTTAAGTGGGGTAGAATGAAAGATTCCTCCCCAGCCTCTCAGGATGTCCAGTATCTTCCTGTGTAATCAAACCTCTCTTCAGAAATATAAAAGATCTTGTTTCTACCTGATTTGGTTTAGAGAGAGATTATTCAGATTTTGGATATTTTTGGATGGAAAAATATCTCTTCTTATTAAAATAAATTCCCCCAAAACTGAAGTTCAAAAAGATTTTTAGAAGGTGCATTAGAAATCAATTATCATCTGTTCAAAAGGCCTTATTTCCTGAGGGTCGAGATTTTCGAAAAATTTTAAATTAAGGTTCTGAGGGGGCCAATCAGATTCATCCAAATTTATGGAGGAGATAAATGATTAAATAAAGAAAATCCCTCCAAAAATGAGTAAATACTCACATAAGATGAAGAGTTGACTAAGGACAAGGATATTAGTTAAAAAAGAAGAGATATTCAGAGAAATGATGCATTTTTGACACCTTAGTGTCGGCGAATTCCCCTCATGAAGGAGGTGCCTATTTCACATGTATGGTTGAGTTTTAAACTCACAAATAATGAGATATTTTCATCTCTCCTCTCTCTTGCTTCAACTAGATCCAAAAAGTAAGCTAAACTGACCTAAAAATGGTCAAAAATTGACCAAACTGATCTGGAAAATTCTAGAATCAGTTTGCTTGGTTAGAGGTCCACTTTTTCCTATAAATAGAGGCCTCCCCCTTTGTTGAAGCTTAATAGTGTTTTATGCACTGTTACTCTGCGCCCCACCCTAGAGCCAAAAACTGTGAATTTATTAATAATTCATTAGTTTTTGACCATTCCCTCTTCTAAAGAATTGGTGGCCACTCTTGTTGCAAACAAGAGTAGATCCCTTAAACCATAAAGACAAAGGAAAGCTCCCAAAAATTTATATAAGTAAGAAATCTTACTTTTTCTTTATTCTTTTAATGGTTTTCTGATTTTTGTTATCTTTAAAATGATAAACAGTGCTATGCCTTGTTGGAAAGGCTTTCCCCCTCTCTTCTTCTTAAACTCAGCCCTTCTCTATCCTAGTTAAGTAATCTAATTGTTGGAATTAAACTTTTCATATTATCTCTCTTTTGAAAGTGGAAATTGATTAGTTTAGAATGCTTTAAATCAATTGGGGATAATTTTATTTTTAAGTAATTTTAGTATGGAGAATTTGAAAAATGGTCAGCCATACAAAGGAGGTTATGGCAAAAAAAATTTAAATTTTGTGAAATAAGTTTTATCTTTTATCATTCAAAAAGAGTAATCCCCATCGTTTGTGTATTCTAAAAGTGTTATTTTCATTCTATGCATATAGGAAAATGCATAGTAAAAATATTTTTATTATAAAAGTGTTATTTCCATTAAAAATAAATTCTATACATAGAAAGATGCATATTGGATAATTTCTTTTATTATAAAAGTGTGATCTCCATTAGATTAAAATTCTATACATAGAAAGATGCATATTGGATAATTTCTTTCATTATAAAAGTGTGATTTCCATTAGATTAAAATTCTATGCATAGAAAGATGCATAAAGAATTTATTTTTATTTCAAAAGAGTTATTCTCATCAATTTTGATTTTATGCATAGAAAGATGCATAAAGAATTTATTTTTATTTGAAAAGAGTTATTCTCATCAATTTTTATTTGAAAAGAGTTATTCTCATCAATTTTTATTTTATGCATAGAATGATGCATAAAGAATTTTTTTTATTTCAAAAGAGTTATTCTCATCAATTTTGATTTTACGCATAGAATGATGCATAAAGAATTTATTTTTATTTCAAAAGAGTTTTTCTCATTAATTTTGATTTTATGCATAGAGAGATGCATAAAGAAATTTATTTTTATTTCAAAAGTTATTCTCATTAATATTGAATTTATGCATAGAAAGATGCATAAAAGATTATTTTTATTTCGAAAGTGTTATTCTCCTTAAAATTGAATTTATGCATAAATAGATGCATAAACGGATTTTTATAAAAGTGTTATTTTCTACTGAAGTCGTTCTTATGCATAAATAGATGTGTAAAGAATCTTTATATCAAAAATAAGAATTCTCTTACATTCTACAAAAGGATGTGATGAGAATTGAAGTAATAAAAATGAGAGGTAAATAGATGTGATGATATGTGATATGGATCAGATAGATGAAAATGAATAGAGAAGTGGATGTATGAGAAAGAATGGATGTAGATGTATGTGTGTGAAAGGATGGATGTGAATGTATGTGAAGAATAGAAGTGGATGTATGTGAATGTATGTGAAAGGATGGATGTGAATGTATGTGAAGAATAGAAGCGGATGTATGTGAAAGGATGGATGCGAATGTATGTGAAAGTGGATGTATGTGAAAGGATGGATGTGAATGTATGTGAAAGTGGATGTATGTGAAAGGATGGATGTGAATGTATGTGAAGAATAGAAGCGGATGTATGTGAAAGGATGGATGTGAATGTATTTGAAGAATAGAAGCGGATGTATGTGAAAGGATGGATGTGAATGTATGTGAAGAATAGAAGTGGATGTATGTAAAAGGATGGATGTGAATGTATATGAAAGTGGATGTATGTGAAAGGATGGATGTGAATATATGTGAAGAATAGAAGCGGATGTATGTGAAAGAATGGATGTGAATGTATGTGAAAGTGGATGTATGTGAAAGGATGGATGTGAATGTATGTGAAGAATAGAAGCGGATGTATGTGAAAGGATGGATGTGAATATATGTGAAAGTGGATGTATGTGAAAGGATGGATGTGGATATATGTGAAGAATAGAAGTAGATGTATGTGAAAGAATGGATGCAGATTTGTGTATGAGAAAGGATTAATGTGGATTGATGTGTGAGTAATGTGGATGGATGTGTGGATGATGTGGATGGATGTATGGATGATGTGCATTGATATGGATGAATGTATGGATGATGTGGATTGATGTGGATGATGTGTCCTGATGTATGGATGATATGGATTGATGTGTAGTTAATGTGGATTGATGTGGATGGATGTATGGATGATGTGGATTGACATGTGGATTGATGTGGATGAATGTATGGATGATGTGGATTAATGTGGATGATGTGGATTGACGTGTGGTTGATGTGATTGGATGTGAATTGATGTGGGAATGATGTGATGTGGTAGGGATTGATGAAGTAAAATTGTGGTAAAATGAGAAAAGATGGGGACTAATGTGAAAGGATGTGGAGTGATTGAGAAAAGATGGAAATACTGTTGGAACTGTAATTGTACGTGAAATCTATTTTTAAATGACTGTTTTATGTCAAGAATGCTGGGGAAGCATTTTGACCGTCTTGTGATTGAGGTCGTGGAGACCTATCTATTAAAGTTACAACTGTTGATGGAGAGTCAATGGAGGACGTCTCACGTAGCAAGGTCGGCCGAGTTCTTGAGACCAGCCTCGGTTTGATTTAAATGGTGAGCTTCCGGTACAGTGGATGAGGGACCAAGTGACCCCTCTCTCTTAGTGGTTTTCAACGTCATTGACTTGACGGGTAGTAAAGGTCACAAAAGGAAGTCCATGTTGTGCTCCCACTGCTATTGTGCTAACATGCATCCAATAGTGTTCAATGTTGAAGCATCGATATGCACATGGAAATTTAGATCTTAGTTAGGGGATCTCAAGATGGGTGAGCTTATTAATGCCTTATTTAGTTTATGCCCATTGGCATTTTTCTATCCATTCAAAGACAATTAACAACTTATATAAGGGTTTGGCATATACGGCATATAAGAAGATACATCTTTTATAATATCCTATGTGCCCCATAAATCTATGCCGCACCCCCTTGTAGTTGATGGTGGTGGCAAGTCCAGGATCACACAAATCTTGTTCTTGTCTATGGATATGCCATGCTTGAAGATAATGTGACCAAAGATGACATGGTGTTTCACCCACAATTGGCATATGAGCATGTTTAACAAGATGCACCTAAAGATGAGCAATATTCTCCTTCCACTTTGAGTGCATGCATAGGTCATCAATACATTTCTCCAAGATCTTTTGAAGGAGATCCTGAAAGTATGTACACATCATTAGAAGGTGGAAAGGGAATTAGTGAAGTCAAATGGCATGATGTGATAAGCATAGGTTCTCTATTGCATAGCAAATATTGTCTGATATTGATTCGCTATATCGATTGTCATTTGGTTATAGCACCTGAGAAGCTATCCAAGAAGTTGTAGGCTTTAGCTATGGTAACTCTTTTCAATATATGGTCAGTGTGTAAAGTAAGGGGTAGTGATCGCATGGCTAATGGATGTGACTTGGCATGAGCATACCAATAATGAGATAGGTCATGGTTCCCATGGCACTTACAATGAGCATAAAAATGAGGTTGTCTAGGCATTAGCATTGGACTCTCCGTACTTGTATGATTTTGGTGCAGATCACACACCAAACCATATCTTCTCTCCATGGAAATAGGTGTGGGTGTCTTGCTTGAGGAAGTAGCTAAGGATGGCCTTAGGGTTACCCTTGGGATTGGTGTCTTGCATATTTACATGCCAGTGAAACATAAGGGAGTGGTTATGCAAAACCGTCTACTTCAAGGTTTGGGATTTTTTGCCCCATGAGGTTGGGGTATGTAGTTTCGAATGGCACTTGTCCTATACTAGCCTGGATTTATAGCTATATGCTCATGGCTAAATCATTGCTATGGCTAAGGGCACATTACGTGAATCACCTTGTAGATGTTTGAGTAGTCCCAAACATTGGGTCTTTACCCTTTCCCATATTTCTTGGCCAAGCGGAGAGGATTGGAACTTGGTTCCTTGGTGAAGAAGCTTCTATAAATTTTTAGTGAATCAAAGTCTTGGAGGACCAGTACTTATTGTTTCAAGGGGTTTTGTTGTTCCTCCGCTCATGTCTATGCTTAGTTGTCTCATGTCGTCCCAAAGCTTCTTGTTGGAGGTGGATCTAAAGGAGCCTTGCCTTCTTAACTGGGGGAGCATTGTGTTGAGTGTTGGTCATTTTGCTAAAAGGACTAAAGGCAAGGGGGGTTTAAGGAGGTGTGTTTTGATGCACAATAATTGACTATATTGTAATCAATAATTAGTTTGGATCAGGTTCACATCAAGGTTTCACTTTGGTAAAATGATCTCTAGTTCTTCCTAGGGAAATGTTTTATTTCCAAGTACGCTTATTTTGCTCAAGCTACAAATGATGCAGGCTTATGCCTCTAGACTCATGTTTCTAAGCTCATGGATAGGGATTTTATATTTACATAATTACTTAAAAGTTTTGTTATTAACATGCGTAAATACGTCATAACACACCACTATCATTGACATCAAAAAAGTTCATCTGTTGTGGTGACTTGTGAAACCTACAAACGCCCACATCAGGCTTTTACTTTTTCTTGTCGGGCCCACCGACCTTATTGATTTTCCCATCGGGACTACATGGAAAAATCAAAAGCCCCAACAAGCCTGATAAGGTTATAAATAAGTCCCCCGTTGGGACTGCCAAGCTCATTTTCACTTTGTGTGTGTGTGAGAGAGAGAGAGAGAGAGAGAGAGAGAGAGAGAGAGAGAGAGAGAGAGAGAGAGAGAGAGAGAGAGAGAGAGCTATAGATAGAGAGAGAGTGCATATAGAGAGAGTGAGTGCAAAGCTGCAAGATATAGGTAATAATTTTAATGTTTTATGTTTATTTTTTTTTGAGACCCAGTAGAAATTGATGGTGTGTCATATTTTCAGCACGTAATGTCGAGGATTGGCTAGGCTTTAGAGTCGTGTCTGGGACACCTTGTGCACGGTGTGGTGCTTATCTCTTGCCATTATATTGTAATGTTTGGTTGTATATGCCGGTAGAAAAGTATGTCCGCCATTTCGACAATTGGTTGTATCACTCGGCTGTCGTTATCATCATGGACGAGACACCTTGGGTCGTAGTGCAACATGTTGTTTGTCAGCTAGGGTGGGATATATAAAATTTGACTCTAAGCCGAATGCTTAGCTATTTGGGTCGTCTCTAGGGTTTATATATACTATGTTAGGTTTTGACACTAGGTTACATTGCTTAGCCATCAGGTATCATTCTAGTTCATATTTTATGTGCATTGTAAACTTTGACATCAGATCATATTGCTCAGCTATGACATGTCGTTGTCTTCATTGTACGTGACTGTATACTTCGACAGTGGGTCGTATTCTTTGGCCATAGCATGTCGTAATTTATATTACAATTTGTATGTGTATGTATTCTATGTTGTTTATCTAATGCACATTGTTTATTCTCAATCTTAGTCTCCATCTCCTCTCTTCACAATATACATCAACTAATCTCTCTCCCTCGCTGTCTCTCTTTCTTTGCTTACTTTGAAAATCTAGTCTCTCACATTGTGATACCTTCAAACTAAATTTGCCAAAAATGTGATGTCTACTCTCTCTCTCTCTCTCTCTCTCGCTCTCTCGCTCTCTCTCTCTCTCTCTCTCTACACACACACTTTGCCGCGTTTAGAATTAGTACACGTTCTGAGGACGACATTGGAGACTTCATCTCCAATGAAGTCCAACTCTAGGGGCTCGCAAGGGAGATTGTGAAAGCCATGAAGGCTGTAAGATTCCTCCCCAGCCTCTCAGGATGTCCAGTATCTTCCCCTGTAAATCAAATCCCTCTTCAGAAATATAAAAGATCTTGTTTCTACCTGCTTTGGCTTAGAGAGAGAAAATGTTCTAGAGAGAGATTATTCAAATTTTGGATATTTTTGGATGGAAAAATATCTCTTCTTATTAAAATAAATTCTGCCAAAACAGAAATTCAAAAAGATTTTCAGAAGGTGCATTAGAAATCAATTATAATCTGTTCAAAAGGCCTTATCCTAAGGGTCCAGATTTTTAAAAAAATTTAAATTAAGGTTCTGAGGGGCCAATCACATTCATCCAAATGTATGGAGGAGATAAATAAAGAAATAAAGAAAATCTCCCCAAAAATGAGTAAATACTCACATAAGATGAAGAGTTGACTAAGGACAAGGATATTAGTTAAAAAAGAAGAGATATTTAGTGAAATGATGCATTTTTGACACCTCAGTGTGGGGGAATTCCCCTCATGAATGAGGCACCTATTTCACATGTGTGGGTGAGTTTTAAACTCACAAATAATGAGATAATTTTTATCTCTTCTCTCTCCTCCTTCAACTAGATCCAAAAAGTAAGCTAAACTAACCAAAAAATGGTCAAAAATTGACCAAACTGATCTAGAAAATTCTAGAATCAGTTTGCTTGGTTAGAGGCTCACTTTTTCCTATAAATGAAGCCTCCCCCTTTGTAAATGGTTAATAGTGTTTTATGCACTATTACTCTACTCCTCCCCAGAGCTAAAAACTGTGAATTTGTTCATAATTCACTAGTTTTTGACCATTCCCTCTTCTAAAGAATTGGTGGCCACTCTTGTTGCAAACAAGAGTAGATCCCTCAAACCATCAAGCCAAAGGAAAGCTCCCATAAATTCATGTAAGTAAGAAATCTTACTTTTTCTTTATTCTTTTAAATGGTTTTCTAAATTTTGTTATCTTAAAAATGATAAACAGATGCTATGCCTTGTTGGAAAGGCTTTCCCCCTCTCTCATTCTTAAAATCAGCCCTTCTCTATCCTAGTTAAGTAATCTAATTGTTGGAATTAAACTTTTCATATTGTTTCTCTTTTAAAAGTGAAATTTGATTAGTCTAGAATGCTTTAAACCAATTGGGGTTAATTTTTTAGTAAATTAACGTAGGAAAAATTGAAAAATGGTCAACCATACAAAGGAGGTTATGGCAAAATTTTCTAAAATTTTGTGAAATAAGTTTCATCTTCTATTATTCAAAAGGAGTAATCCCCATCGTTTGTGTATTCTAAAAGTGTTATTTTCATTCTATGTATAGAAAATTGCATAGTAGAATTATTTTATTATAAAAGTATTACTTCTATAAAAATCAAATTCTATGCATAGAAAGATGCATATTGGTTATTTTTTTATTATAAAAGAGTGATTTTCATTAGATTTAAATTATATGCTTATTGGTTATTTTTTATTATAAAAGAGTGATTTTCATTATATTTAAATTCTATGCATAGAAAGATGCATATTGGTTATTTTTTTATTATAAAAGAGTGATTTTTATTAGAATTAAATTCTATGCATAGAAAGATGCATATTGGTTATTTTTTAATTTTAAAAGAGTGATTTTCATTAGATTTAAATTCTATGCATAGAAATATGCATATTGAATTTTTTTTAATTATAAAAGTGTTGTTTTCATTTAATTTTGATTTTATGCATAGAAAGATGCATAAAGAAATTTATTTTTATTTCAAAAGAGTTCTTCTCATCAATTTTGATTTTATGCATAGAATGATGCATAAAGAAATTTGCTTTTATTTCAAAAGAGTTATTCTCATCAATTTTGATTTTATGCATAGAAAGATGCATAAAGAAATTTATTTTTATTTCAAAAGAGTTATTCTCATCAATTTTGATTTTATGCATAGAATGATGCATAAAGAAATTTATTTTTATTTCAAAAGAGTTATTCTCATCAATTTTGATTTTATGCATAGGAGATGCATAAAATCAATTTTGATTTTATGCATAGGAGACACATAAAGAAATTTATTTTTATTTCAAAAGAGTTATTCTCATTAAAATTGAATTTATGCATAGAAAGATGCATAAAAGATTTATTTTTATTTCGAAAGTGTTATTCTCCTTAAAATTGAATTTATGCATAAATAGATGCATAAACGGATTTTTTATTTCCCACTGAAGTTGTTCTTATGCATAAAGAGATGTGTAAAGAATCTTTATATCCAAAATAGGAATTCGCTTACATTCTATAAAAAGATGTGATGAGAATAGAAGTAATGAAAATGAGAGGTAAATAGATGTGATGATATGTGATATGAATCAGATAAATGAAAATGAATAGAGAAGTGGATGTATGAGAAAGAATGGATGTAGATGTATGTGTGTGAAAGAATGGATGTGAAAGGATGGATGTGAATGTATGTGAAAAATAGAAGCAGATGGATGTGAATGTATGTGAAAGGATGGATGTGAATGTATGTGAAAGTGGATGTATGTGAAAGGATGGATGTGAATGTATGTGAAGAATAGAAGCAGATGTATGTGAAAGGATGGATGTGAATGTATGTGAAGAATAGAAGCGGATGTATGTGAAAGGATGGATGTGAATGTATGTGAAAGTGGATGTATGTGAAAGGATGGATGTGAATGTATGTGAAGGTGGATGTATGTGAAAGGATGGATGTGAATGTATGTGAAAGTGGATGTATGTGAAAGGATGGATGTGAATGTATGTGAAGAATAGAAGCGGATGTATGTGAAAGGATGGATGTGAATGTATGTGAAAGTGGATGTATGTGAAAGGATGGATGTGAATGTATGCAAAGGTGGATGTATGTGAAAGGATGGATGTTGTAAGAAAGCATTATGGGCCCTGGACAACTAGTAAGTAGGTGTGAACTCTTGGGTGGAGTATAAATACCAATGTAAATGGGATTATGGGTCATTCATGATAATGTTATCTATTCCAAGAATCAATGGTGAGCTTCTCCCGTGAGATGCTAAGTGGTGACTCCTTCATGAGCCACTCCCTTGGTGAGGGACTAACCCACCCCTATTACTTTCTTTCATTGGTATAAGAGCCTGGCTTTTGATCCATGATTTTTAATTTTTCTTTTCTTCTTCTCATTTCGTGAAATTTCTGCTTCATTTGATTCATGGGGGAAGGGGATATGGCTAAGGTAGAGTTTGTGGTTCAAATCTGAGCACATGGACCTATTTTTTTTTGAATGAGTGGACCAAATTGGGGAAATTTCTAATCTTGATTAGCAGTTGTTAATCAAAAACGTTTTTTTGTTTGGGAGCTTTCTTGCAAACCCTAGCCATGGAATCTCAACATGAGCAAAGGGCATTGAGTCTTTCATGTATCTAGCAATGTTTTATGAAGTATTTCACCTATTTTCCATGAGCAATGGGGCTCCCAATGTGGCTGAAAATCACTACCAAAGCTGCCCACGTTTTTCACCAAAGTGACCCTAATCTTCATCTCCTTCAACAAATTCAAGCATTAAGGCTTCCCGGGTGACATTGGTGAGTTGCTCCATCACTTCCTTATAATTTTGAAGCATTCTTTCAAGCTATGGAGTGAATTGGGGTTTTATTACACATAAAACCCTAATTTTCAGAAATTGGACTTTAATCATGGCTATTCATGCTGCTCTTTATGCATTATGAATACTTGAATGCTACACATAGCCATTCAATGCTATGCCTTGCATATTGGCATAAGTGAGCATAGCTTTTGGCACATTTGGGAGATTGAATAAAATGTTTTGGATTGGAAGCCCACTTTTTAGTGACCGTTTTCCATTGCCGGTTGCACGTTTTTGGTCATAACTCTCTCATACGAACTCCGTTTTTGGAGTTCTAGTACTCAAAACGACCGGCTCGTCGTCCTCTTCGAGACGAGCTATAGGTCTTGAGGTGCAGGATTCAGCAAGTGCTCTCTGTTTTCACTTTTATACTGGATTTTCTAGTCACCGCTTCGTGACACTTGGATGTTGTTGATGTATGTGGAAATGTATTGACATTGCCATGAGTGGATGTGATGAAGGAAGCACTATGAACCATGTATTATGATATGAATGAGCATGAGTCATGCTATAAATCAATTGTAAGTCAACTCTACTCATTCATTTGAGCTTGTAACCACATTCCACTCACGATTGTACCCTACTTTATTCCTAGAATCTAGAATGAAGTAAGGGTACCTTGGCATTTGGAGGAGAGGCCAAGGGGAGAATGTCTTGAATCTTCCTTGCCGTTAGTGCCGGGTAACGCGGTAAGGAAGAGGATTAGGTACTTGGTGGTAAAGAAATGGCCTCAACCTTCACCTTGGATGTAAACTTGGTGAAGGGGTGAGAAGTGCTTGGCCGGGAGATCGGCAAGCATCGACGCGCTTCATCGACCACTTCCTTCGACTTGAGCAAACAAGCAAATCCTCTACATCGACTTCTTATGCAAAAGGACAAAATTGATGCCATAAGGTCACATGCTCAGATGGAAAAATGATTGAGGATTGATTTGCTTATAGTGGTCAAATGCATAAGGATTTTAATACTTGATTGAGATGCTTTGATTTGATTGAGATTTGGTGCAAAAAGAGGGGAGACTATGGCAAAATTTTTGTAAAATTTGCCTACTTGCAGCCAGGACAAATCCTTGAATTTCTAGGGTTTTTCAAAAGCTTTTCAAATCTGTCCTGAAAGCTCTTCAATCTACCCGAAAACCTCTTTCAAACAAGCTAAAGATCACTCAAATGGGAGTAGTATTGAGCGGTCAAAGTTAAGAGTTGCCTTTCAGCTAGAATAGTTGACTGGTCAAAGATTGTTGACCTTTTCAAATCTGTTTTTGGGGATCCTTACTCGTCTCGTCAAGAGCTTCGCATCGATATAAAGATCACCCAAATCGGATAAGAATTGAGCGGTTAACATCAAGAGTTGACTTTCAGCCGGTACAGTTGACTGGTCAAAGGCTGTTGACTTTTTCAGATCTATTTTTGGGGATTCTTATTCGTCTCGTCAAGAGCTTCGCATCGATATAAAGATCACCCAAATCGGATACCGTTTGAATAGAGAAAAAAAAATCAAGCAAGTGGTCTTTGCAAGGAGGGATCAATTACGCGGATGGAAATGACTAGAGGAGGTCAAAACAAGGGAGCCCGGAATGAAAATGATCAAAGACAACCGGAAGCAATGATGGCAATGAGTTCATCAACGAGGAATGAAGAAAGTTCAACCATAAAAGCACCATCTCCAGATGAATCTCAGCCAGTGGAAATGCCTCAATCTTTGGGAACTATGCCGCTAACAATGGACATGATGTTAATGGCTATGGAGAGTATGTTTCAAAGGATTGAAAATAACCAAACAAATCGGCAACAACAATTTGGTGAACACCTCATGGAACGGTTCGACAAGCGACACCACTACCTGGATGACGTGATGCAAAGAGGGTTAAAAGACTTGGAGAAAGCCATTAGTGCATTGGCTCCTCTCAAGCTCAACCAAGAAGCCGATATGAATGCAATGGATGGTGTACATTATGATGCCAAACATGATGGAAAGCCTTCTATGCCAGAAGAGAATAAAGTAAGACAAATGATGCCACCTCAAATGATGCCACATTCTTCTTACATGGACAAGGGCAAGAGACCTATGGGTGATGCTTCTTATGAGAGATCCAATGCCAGTATTCCAAGAACTTCATCCTTTATGCAAGATGCAAGAAGAGGGTATGAACAGAAGGGATTTAAAGATGCAGGTGATTGGCAATTGGAAGATGAGCAAATGCATAGACACTTGGGTGAAGGAAGAGGATTTGATGATCCAAGAGCACGGCAGAGGGGTTCAAGAATGCATGGTAATTTTGACAATGCTGTGAAGGACAAAATCATATTTAATAAGTTCAAAGGAGAATCAAATTCTATCGAAGACTTTGAAGAGTGGGCAAACAAGATGGATCTCTACTTCGAAATCAGCCCAAGGAGCGAGATTGCCAAAGTCTACTTCGCCTCACTTCATCTTGAAGGTTTTGCTCACACTTGGTGGAGGAGGAAGCAATCTCATGGTTATGTCATCACTACTTGGGAAGAATTCAAGAATGACATGGCAGAAGAGTTTACTTCTCGCATGCAAAGGGACAATCACATTGTGGAATGGGACAAGCTAGAGCAAATCACTACCGTGAAGGAATATTCTCACAAGTTTCTAAAGCTTCTATTATACTTGGACGACTTTGATGAGCATTATCTTGTTGTCAAGTATATAAGGGGCTTGAAAGCTCCTATTGGTGGTGATGTCAAGTCTCATGAACCCGCCACTTTGAAGAAGGCAATGATGCTTGCAGAAATTCATGAAGAGAAGTACTTGACAAAGTGGGCTAGCGAAGGGAATATCAAAGGGGAAGTGATCACAAGGACTGACATGGGTTCTCATGCAAACACAAGACCTAATCTTCCAAGATTTCCTACCGTGTATGGTAGAGGGTCTAATAGACTTCCATTTAAACCACCATTTATGTCCAGCAAAGCTACATACAATGAGTCCAAGCCAGCAAATGGGGGTTCAAAAAGCAAGGTTATCAAGGAGGACCGTTTGCATGAAATGAGGCTCAAAGGTCTATGTTTCAAATGTGGAGAAAAATGGAACAAGGATCACTTCAAAGTATGCAAATCCAAGGATATTTCCATAAGCTACATTATCACTGAGGACAATGCTAATCATGAGGAGGAGGAATTCCTTGAATGCAATGATGCCTTAGGATGGGGAGATCCTCATGAGGGTGGAGGTTCTCATGATGATGGTTTTGATGAAGAAAATCCCGAGTTTCCTTTTGATCCGGGTGGGAAACTAAAGTTTTCTCATGACAAAATGGATGATGGGATGCCTCTATGCGTGTGGAATGAAAACAATAGTGCACATACTACCTTGTGTACAATCTCTCATGATGCTTATGCGGGAAGTAAGGGTGCCAACACATTGAGATTGAAGATCAAGGTGAATGGGAGAACAGCATATGCACTCATTGATACTGGAAGCACGCATAGTTTTGTCAATAAAAGGTCTTTGAACACTCTCAAAATGCAACCAACTTCTTTACCAAACAAGCACATGGTGCAAGTGGCCAATGGTGATTCAATGGGTTGCAATATGAAGTGTCAAAGTACAGAATTGGAGTTGTCCAAGAACTACTCTTGCAAAGTTGATCTTTTGGTGATTGAGTTGGGACCAATTGACATAGTACTTGGATGTGATTGGCTGTCCACTTTGAACTCTTTTACCATGAACTTACAGAAAAGTTTCATGAGTTTTGTGCATCATGGAGGGGTTATTACATTGAATGGAATGCAAGGGTCCAAGCTCTTCATGATCAATGCTACTCAAATGAAGAAAGAGTTCAAGAAAGAGGGCTATGTTTATGTACTACAGCTTTGCAAAGAGGAAGATAATAGCAAAAAGGATTGCATCGAAAATGTGGACATGGTTAAGCTACTCAAGGATTATGAAGATGTGTTTACCATGCCAAAATCAATGCCGCCAAAGAGGAGTGTTGATCATGCTATTGATTTGGAACCAAATGCCAAACCAATCAACAAGCCTCCCTATCGTTTGTCAAAGGTTGAAAAGGAAGAGGTGGCAAAGCAAGTCAAAGAACTCATTGACATGGGATGGGTTGAACCAAGTCAATCTCCTTTTGCTTCTCCGGTGCTACTTGTGAAGAAAAAGGATGGTACTTTCCGCATGTGCATTGATTACCGTGATTTGAATAAGATCACCATCAAAAATCGATTTCCAATACCAAGGGTGGATGATCTTTTGGATGAGTTGAAGGGTGCCACATGCTTTTCAAAGATTGATTTGCGTTCCGGATACCATCAAATAAGGATGAAAAGTGGTGATGAGTTCAAAACAGCATTTCGTACAGAAAGGGGTCTTTACCAATTCATGGTTATGCCGTTTGGATTATGCAATGCACCGGTAACTTTTCAAGCATTGATGAACAAAGTGCTTCAACCTTTCCTCTACAAGTTTGTATTGGTCTTTTTCGACGACATACTTATCTATAGCAAAGATGAGGAAGTGCATTTGAAGCACGTGAAAGAGGTTTTAGAGGTCTTGAGGCAAAACAAGTTGTATGTTAAGGAGACAAAATGTACCTTCATGGCACATGAGGTGGAATATTTGGGTCACATTGTGAGCAAGGATGGCATTTGTGTGGATCCAAAGAAAGTGGAATGTATTAGGAATTGGCCGGTTCCTTCAAACACTACTCAATTGAGGGGATTTTTGGGGTTATCTTCATTCTATAGGCGCTTTATTGCCCACTATGCAGAAATTGCAGCCCCAATGACGGATAAATTGAAGAAGGAAACCTTCTTTTTTTGGGATGCCATTGCCAACAAAAGCTTTGAAGATATGAAGAAGATGCTCACATCAGCACCTATTTTGGTATGTCCGGACTTCACCAAACCTTTCACAATAAGGGCGGCGGATGCAAGTGGAAGAGGGATTGGTGCGGTACTTTACCAAGACCATGGAGTCATTGCTTATGAAAGTAGAAAGCTGAATGACAAAGAAAGAGAACTCCATGTGTATGAGCAAGAGATGATTGCTATACTCCATGCTATCAAGAAATGGCACCATTACTTATATGGGAGTCATTTTTATGTGAGAAGTGATCATAGGGTGCTGAAGTATTTCCTCACACAATCCAATTTGTCTCCTAAGCAAAGAAGGTGGGTAGCAACACTACAAAACTATGATTTTGAAATCACATACACAAAGGGCAAAGAAAATGTGGTTGCCGATTCCTTGTCTCGTATGTGGGCCTGCTCATTGTATGCTATTTCTGAGGTGCATAAAGATTGGATCATGGAGATACAAGAAGAGTACTTGTTTGATGAAGAAACCTCACAAATAGTGCAGAAATTACAGCAAGGTGTATGTGAAGAGTTACCCCATTATGAGCTGAAAAATGGTCTCCTCTACTACAAAGGAAAAGTCTACTTGGTTCCTACTTCATCATTTATCAAGAAGATCATGGAAGAGATGCATTGTACTCCTATGGCTGGTCATTTGGGTGTCTACAAAACCTTTGATGCAATAAGGAAAAGTTTCTTTTGGAAGGGGATGTGGAAGAGCATTCATGCTTATGTAAGTGGGTGCCGGTCATGTCAATTGAACAAGGATCCTACACATAAACCGGGAGGTTTGCTTCAGCCATTGCCCATTCCCGAAGGCAAATGGAGTCATATATCAATGGATTTCATTACTAACCTTCCGCGCACAAAGAAAGGGTGGGAGAGCTTGTATGTTGTGGTGGATAGATTGACCAAAGTGGCCCATTTCATTCCTTCCAAGGTCACATATTCAGCCCAAAATGTTGCCAAGCAATTTGTTGATGGGGTTTTCAAGTTGCATGGTATGCCGTCACAAATTGTGAGTGATCGCGATGTCAAATTCATGAGCACTTTTTGGAGAACATTGTTTGAATATATGGGAACCAAGCTTACTCCAAGCACCGCCTATCATCCCGAAACCGATGGTCAAACAGAAAGAGTAAACAAATGGGTGGAAACATATCTACGCCACTATTGTCATGATACTCAAAGCACATGGGATGATTGGTTACCTTTGGCTGAGTTTGCTTACAACTCAACATATCATGTGAGCATTGGCATGTCACCCTTTGAGGCTTTATATGGTTACAAGGTCAATTTGCCTATGTTGGTGGGTTCATATGAGACTTCTAACCATAATGCCAAGGAGGAAGCTGAAAGGATGCAAGCTTTGTTGCAACAATGCAAAAGTAATTTGAAGGTTGCACAAGAGAAAATGAGACAATATGCCAATGTTCATCGAAGACCATTGGAATTCAAAGTGGGAGATTGGGTTCTTTTGAGAATACCAAAGTCAAGATATGCGTCTTTGAAGGGAAGCACCAACACCAAGCTAGCTCATCGCTATTATGGTCCTTATCAAGTGATACGAAGAGTTGGGGAGGTTGCATATCAACTCTTACTTCCATCTACAACAAAGATTCATGATGTGTTTCATGTCTCTCACTTGAAAGGATATGTGGGTATGATCGATCAAATGGTTGATGAGTTACCTCCAATGAATGAAGAGGGAATGATTGAATACATTCCAGAAGCTATCTTGGGTACAAGGAAAAAGGTACTTCGCACTCGTACCTTGGTGGAGTATCTTGTTCAATGGAAAGGTTTACCTAAGGAAGAAGCTTCATGGCAACCTATTTCGGCATTGGAGGGATATGAAGCATTGATAGAGCAATATGGGTTGGTGTAAAATCAGCCACATGGAACATTCTTCTCCGAATTTGGGGTATTCATTTGAGGTTTCGAGGACGAAACCATTGGGGAAGGGATGGTTTGTAAGAAAGCATTATGGGCCCAAGGCCATGGACAACTAGTAAGTAGGTGTGAACTCTTGGGTGGAGTATAAATACCAATGTAAATGGGATTATGGGTCATTCATGATAATGTTATCTATTCCAAGAATCAATGGTGAGCTTCTCCCGTGAGATGCTAAGTGGTGACTCCTTCATGAGCCACTCCCTTGGTGAGGGACTAACCCACCCCTATTACTTTCTTTCAGATGTGAATGTATGTGAAAGTGGATGTATATGAAAGGATGGATGTGAATGTATGTGAAGAATAGAAGCGGATGTATGTGAAAGGATGGATGTGAATGTATGTGAAAGGATGGATGTGAATGTATGTGAAAGTGGATGTATGTGAAAGGATGGATGTGAATGTATGTGGATGTGGATGTATGTGAAAGGATGGATGTGAATATAGGTGAAAAATGGAAGTGGATGTATGTGAAAGGATGGATGTGGATGTATGTGAAGAATAGGAGTAGATGTATGTGAAAGAATGGATGCGGATGTGTGTATGAGAAAGGATAGATGTGGATGTGTATGTGATTAGTATGGATGTGGATGTATGTGGGAGAATACATGTGGATGTAAATGTGATGGATATGATGTGGATGGGTGATAGGGGTGGGTTAGTCCCTCACCAAGGGAGTGGCTCATGAAGGAGTCACCACTTAGCATCTCACGGGAGAAGCTCACCATTGATTCTTGGAATAGATAACATTATCATGAATGACCCATGTAAATGTGATGGATATGAACGTGAATTGAAGCGATGAGATGTGATGTGAATCGGAATGTGAATAAATCAGATGTGATGTGAAATGAATGTGATAACATGCGATATAATGAGATGTATGGGTAGATGCAAGTGGATGAGATCTGATGAGGATAAATGAGGAAATAAGTGATGAGATAGAAAAAGATGTGATTAGATAAGAATGGGAATGCTTATGAAATGAATATGGATGGATGTATGGAGGATGATGTGGATTGAGGTGGGAATGAATGTATGGATGATGTGGATGGATGTATGGATAATGTGGATTGACGTGTGGATTGATATGGATGGATGTATGGATGATGTGGATTGATGTGGATGAATGTATGGATGATGTGGATTGACGTGTGGCTGATGTGATTGGATGTGAATTGATGTGATGTAATAGGGATCGATGAAGTAAAATTGTAGTAAGATGAGAAAAGATGGGGACTAATGTGAAAGGATGTGGAGTGCTTGAGAAAAGATGGAAATACTGTTGGAACTGTAACTGTATGTGAAATCTGTTTTTAAATGACTGTTTTATGTCAAGAATGCTAGGGAAGCATTTTGATCGTCTTGTGATTAAGGTCGTGGGGAGACCTATCTGTTAAAGTTGCAACTACTGATGGAGAGTCAATGGAGGACGTCTCATGTAGCAAGGGCGGCCGAGGTCTTAACCAGCCTCGGTTTGATTTAAATGGTGAGCTTCCGGTACTACAGAGTGGATGAGGGACCAAGGAAGCAGCCTATGAGTGAAGTGCTAGGTGACCTGCGAAGGATCCTAGAGGGTGCTGAACCATACAGTGCTGCTCGGGCTCTGGGTCGCTGAAGATACCCACACGTACGTTGGGGAAGATATTGGAACAAGGAGTAAGAGTTGTTTTCTGAATTCAGGCATGGATCTGGTTGGTTGACCTTGCTGGTCCTCAACGGATAAGTCCATGGCTTTTTATATGGATCCGTTGGTTGATCTTGCTGATCTTCAACGGAGATTCCATTTTGATATGTGAATATTTTGCCAGTTACTATGAGCTAGGAACTATTGAAAAGGCCCCTGAGTGAATAGGTGGTGAGCGTTCTGGTTGCCAATGATGCCATAGGTACACCGATGAAGATGATTGGAAATAAGGATTCAACTGGAGACTTTAAGGATTGTGATCAGTGACACAATGGTTTCATTAAAGGATTGTTTTAAAGATAGCTGATGTTGAGAAAAAGACAATTTCATATTGGGTATGTAAGTGGTGTGACTAGTAGTTTAGTTTTGGAAGAACCGATGGATTAGTTTCTTGTCTGGATATCCGTGGTGGGCGAGGCCCCGAGTGTGGGACCCTACCCCGTGCAAGAAGTGCTACTTCCACTGCTAGCAACCCAGAATTCGTTGCGCAGTGGGGTTAGGGATCTTACAGCTGGTATCAGAGTAAACTTGTCTATGAGGATCAACCGAGAAGCCAAAAATGTCAAAAATTTATGTAGAAGGAGTAAAGGGTTGTAATTGTGTGATAAAATTCATACAATTTGATATTCAAACTGAAATTCGTAAATTGGTAATTGGGTCTTCATATGGAAGTACCGCAATTATATGGAATCCCTTACTTGCTTGAGACCTAGACATGATGGAATTTACCTTATAGTTCCAAGGACCATGACTACTCGTATATACCAAGGGTATAATCGCAGCTCTTTACTGGCAGTATATACGAGTAAATCTAAGATTTGAAATTATAAGCATTAATACTATCTAGATGATTTTGATATGATTTTAAATTCTGATTGAGAATTGATGAGTGGATTTGGATTCTAATTAAAAAATATAGATTCCTGAATTTTGGTTGAAATGTAATAAACTAAGCAAAACCACAATGAGGATGAATGGGACGAGTCCCTGTGTTAATATTCGTAGCTAGAATGACGTTAATGACTTCAGTAAATCACTATGCGATTAGTGGATTGTGCTGGCAGATTGCTGCTGTTAACACTTGACCCAGTGGATCAAGTTAAGGGATGTCAAATTAAAAATCTGTATAATTGAAAATTTCCATGACGGACTGTTCAGATAGAAATTTCGGTCTAATGGACCATTATTGTAATAAGGATTGAATGTTACGATCTGAGTGAATTATTATCTGATGATGAGTTTTATATAAGGGATCTTTATCCCAGGATTCTGTTGGGTTCACCAGGCTATATGGAACCTAGAAAATCAATTGGATCTTAAGGAAAAGAATTCTCCTCTAGTTTTGTGAGATGAGAACATCTCGCGTTTTTTAAGTGGGGTAGAATGTAAGATTCCTCCCCAGCCTCTCAGGATGTCCAGTATCTTCCCCTGTAATCAAATCCCTCTTCAAAAATATAAAAGATCTTGTTTCTACCTATTTTGGTTTAGAGAGAGAAAATGTTCAAGAGAGAGGTTATTCAAATTTTGGATGAAAAAATATCTCTTCTTATATTAAAATAAATTCCCCCAAAATAGAAGTTCAAAAAGATTTTTAGAAGGTGCATTAGAAATCAATTATAATCTGTTCAAAAGGCCTTTGACCTAAGGGTCTAGATTTTCAAAAAATTTAAATTAAGGTTCAAATGTATGGAGGAGATAAATGAAGAAATAAAGAAAATCTCCCTAAAAATGAGTAAATACTCACCATTAGAAACTCAATGGACTCTTCTTGGGCCCTTTTATTTGGCAGTTTAAGGGAGTCAAACCTTTTCTCTTAAGAAGAAACGTTTTCTAATTTGAAGCTTCAAAACGGCTACTTTATTTGAATTTGAATTTTGGGGGGAAATGGAATTTAAAATCTAGCGGATAAAACCATATCATGTAACATATCTATGGAAAGCTCTTGATGCGTAGATCACGGATCTATAATCTCCGCTCAAATCGGAGCTTGTATGTAGAAGTTATGGAGGTCCGAAAATTGTAAAATTGCCCCTCCCCCCCTTTTGGGGGGAAAAGTGCACCCTTTGACCACTCTTACACCTCTCTTACAAACCCATGATTTTTGCTTACATGGCGGGCTCCTATTTGTCAAAAAGTTAAATGTTTCCATAACCTCATGGCAAATTAAAGGGCCCAAAAAGACTCCATTGAGTTCCTAATGATAAGATGAAGAGTTGACTAAGAACAAGGATATTAGTTAAAAAAGAAGAGATATTTAGTGAAATGATGCATTTTTGACACCTCAGTGTGGGGGAATTCCCCTCATAAATGAGGCACCTATTTCACATGTGTGGGTGAGTTTTAAACTCACAAATAATGAGATATTTTCATCTCTCCTCTCTCCTCTCTCCTCCTTCAGCTAGATCCAAAAAGTAAGCTAAACTAACCAAAAAATGGTCAAAAATTGACCAAACTGATCTGGAAAATTCTAGAATCAGTTTGCTTGGTTAGAGGCTCAATTTTTCCTATAAATGAAGCCTCCCCCTTTGTAAATGGTTAATAGTGTTTTATGCACTATTACTCTACTCCTCCCTAGAGCCAAAAACTGTGAATTTGTTCATAATTCACTAGTTTTTGACCATTCCCTCTTCTAAAGAATTGGTGGCCACTCTTGTTGCAAACAAGAGTAGATCCCTCAAACCATCAAGCCAAAGGAAAGCTCCCATAAATTCATGTAAGTAAGAAATCTTACTTTTTCTTTATTCTTTTAAATGGTTTTCTAAATTTTGTTATCTTAAAATGATAAACAGATGCTATGCCTTGTTGGAAAGGCTTTCCCCCTCTCTCACTCTTAAAATCAGCCCTTATCTATCCTAGTTAAGTAATCTAATTGTTGGAATTAAACTTTTCATATTGTTTCTCTTTTAAAAGTGAAATTTAGTCTAGAATGCTTTAAACCAATCGGGGTTAATTTTTAAGTAAATTAACGTAGGAAAAATTGAAAAATGGTCAGCCATACAAAGGAGGTTATGGAAAAATTTTCTAAAATTTTGTGAAATAAGTTTCATCTTCTATTATTCAAAAGGAGTAATCCCCATCGTTTGTGTATTCTAAAAGTGTTATTTTCATTCTATGCATAGAAAATTGCATAGTAGAATTATTGTATTATAAAAGTGTTACTTCTATTAAAATCAAATTCTATTTAAAGAGTGATTTTCATTAGATTTAAATTCTATGCATAGAAAGATGCATATTGGTTATTTTTTATTATAAAAGAGTGATTTTTGTTAGATTTAAATTCTATGCATAGAAAGATGCATATTGGTTATTTTTTTTATTATAAAAGAGTGATTTTCATTAGACTTAAATTCTATGCATATTGGTTAATTTTTTATTATAAAAGAGTGATTTTCATTAGATTTCAATTCTATGCATAGAAAGATGCATATTGAATTTTTTTTAATTATAAAAGTGTTGTTTTCATTTAATTTTGATTTTATGCATAGAAAGATGCATAAAGAAATTTATTTTTATTTCAAAAGAGTTCTTCTCATCAATTTTGATTTTATGCAAAGAATGATGCATAAAGAAATTTATTTTTATTTCAAAAGAGTTATTCTCATCAATTTTGATTATATGCATAGAATGATGGATAAAGAAATTTATTTTTAGTTCAAAAGAGTTATTCTCATCAATTTTTATTTTATGCATAGAAGATGCATAAAGAAATTTATTTTTATTTTAAAAGAGTTATTCTCATTAAAATTGAATTTATGCATAGAAAGATGCATAAAAGATTTATTTTTATTTCGAAAGTGTTATTCTCCTTAAAATTGAATTTATGCATAAATATATGCATAAACGGATTTTTTTACCTCCCACTGAAGTTGTTCTTATACATAAATAGATGTGTAAAGAATCTTTATAAATAGGAATTCGCTTACATTCTATAAAAGGTTGTGATGAGAATAGAAGTAATGAAAATGAGAGGTAAATAATGTGATGATATGTGATATGAATCAGATAAATGAAAATGAATAGAGAAGTGGATGTATGAGAAAGAATGGATGTAGATGTATGTGTGTGAAAGAATGGATGTGAAAGTGGATGTATGTGAAAGGATGGATGTGAATGTATGTGAAGAATAGAAGCGGATGTATGTGAAAGGATGGATGTGAATGTATGTGAAAGGATGGATGTGAATGTATGTGAAAGTGGATGTATGTGAAAGGATGGACGTGAATGTATGCGAAGAATAGAAGCGGATGTATGTGAAAGGATGGAAGCGGATGTATGTGAAAGGATGGATGCGAATGTATGTGAAGAATAGAAGCGGATGTATGTGAAAGGATGGATGTGAATGTATGTGAAAGTGGATGTATGTGAAAGGATGGATGTGAATGTATGTGAAAAAGGATGTATGTGAAAGGGTGGATGTGAATGTATGTAAAGGTGGATGTATGTGAATGTATGTGAAGGTGGATGTATGTGAAAGGATGGATGTGAATGTATGTGAAAGTGGATGTATGTGAAAGGATGGATGTGAATGTATGTGAAGAATAGAAGCGGATGTATGTGAAAGGATGGATGTGTGGATGTGGATGTATGTGAAAGGATGGATGTGAAAATAGAAGTGGATGGATGTGAAAGGATGGATGTGGATGTGAAGAATAGGAGTAGATGTTTGTGAAAGAATGGATGCGGATGTGTGTATGAGAAAGGATAGATGTGGATGTGTATGTGATGGATGGATGTGAAGAATAGGAAGAATAGGAGTAGATGTTTGTGAAAGAATGGATGCGGATGTGTGTATGAGAAAGGATAGATGTGCATGTGTATGTGATTAGTATGGATGTGGATGTACGTGGGAGAATACATGTGGATGTAAATGTGATGGATATGAACGTGAATTGAAGTGATGTGATGTGATGTGAATTGGAATGTGAATGAATCAGATGTGATGTGAAATGAATGTGATAAGATGCGATGAAAACTGAATATATGTTAATATATGTGAAGTAATGAGATGTATGGGTAGATGCAAGTGGATGAGATTTGATGTATGGGTAGATGCAAGTGGATGAGATTTGATGAGGATAAATGAGGAAATAAGTGATGAGATAGAAAAAGATGTGATTAGATGAGAATGGGAATGCTTATGAAATGAATGTGGATTGATGTGGAGGGATGTATGGATAATGTGGATGGATGTATGGATAATGTGGATGGATGTATGGATGATGTGGATTGAGGTGGGGATGAATGTATGGATAATGTGGATGGATGTATGGATGATGTGGATTGAGGTGGGGATGAATGTATGGATGATGTGGATGGATGTATGGATGATGTGGATTGACGTGTGGATTGATATGGATGATGTGGATTGATGTGGATGAATGTATGGATTGATGTGGATTGATGTGGATGAATGTATGGATGATGTGGATTGACGTATGGTTGATGTGATTGGATGTGAATTGATGTGGGAATGATGTGATGTGATAGGGATCGATGAAGTAAAATTGCAGTAAGATGAGAAAAGATGGGGACTAATGTGAAAGGATGTGGAGTGATTGAGAAAAGATGGAAATACTGTTGGAACTGTGTATGTAAAATCTGTTTTTAAATGACTGTTTTATGTCAGGAATGCTGGGGAAGCATTTTGACCGTCTTGTGATTGAGGTCGTGGAGACCTGTTTGTTAAAGTTGCAACTACTGACGGAGAGTCAATGGAGGACGTCTCGCGTAGCAAGGTCGGCCAAGGTCTTGTGACCAGCCTCGGTTTGATTTAAATGGTAAGCTTCCAGTACAGTGGATGAGGGACCAAGGAAGTGGCTATGAGTGAAGCACTAGGTGACCTGCGAGGATCCTAGAGGGTGCTGACCATACGGTGCTCGGGCTCTGGGTCATTGAAGATACCCACACGTACATCGGGGAAGATACTGGAACAAGGAGTAAGAGTTGTTTTCTGAATTCGGGCATGGATATGGTTGGTTGACCTTGCTGGTCCTCAAAACGGATGAGTCCATGGCTTTTTATATGAATCCGTTGGTTGATCTTGCTGATCTTCAATGGAGATTTCATTTTGATATGTGAATATTTTGCTGGTTACTATGAGCTAAGAACTATTGGCCACTGAGTGAACAGGTGGTGAGTATTCTGGTTGGCAATGATGCCATAGGTACACCGGTGAAGGAATGATTGGAAATAAGGATTCAACCAGAGACTTTGAGGATTGTGTCAGTGACACAATGGTTTCATTAAAGGATTATTTTAAAGATAGCTGATGTTGAGAAAAAGGCAATTTCATATTGGGTGTGTAAGTGGTGTGACTAGTTTTAAGATTGCATGAATATCCGGCTAGGGGGCTTGGGAACTCTTTTCCCTGGTACCCAGGACAAAACCTAACCAAATTCTTAATTGGATCCCATCACTACAGTGGTTGGGCGGTTGGCTAACCCATGGGACTGAGAATGGGGTTAGGCTGGACTTATGGATCCCTAAATTTGAGACTCAATTCTGTTCTGGTTCAATAGATGAAGTAAATCCCGAACAAAAATTGTACTATAGAAAAGAATCAACGGCTGTGCCTCTCAATGAGGAAAAAAGCATTGGTCTCTATGATCCAAGTGCAATCTTTCCCTTGATCTGACTATTGGGTCTTACGGGTTCGGTCAGATCAGTTCAGCTAGTTAAGGCTTTTGACTACATTAGAGAAAAAGTTATCCTGGTGGAATCGCCCGTGCTTTTTGGGCAAGGGAAGTTTTTCCAAGTTTGGTTTTGGAAGAACCAATGGATTAGTCTCTTGTCTGGATATCCGTGGTGGTGGGCGAGGCCCCGAGTGTGGGACCCTACCCTATGCAAGAAGTGCTACTTCCGCTGCTAGCAACCCAGAATTCATTGCGCAGTGGGGTCAGGGATCTTACAAAGGTAGTCCTACACATAGAAGACAAATCCCTAGATGAGAAGATGCAAATTTCCTCAATAGCATCATAGAGAAAATGTAGAAATGTGTTTCGTAGATTTGTGTAACTCTCTCCCTCACCACGGAGTAAACATGCAATGGCTATAGTTTTGGGACACAATGTGGAAAGAAGAAAAAGCTAGAAGCATAAAGGGAGTAGACTCTCAACACACACTATCAAAGCACATTTTCTTAGAGCAAGTAGTCCATGGGGAGGCTCCTTAGAGGGGAGACAAAAGCAACAACATGTCCTGACAAAAGCAACAACATGTAGTATGGTGCACTTAGCACTTCCTTCAAAAAATGTGCAATGCTCACTCCTAATAGGGTTGCCTCATAAGGCCATCCTATACAAGAGCAAGATCGAAGAGGGTACCTTCGGGGAGTGTTGGTGGAGAGTGCAATTTGAAGGCCTACCATCCTTTAGAAGAGCAAGATCGAAGAGGGTGCCTTCTTTGGGGAGTGTTGGAGAGTGCAATTTGAAGGCCTATCTTTTTTCCCTCCTCACGTCACCTTTGTAATAGCAAAGAAATACAAAGGCTCCTATTTGTAGAAGTATAAGTACTTCACAAAGAAGTATAGAAGGTAAATGTCACACCAGTGCCTTGTGAGATGCATTGCATTTACCTGTGTTAGTCCCCTTGGATAACAATATTTCCTTACTACAATGGTGGTATGCTAGGGTTCTTACTTATAGCCCTCCCCTTCAAACATGGGCCTTTAGGCATATAATCACTAAGTTGTAACGAGGCACAATAAGATTCCCATAGGAGGATCCTATTTTAGAGACTAAACAGATGGCTTAGCTAGATGCCTTTTGGGAGGTGCTACCTAATATTATTCATGCAGTAGTTGAGGAAATGGGAGGTACTCATGCAGGGGGAATGATTTATTGTGATCTTTGTGCATACAACATTGTGTTAGATTATACAAGGGAGCACGCATATAGGGTGGGAGTCATAGACTAGGGGCTGCTAATGTTTGCAGGGGAGAAAAGAGAGTATGTGAACTACTTGTAGCATCTCGTAGACGCAGATGACGTAACATGGGAGTTCATAAAGAATGAAGCCAAAGATAGAAATCGATTGCACCGAGATGTATATTTTCGCTACAATCAATATTTGATACAATCTGTCTGAAAAGATGCAGGGGGGAAGAGAGCTTGAGCTCTTGCAAGCACACACATACTCACAAAACCCTAATAGAGAACACACAAGGTGAGAGGCTGAAAATCTTCTTCTTCTTCACTCAATACTCAACAACCCATTATACAAGATAAGAGTACACATAATATGAAAGGTACTCAACCAATACATACACGGGTTCTCTATAATGTGAACCCAACTAAATGAGCTGGCGCTATAACTATGCCTGTCTCTAGAATGGCTGTCGCCTATCATCCCACTGGCCGCATATCTCTTATGATCTCACCAACCATGCCAGTAGTGTAAGTGCGGGGCCTATCCCCCAGGCGGGTCATCAGTGTCCACCGTCTCACTAGATGAGCTCGATATCTCAACACTCCCCCTCGAGCTCAACTCCATCTCATGTACACCAAGCGAAGCCCTGAATCTGCGGAGTTTCTCTGTACCCAATGCTTTGGTGAAGATGTCAGCTACCTGATCCTCTGTGCTGACATAAACAAGGTCAAAGTCTCCTGCCAAGACCTTCTCTCTGACGAAATGGTAGTGGACCTCTATATGCTTCGTGTGAGCATTAAAGACTGGGTTCGTGGCCAACTGTATAATACTGCTAATGTTGTCACAGAAAATGACAACTTGTCTATCCACTGATAGACCCAAATCTCCAAGTAGCTTTCTCAACCAAGCTACCTCACATGCTGCCATAGCAGCTCCTCTGTACTCGGCCTCTGTACTGGATAGAGCAACCGTAGGCTTCTTCTTGCTGCTCCAAGTCACAGCAGCACTCCCCAAAGAAAACATGAATCCACTGGTAGATCTTCTATCTGAGATACTACCAGCCCAATCAGCATCTGTGTACCCATGTACACATATCTCTATCCCAGTCTCATAGAATAGTCCACAATGCAAAGTAGACCTCACATACCTCAGTATGCGTCTCACTGCATCCAAATGCAGTTTTTGTGGAACCTGCATAAACTGACTCACCAACCCAACAGCATAGCTCAAATCTGGTCTGGTGATCGTCATGTAGATCAAGCTTCCTACTATGTGCCTATACATAGTAGGATCCTCCAAGATCTCTCCTGAATTTGCACTCAACTTGCCATTCTGATCCAATGGCACTGAGATAGGCTTACAGCCTGTCATACCATACTTGGACAACATGTCCAAGCCATACTGTCTCTGCAGTAATCCAATACCATGTGGTGACCTAATCACCTCAATGCCCAAGAAATATCTGAGCTCCCCCAGATCCTTCATCTCAAACTTCTGTCTAAGCAAGATCTTTACATCAAAGATCTCTGCATCATGGTCCCCCGTAATGATCAAGTCATCTACATAGATGACAACAAGCACAACCCCTCTATCACCATGTCTCACATACAGCGAGAAATTTGCATTGGCTACATGAAAGCCAATAGTGACAAGATATTCAGAAATCTTGTCAGACCATGCTCTTGGTGCTTGCTTTAAGCCATACAAGGCTTTCTTCAACTTGCAAGCAAACATGCTCGGGGTGACTCACATTCTCATAACCAGGTGGCTGCAACATATACACCTCTTCTTGCAAATCCCCATGCAAGAATGCATTCTTTACATCCATTTGATGTAAAGACCATTGTTTTGACGTAGCCACTGCTATCACAACTCTCACTGTTGCCATCTTGGTAACTGGGCTAAAAGTTTCCTCATAATCAATGCCATATGTCTGTGCATATCCTTTGGCTACCAATCTGGCCTTGTACTTGTTTATGCTTCCATCACTATTATGTTTTACTTTGTACACCCACTTGCATCCAATGGCTTTCTTGCCTTCAGGCAATTGCACTAAATCCCAAGTCTCATTTCCATATAGTGCATCCATCTCCTCATCCATAGCTTTCTCCCAACACACATTTCCAACAGCCTCATCAATGCATGTGGGCTCAACAACCTGCACAACCTTTGCCATATATGCATAGTGATGTGCCACATAACCATCATAGGTAAATCTCTGCATAGGATTTTTCACTCTCCCAGATCTTCGCAGCTTTTCATTCATGGCTTCCATAGCCTTCTTTACACCAGGTGTTCTCATAGCTGGGATCCCAAGCTCCTCATCAAGGCTCATATCTGAGCCACTAGACTCTCCATCAACATGAGAATGCCCTGCAGAAATGTCAGGCATACCACGGGGCTCAGCCACTTTCTCTTTTCCTTTACGTGATGTACTAATCACATTTGCAGGACTGGTATTATGAGGCAGCCTGCCACTCCATGGTCTATCAACAGACCCACTAGATGAGGACTCTCCTGGTCCACTCAAAGACTGTGATTGCTGACCTGCATTCTGTGCAACCACACCATCAGCCCCAACAGTTTCTTTTTCAGCAGCATACCAGCTGCTCATCTCATCAAAGACAACATCCCTGCTTACCCTCAACTCACGTGTAGCAGGGTTATAACACCTATATCCCTTTTGCTCAAGGGAATATCCAATAAACACACATTTTTTTGCTTTTGGATCCAGCTTAGTTCTCAGCTTATCTGGCACATACACATATGCAGATGAGACAAATCAGGTTTTCTGCCAGTAAACCTCTCCTCTGGAGTTACATCATGTATGGCTGCAGTTGGAGTCCTGTTCATGATGTATACTGCTGTAGAAACAGCCTCAGCCCAATAGCTATGCGGCATATTCTTCTCTTTCATCAATGCTCGCGCAATCTCAGCAATGTGCCTGTTTTTTTGCTCAGCAACTCCATTTTGCTGCTGCGGAGTGTATCTACATGTAAACTGTCTCCGAATACCATTCTTCTTCAAAAATTCAGAGAACTCATTGGAGAAGTACTCTCCCCCCCATCTGACCTTAGGCACTTTACATATTTCCCTGTTTGCTTTTCAACCAAAACTCTGAAATTCTGAAAGTGAGTGAACACCTCACTCTTCTCCTTCATGAAATATACCCACACTTTCCTTGTGTGGTCATCAATGAAAGTCACATAATACCTGCAGCCTCCCATAGATATGGTCTTCGTAGGACCCAATACATCTGAATGCACAACATCTAGTGCATTTCTGCTCACATATCTGTTACATGGAAACACATGCTTTGTTTGCTTCCCAAATTGGCATGCTTCACATATTTTCTGCATACCTTCCACTTTAAATTTTGGCAGCCCTGTCACAATTCCTTTAGTCTGCATAGACTTCAATCTTTGCACATTCACATGTCCAATCCTTTTATGCCAAATGTCTGTGTCTGCAACAATTCCTGAGCCGTTTGCAAACATCGCAGCACTCATTTCAGGCATGTCTACATTCAATGTAAACATTCTGCCCACTCTGTTGCCTTTTGCAACCAACCTGCACTTGTCTTTAAAATCTTCAACATAACAACCATCAGGGTTAAACCGAACCTGCAAACCCTGCTCCTGAAACCAGATTCTTTGTTATGTTCGGAACGTGAAGTACATCCTCAAGGTACTTCACTTTGCCATCCTGCATAGACATGGCACATCTCCAACATGGGCAATTGGATGAGCAGTGTCATCCCCTGTTTCCATAAAACTTGGTCTTTCCGGGTTTTTTATCTCCTTGAACCACTCCCCATGACTTGTCATGTGGTTTGAAGCACCTGAATCCACATAACACACATCATCTTTTTGTGCTGCTTCAATATTTTCAGACATGGCATTCACGACATGCTGCATAACAAACAACCTTTCATTATCCTCATTATTTCTGCTTGAGGATGCATAGTTGTTTTGCTGCACTTTCCCATTTTGCATGTCAGCCTGCTTTTTATAACATTCTGCCTGCACATGTCCAAGCTTACCACAGTAATAGCATTCACGTGCATCATTATACTGCCTTTGCCAATTTCCACGGCCTCTTTGACTCCCCCTGCCTCTGAATCTGCCTCTTCCACCTGTGTTGTTGTTGTTGTTGTTGTTGTTGTGTATTTTGGGAGTGTTGTTGTTGCTGCTTGCTGGCCATAATTCTGATTACCTGTTTGGCCACCTCCTTGACCGCGTCCACAGCCTCCTCTACCTCATCCTCTTCCTAAACCTGTGTAGAAGGCCTGTTGCTTTGAACTGTTTTTGGTTTGTGAAGACTGTTGGTCTTCACCCAAGCTCTTCTCTTCTATAATCAGCATAGACACCAAATCTGTAAAGTTGGGAATGTTTTCCCGAGTCTCAATAGACGTCTTGAACGCTTGTATTGTGGCCCGAGACCACGTAGACAGACTTCCACCTTGTCATCATCATCTACTGACACACCAATAGATGCAAGGGATTCCACAATACCCTTTATCTTCAGCGCATAGTCATTCACAGACATGCTCTTTTTCTCCACAGTATGAAGTTCATTCTTCAACTGTATCTTACGTGCCTTGGTATTTGTTTCATAAAGCTTTACCAAGGTGTCCCACGCCTCCTTGGGAGACTTGGCATCTTGAATGTGCCCAATCATGGTGTCCTGTATACTAATGGAAAGCCAATACATAACTTTCCTGGCTCCTTGGTTCCAGTCTTTAAACTCTTTCACATCAGCAGTCGGATTTATGTCTGGTATCTCCGGTGCCTCTTCATGCTCACCTTCTATGTAGTCCCAATAGCCTTTTCCCATCAGGAAATTCGTCAACCTGAATCTCTAAGCATGGAAGTTATTCTTATCAAGCTTCTCAGCCACAATCTGAGTTATCCCATCATTTGACATCTTGCCAAACACACAATTTTACCAAAAACTGCACTAGTTTTTCTGCACAAACTGCTATATTTTTTGCACAGCGGTACTGTAATACTCTCAAATGTCACAACCAGTGACTTCAATGTGCATACATACACCCAATGGCAACTGTTGACCTCTTGCAGCACCCATAGTGTCTGCACAGTCAATCTATCTTCCTGCAGTTCTTAAAACAGAGTTCTGCAGAGAATCGATGACTTACCCGCAGTGCTCGAAATCGCCTGCTTTTTGAAAAACGGAGGTCCAGACACGCCCGAAACGCATTTTCGGTCCAGAAATTCTTTCCGATAGGACAATACAGTTGCCCTATAGGTCAGTATAGTTGCCCTATAGCTTTACTCCCGCGAAGAACTTTAGCATCTGTGTCATAAGCACTCTAAAGATATTGAGCACTCTTTGATGCTTAAGCATAAATTTCACAATCCCCCTGTATTCATTAAGTAAATTATATTTTCACTTTTATACCAATCATTTAATGCTGGATTCAAAGAGTGTGTATTACATCCAGATGCATGTATACGTGTGTAATGGGACTCTAATATTCTTCTAGATTGATAATTTTTTACATTATCCATGATAACCTAGACAACATTTGTTGGACCCACGTCTTCGATTACTTGTGCAAGAACTTCAGCTATATATGCACCATATTTTATTTGACTTAAGCAGCCCACCACTGCCATGATAAAACATTCTCCTCGAGGAGACACAAGCATGACATTAATGAGAGTTTGCCTTTACACATTTGACCATCCACTATCACAAACAAAACAATGATAAATTGTCCAAAATTAATCGTTCGACCCTCTTTAGCACTTGCATAACGTTTCTCTAGTAAAGCATTTCTTATTTTGATGATATGAGGGAGGACTAAAATCAGCACCATACTCTCCTATCTTTTTCCATGCTAATTTCCACTCCTGTCGATTTCCCATAGACATTGAAGCTCCAGTAAAATATATTACATTGGCTAGCGTAGTTGAGCCTCTTCTAGCACCGTTGCACGAAAGCGTTTGCAACAAAGCTTGCCTCTTGTTACAAACATTACTACTACCACCATGCGATCCAAAGTGATTCAAGGATGTTGCGCTCTTCATTCCTCTATTACACTATCTTTAATCTTGGCCACATACATTCACATTTGTAGCTTCTTGCGTTGTAACACTGAATCTTTACCATTTTGAGAGAATGGCTGTGAAGAAGCCTGAGAAGGAGGTTGAGGTGCATGTGAAAGAGGATGAGCACTTGCAAAGGAAACTTTGAGTCTTTTGCCCTTATTACTCTCCTCTATCAATTATCTTAGTCGTTTTGATGCACTGATTGCATGATTTCTTAATACTACCAAAAAATAGTCCCTAATACATGGGGGCGCCTCCTAATTTACATACATAATAATAATTGCATTCCCACTCCATGAATTTGCCGCATAAATTCTTACAAAATTGCCACTTGGGTACAGGTATTTTTTTCTTTTTAGTGTTGTGCACCTGAGCAGATGTCAGTTGGAGAAGCCTCACATTGCAACACATGTGGATCTGTGGTGTTACAATCCATTTTGTGCTAGATATATGTAGCGGTATGGGGTTTACTAAAAAATGTGCATGTTATAAATATAAGAACAAGATTTAGATGACATTTTACACACTAATCTTGTAAGTTTGTTTAAAAAATCACTTTTAACATTTATGACTTTAAAAGACTTCCATAAATATACTACATGCTCTTCACCCTGATCAAAACCTTTCAACACAATATTTCCAAGATGTAAGATAATATAATACAAAAGCATATCATACATGTCCAATTACATATAAAAATTGAGAACACACCACCTTAAAAAAAGATGTAAGATAATATAATACAAAAGCATATCATACATGTCCAATTACATATAAAAATTGAGAACACACCACCTTAAAAAAAGATGAACAAGATGTGAGTCACCAGTGAGCACTATAGCAAGGACCACTACAACCCAGTAAAGGACTCATAGTTCAAACTACACTTTGCAATAAGAAAGCCATATCAAATATGTAGCTTACACCAAAGGGAGTAGTATAACCCACTAAAGGATAAATACTCCAAAGGCTTACACTTCATGACAAAATAGAGATAACAAAAGACAAAAGGACCAATGCTGCCAAATTGTCTAATTGATCATGTTTGCTATCCTACGGCAAGAGATGGATCACAAGAAAAGACAGCAACTACCTACTAGTAGAAAAAATAGTCCAATCACTCACAAACACAATAATGTTTCTCTAGGACTAGAACTACAAAAAAAGGACTACTAGTCCAAGCTAAAGCACAAAGTAGTCCCTCCACCCTAACCCTAAGTCAAAACTAAAGCGCATGCAAATAGCGTACAAATATAAGCCAAAGGAGGACAACCACCACCCAATGAAGAACAAGATGTCCAATATATATAATGTACTCTACATGCAAAATGTAGGCTGAAATGTCTAAATCAAGGGCCAAAATAGTCCAATAATAGGACCAATAGCCCAATCCAAAAGCAGCACAAGGATGTTGTCAAGGATAGAACCTACCCAAGCTACCTAAACAAGGGCTCACTATTCGGGAGAAGCACTCTCTATTGTATCACTACTATTAAAACATGAGATATCACACCATTTGGGACATTTATAGATTTTAATAATAACCCACTGGGCTTTTGCTATTTCCCAACAGGCCCATTAAGAAATAGTAAAAGCCTGGTAGGAAATAACAAAAGCCCGGTGGGCTTTACTTGAACTCCAAGCCCGGTGGGCTTTACTTGAACTCCAAGTCAAATATCGAGAACGTTAATGCAATATTATTAACATTAATTTCAAGTGCCATTGTCAAGAGTTAATAACTTTAATACAACATTAACACAATGTTACTAACATTAATTTCAAGGGCCATTGTCAAGAGTTAATACAATGTTATTAAGTGCCATTTTCAAGAGTTAATAACTTATTGATGCATTTTTAATTATGTCTGGGAAATCCCTGCTCACGGATGTAGGGTCATACCTCTAGACTTGCATTTGTAGACTCATGGATGCAGCCTCATACCTCTAGGCTCATCTCTATAGTCTCAAACCTTTTTTTTGTATAAACTAGGCTCATGAATTATATTGACTCTAAAAGCATGCAAATCCTGGGGGATTCACCTGAGAATATGTAAGTATACCACGTGAGCTCAAATGAAGGGGTTTTTTAATTCAAAATTTTAAGGTAAATTTATAGAAATACATTTACAAAAGGGATTTTTTTAATCGATTAAAAAAAACCGTAAGTCTATAAAGAAAAAGGGGTCATTTTTGAAAATATTACAGGTAAGGAGTTTTTTAAATACCCCTTGAACGTACGTTACACATAGGGTTTCTTAGTAGTGCACCCCCTGAGTGCAAATCACCCAAGAAACTAGGGTTTTTCCTTCCAAGATATAAAAACAGAATGCTATAAAAATAATGCTTTAATACTTTAAAAGTAAATAAAAAACAATAAACTAAACACATCCAAGACTCCAAAACAATAAACTAAACACGTCCAAGACTCCAAAACACATCCAAGTCTCCAAAACCGTATGCCTTTTAGAGTATGACCTCCTAATCAACATTAGACAATATTGGGTAGTCCTAATAGCTTGGGATGGACGAATGAACAAAGCAAAGCCAAAATTTAAATGCCCACACCTTATATGCCATAATTTTGTAGTAAACAAGGATTTATCACCTCGCTAACATTGCACAAACTCTTGGCATTTATAAGCTTAAAAAGTTTGCCTTACTTCACACCTTTTGCAATCATGTGGTTATGCTTGGATTTATCTTTTATTTCCATCAAAAGGAATGATATAATTCTTGTGTGTGTCATGGCTTCACGAGAGATTATATTCTTATTTAAGTAAGAAACATATAAAACATCATTAACAAAACCTTTCTTACCTATTTACATTTGCATGAGTTTTAGTTTTAAAAAGTTTGCCTTACTTCACACCTTTTGCAATCATGTGGTTATGCTTGGATTTATCTTTTATTTCCATCAAAAGGAATGATATAATTCTTGTGTGTGTCATGGCTTCACGAGAGATTATATTCTTATTTAAGTAAGAAACATATAAAACATCATTAACAAAACCTTTCTTACCTATTTACATTTGCATGAGTTTTAGTTTTAACTTGAATTAGATTTGGTGTATCTATCCTAGCTTTAATAGAGATTAAATTCTTCTTTAAGTAATGAACATACAAAAAATCTTTAATAAAGCATGTCTTACGTGCTTGCATTTGCATAAGAATTTTACTTTTACCTTAGACTGGATTTGGTGTGTTATCTATAGTATACATGAGTCATATTTAGATCAAATTTGTATACTATTAGCTTACCAAGGTAAAAGTAACATTCTAAATTTAGATAGATCTAAATCGGACCCAAATTTGAACCTATCATATGAGAAAAGGCTCCATTACCTATCCATCAAGGATAGTTAATCTCTTTACTACCTATCATATAAGATGAGGCTTCATTACCTATTAAGAATACATCTAAATAGGACCCAAATTCAAAAATATCTCTTTACTACCTATCATATGAGAGGATAGATAATTATATAAGAGGAGGCCCTATTATTTAATCCACAATGTTCCATACTATAATCACTTGGAGGATTTACATTGCATTTTAATGGTCTAATTTACCTATATAAAATGTTCAATTTAAGGCATCATCCATAACCTCATTTCTCACCAAAAAATCTTGCTTTACTTATATAAAATGTTGAGGTTAAGGAACCTCATTTCTCACCAAAAACATTACTTTAGTCTTCATTCTTGTGCTGGTGTAGTTGTCACATAAGTTGCCTCTTTGTTCTATGTTTTAATATCACTTTGCTTCTTTCTATAACCTTTGATTATGTGTCCAAGTTTTCCATATTAATGGAATGCAACACTCACTTTAACACTCACCTTGTGGTGGAGATTTTACTGATTTAGAATGGTTGGTTTTCCACCTTTGATTATTGCCACCTCTTTCTCTTTGTTGAGGGTCTTGACCATTATATGGGTTGAAGCTTTCACCTAGAATATACTAGATATTTTAAATTTACCTTTGCCTTGGGATGAAGTCATAGCATGCTCATTGAGCTACCCCTTCCTTGCTTGGATAGCTTGTTTTCTATGTTAATGAGCTTGTAGCATAGCCTACAATTCCGTAAAGCTTGGTGGATCTCTTGTAAGAGAAATAGATTGGACCATGTTGGACCATATTATCATGATCCCTTTCCAAGACTAACACAAGTTTGAACCCACTCTTTTTCCTTCATTTCATTACCAATGGTTGAAAGTAGATTGTTCAAGTTTGTGGTTCTATAAAGTCATATGCCCAAGAGGTCTTTAATGATAGCCCACAAATGGTTAGTATTCATTTGTTTTTTTTCTAAGATTTTGGGCTATGTTGACCATCACTAGACCACGTAAGCTTGTATATATACTCAGTGCCATTGTCCACATTGTATAGTGTCAGCTTACCTTGAATCCCATTTAGGCTCCATAATGTCAGGTGTCCAAGAGTAAAGTTTACCTACTCCCATGTGTGGTGGATGCTACTATGGGCCACTGTATCATGTAGCCTATTTGCAATGTGTGGATGCTGCTATGGGATAATAGGCCATTGTATCATGTAGCCTATTTGGAAATGTCCTAAATCTAATCTAAGATATCTCCAAGCCATCTAGCCTTCTAGGCTGCCATCTTGTGTGAATACTCATGTGAATATAGAATGCCAAGCACTCTAATTGCTTAACCATAGATACTCCTCATAATGGGGGTTGTACAAAAAATGCATAAAAAATATAATATGAGGGTACATTGATATGAACACCCCTTCTTAATGTCTACCTTAAAGTGAACTTACTCTGTGGTCTGATGCCAAGTCTATAAAGATGGTACTCCATCTATTCCCTAGCTAAGAGCCTTTATATTGATGTCTATACAAATTTTAATTGTTGCCTACATCCCTAAACATGATGAGCTTGTGCACAAAGTGAGAATGAATCTCAATATGTTTTGTATGAGCATAAAACTTAGTTTTTTTTTTTTTACAATGGTCGTTAACTTTGGTTGCCGCCACATTGCAACAATATAGGTTATTTTTGCACCACTCCCATATTTTTGTAGAGTCCTCCTTGGCATAATGCCTCACATGATGCACAAAGCATGTAGCATTATATTTAACCTATATTAATAAGAATGTAATAGTGGGATGTTTCTTATTGATACAAGAAATGCATCCCAAACTATGGGAACAATAATGCATCACAAACTATGGGATTTTTCTTATCGATGCAAGAAATGCATCTCAAAGCAAGGGAAAAATAATACAATGTTACAAATCATGTGGTGTCTAAATTACGTGCCCAATTTGAGTAACAAAAATCAAGTAAGATTCTTGTGTATAATATAGGTAATGCTATAATCTTGAGTACTTTGGATATTTCTCAATACCCACATACCTTATTTCTAATGATTCTCATAGGGCTTGTTGGAGAACATACGCAAAACCCATCAAGATTGATATCTAGCCTAGTATTATATGCATAAGAAGAGATGACTTCTTCTAACCAACTTCTTGTATAAAGTTTCATACACAAGATCTAAAGAGTTTGCCAACTTTAAGTTAACCTCCATTATGGTACCAATTACCTTCATTTGGTTATACCAAATACCTTGGGTGTCTCACCAACATACTTCTATTGAGGTGTACAGGGTACCAAATGCCTTGAACTTGCATTTGGTTGTACTAAATATCTTGGGTATCTCACCTACATAATTTTATTGAGAGATAAATGTATTTATCACCTAAATACTTCTATTGAGAGATAAACATGTTGTCTAGCTTTTGCTAGGCCTCAATTCCCAAAAAATAAGACATAACCCAAAGATAAATCATCTCAAACTATATACTAATGTGTTTGTGAGATCTTTTTTTGGTGATTCTTTATCAAGATCAAGTCATCTACATAGAGAACAATGATTATTTACATACTTGCTAACAAAAGGTATACAAGTTTGCATCTACATAGAGAATAATGACTATTTATATAGCTTGCTAACAAAAGGCAAAGTTTGCCATAACTCTAGTACTCTAAAGTGGCTATCACACAGCCTATCATCCCCACTGTCAGCATATCAATCATAATCTCACCAACCATGCCAGTGGAATAAGTGCGGAAGCTATCACCTAGGTGGGTCATCAATGTTCATGCCAGCACTAGTTGAGCTCAATATCTCAACGCTCCCCCTCGAGTTCAACTCCACACATTGCACTCCAAGTAAGCTCCTAAACTTGTGGAGCTTCTCTGTGCTGCCCAATGCCTTCGTGAAGTTGTCAGCCACCTAATCCTCTGTGCTGATATATACCAGATCTATATCCCCTGCTAAAACCTTCTCCCTCATAAAGTGATAATGCACCACCTCAATGTGCTTTGTTCTAGCGTGGTATACTGGGTTACTGGCCAACTGTATGCTACTCATGTTGTCACAATAAATGACAAATTCCCTATCATGGACTCACCCATATCACCAAGTAGCTTTTGAAACCAAGCTACCTCACAAGCTGCCATAGCGGCACCCATATACTCTACCTTTTTACTTGACAAAGCAACCGTTGGCTGTTTCTTGCTGGTCTGACTCATAGCAACACTCCCAAATGAAAACATAAAGCCATTGGTAAACCTCCTGTCCGCGTCACTAGCCCAATCAGCATATTTGTACCCATCTAGTTGTATCTCTATATCAGCCTCATAGAAAAGTCCATAATCATCTGTGGACTTTATGTAGCTAAGAACATGTCTAGCCACATCCAAGTGTGGCTTCCTAGGGGCTTGCATCAATTGATTCACAAGTCCAATAACATAGCTCAATTTTGGCCTAGTAATGGTCATGTAGATCAAGCTATCCACTATGCGCCTATACATAGTGGGATCCTCCAAAAGCTCACTTATTTCTATGGAAAGCTTTGTGTTCTACTCCAATGGCACTGAAATAGGCTTACAACCTATCATACCATGCTTGGGAAACATGTCCAAGACATACTTTCTCTGTAATAGAAAAATGCCATGAGTTGATCTAACCACCTCTATGCCCAAGAAATATCGTAGCTCACCCAAACACTTCATCTCAAACTTCTTCTTCTAAAGCCTCCTAACATCATGTATGTCAGCATCAATATCACCAATGATAATCAAATCAACCACATAAATGACTAATAACCTAATCCCTCTATCTACCTTTTTCACATAAAGTGAAAAAATTACATTGGATATCTGAAATCCAATGGTAATAAGATACTCCCTGATCTTGTTTGACCATGCTCTAGGTGCCTACTTCAAGCCATATAGGGCTTTACGTAACCTGCACATAAAATCTGGGTGTGCATCAATCTCGTAATCTACTAGTGGGTGCATCATGTGTACTTTTTCTTACAAATCACCATGTAAGAAGGAATTCTTTACATCCATCTAGTGTAAAGACCAACTCTTTGCTACAACCAAAGTAATGGTAGCTCTCAAGGTTGCCATTCTCGCAACCAGGCTAAATGTCTCCTCATAGTCAATGCCATAGGTCTGCGCATAGCATTATTGGCAACCAATCTTACCTTATACCTACTCACTGAACCATCTGCGTTATGCTTGACCTTATACATCCACTTACATCCAATTGCCTTATTTTTCTTAGGCAAAGGCACTAACTCCCATGTTGCATTTGCATCCAGTGCTGCCATCTCCTCATTTATGGCATCTTTACATTTTTTATTTCTAAGTGCCTACTCAAAACAAGTAGGCTCTAACTCATGTATTGCTTTAACCATGTAAGAAAAATGATGAGATGTATATTCATCATATCTTAACCTGTCAGTAGGGTACCTAACCCTCGTAGACCTGCATACACTTGGATCATTGCTACGAGGTGTCCTCAAAACAATCGTGGTTCTCCTTACACTAAGAGTAATCATAGACAGAATGTCAAGCTCTTCATTAAGGCTTTGCTTAGATCCACTAGAGTCACCATCCACATATGAGTGACATGCTGATAGATCAGGCACAAAAGGTTGATCTACCTTTTCCTTCTCTTTCACTACAAGACACTACTGCCATACACGCGTTCCATACACGCGATAAGTTACGGGCGCGTGTATGATCGCGCATGTATTTGAATAGTATCGGGCGCGTGTATATTGGCATCTAAATTTGCGTGTATTGAACTTTAAGTAACGCGTCTACCAGTGCGTGTATAAGCGCGTGTATATACACGCAATTATACATGCATCAATACATGCATGAATACACGCAATTATACATGAATACACGCATCAATACACGCTTTATTTAGAAAAACTAAATTTCTTTACAAAATTAAAAACTATTTTCTTTAAACCATCTCATAGTACATTATAGTATATATCATTACACAATCCCACTACATGCATTTACAACAATGAAATATATTCAAAAATAAATCATGAGATAACTAAAAGACAACATATACAATAGAAATGTCATCAATTTAGAACGATACAGTGATGGATTGGTTAGGGTTCGATCTCATCTTCAATAAGATCCATCCTTGCCAAACGATCAACGTCAATATCCATTTGATCAATTTGTAAGGCTACGATTAAATTTATTCCACTATCGATATTCTCCATTGATAATGGTATCGATGTCCTGATCATCCTCATCAACATCACCATCATCCTCAATGGTAGGGTCATTCTCATGATCATGAGAAATGGCACGCTCATCCTCATTATCATGATCATCTCTTATTTCTTGATCGATCACAACATCTTCATTGGCATGTTCGACATCATCTTCATTGTGGCTTGTTACATCCTCCATATGCTCCATATCAGTGAATGTATTATACATCACTTTGGAAAGTGGTGCAATAGGGATGACGTACCACCATTTAATGTCATGCACCATTGGCAGATAGATAACCTACTCAAATACACATACTGCAGTAATTAATTAGCATATCAAAAGTCAAGGGATACGCGAGCTTAGATATATATGTACATGAAACACATTAGTAAAAAAATGCATACCTGCTCACATTGTTGTGGCAATACGAGCCTATCTTTCTTTGTTTGCCAAAACTTTGTAGAGTCAATAGTTACATAGCCACTTGCATGGAGTTTTATCGTTGCATTAGGCCCTTTTTCCACCACGTTCATTTGCCATTTGACATCCAAAACATACACAAAGAAGCGATGAAAGTCAAGCCTAAATATGTCTTGGATTGTGCCACAATAATCATCCATTTTTCCATTAGCTCCCTCAAAGCTACTAACGACACTGCAATCTTGTGTATTCCTCTTTTCATCAATTCTTTGTGTTCGAAAATGCTTGCCTTCACACCATATAGCATTGAACATAGTGCACTGGACCAAAATAGAAGCAATATTTGTGTAAGCAATGTGAATAAATATTAAAAGAAAATCACTTACAACTAATGCAAAACATTAGTTCTATGTACCTTTAACATGCATCCTCGTGCATACTCCCATTCTTCCGCCGTGATATGCAGCCCCTCGTTGCTCTTTGCTCTCTCCATTTCCTCATGCAACCAATCAACATGGATATCATTCGGAAGTGTTGCTAGATGCTTAGGGTATGCCTTACGAGAGCCATGTTGCCTCTGAAAGAGAGCTCTTTCTGCTTGCCTTTTTGTCTTTGCATCCTCATATCTTGTAACCCATCTGCTCATCACATCACTATTAAGGATGCAAGTGAAATTGAGATCATCAATTAATGTTATGTCAATTACTTTACTCTGTCCTTTTCCTTGAGGCACAATAGAGGTCATCCTCTCTTCATTGCTCCATAGTCATGGCAAAGAGCTGTCCACCTGACCAAGAAATTCTGAAATATATACAAGAGACTCTTGTATCAACCAACCCTCGGCCATGCTTCCTTCGGGCCTTGCACTTTGCCTCACAAAGTCTTTTAAGGTCTTCATGAAGCGCTCTAGGAAGAACATCCAACGTGCATGCACAGTGCCACATAAAGCAATTTCGTCCACTAAATGCACAATGAGATGTAGTTGACTTGTGAGAATGGTTTGCGGAAAAGTCTCCTCTACCAAACAAACCACCTCCACTGTGCCATAACACGCGCATCATCCAACGTGGCTGGATCAATTGCTTTGGAACTAACATATCTGAAAAATAAATGAATAGTACATTATACCTCATGCACGTTCATTTTACAAGGTATAATGAAGGGTGATCTGACATGGGTTTTACATACCTCACAAGCTCGCCCATCTTATAAATACATTTTTTCAAACTCTTATTTGCACAATGGTCGATGCTAGTAGGTAGTATGAACTGCGCACATAAGAGCACATGTATATATGGTTTATGGCATTACAAAATTTAATTTCAACGTACAAGACTTGGAAAACACTTACTTGGAGCATCTTGTGCCAATCGTGGGACTTCAACCCATATAGTTGCTCAACGCCTCTTTTCTTAGTGGTTGTAAAGGCTCCCTTCAATGATCTCATGCATCCAGTGGTACGCAAAGTGGTGATGGCCTGCTTTACCTGCTTCTCCTCTTTCTTTGATATAATCCATGGTGCAGGCGGAAGACGAACGTGCCCACCCTCCTCTCGTGGCCAAGCTTGACGCATACGTCCTGCGACCCGCAAGTCCTCCCGTACGCTAACATTGTCTCATTTACCAATAACATGTTCCCAAATACCAGATCCCACATTCTTGAAGATGTGCATGGGATCAAGAAGATGGTTGATCTTAAGATGGGTCCAATATGGTAGCCGAAAAAAAATGGAGTACCTACACAAGGGATTGCTCTATGTGATCTTTAATCCAATTAGAGACTACACAAAACAAGATTGAAAAACATTACTATACTTGTTCATGCCATCTGGAGGAAGAATATTTGTAGACTCCTAAATACGCTTCCAATCTTTTCCACGAAGTGTTTGTGGAGGAATGTTACTCTTACTAGCAACATATTTAGGATGATCTGACGGGAGAAATTGATGATGATTATCGAATATGGTCTTACACAAACCGTCAGCATACTCATGTACTAACGAAGGGCCACAAACATGACATGCATGTTTACCCGATGTTTTCAAACCTGTTAAAATATAAATAAAAGTTAGAATAATAAAGTCAATAGTTATAATTAATATAGCCAATAGTATTAGAGTAGGGAGGTAATTAGAATTCTTACCAGAACAATCGCTGTATCCTGGAAAGTCATGCATTGTCCACATCAACACTGCTTTTAAGTCGAAGTGTCGAGAGGAGGGAGGCCTACTAATGTCCACCACCGCAACACCTCTCCATAGTCGAAGTGTTGAGAGGAGGGAGGCCTACTAATGTCCACCACTGCAACACCTCTCCATAGTTCCTCCAACTCATCAATCTCAACGGTTCGAGATAAACATCCATATGCTTGACTTTATGTTTCCCTGGAATTAGAAGGGATAACATAAGATGTCCCTTCTTGATCGCCATTGATGGTGGAAGGTTGTAATTCACCAACACAACTGGCCACACGCTGTATGCGGTGCTTTTGAAACCAAATGGATTCACTCCATCCATGCCTAGGCCAAGTCTCAAGTTTCTGGGCTCTATTTTAAAGCTGGACCACTCATCTTCAATATGCTTCCAAGCAGGAGTGTCTGCGGGAATTCTCCACATGCCATCATCCGATCGATGTGAGGAATGCCATGACATGAGCTCTGCTATGGATTTGCACTTGAACATATGTTTGATGCGAGGAATTATAGGAAAGTGTCGCAAGACTTTACGAGGTACATCAAAACTCTTCACATCTGTTCTATACCTTGCTTCACCACAAGTGGGACAATGTTGAGTCTCCTTATGCGTCCCACGAAAGAGAATGCAATCATTGACGCATGCATGTATGTGATCATAATCCAATCCTCCAAGAGATGTCACATAGTGCCTCGCTATGTCTCTTGAGGTGGGTAGTCTATTTCCCTTTGGAAGCATGTTTGATAATAGCCTGCATCCAATATCATCAATTAGTCCTAAATCCTAAACCCTAAACCACTAATTCAAATTTGCAAGTTAGAATGCTTACTTCAATAATGCGTCAAGACTTGCATTGCTCCATCCATAAACTGTTTGTATATTGAGTAGTTCAAGTGAAGCACGTAAAATAGAGAATGTGCACCCTTCAAAAACCGGTGTCGATGAAGCCTTGTAAAGATGCTCTTGTTCCATATCATCATCGTCCATACCTTTGGGATCATCCCTAAAAAGATGCCGCACCATATCATCAAACACTTCCTCTTCCACAACTTCGTGGGGTGCAGGGCTATTGTCATCCCTTTCCCACTCATCTCTGACAACAGGATCCCGAAGCTCTAGCATCATCTCGTCGACGCTTTGCATGCTCTCGCTGCGCGTAGGGCACCATGTTAGGGTGTGGTACTACATCCTGCTTCAATTAGAGTATATATATTACAACTCCATTAATTTAATTTGGATACCATGAGTCATTTGAATACTATCAATTTACATCTACTCACCTCTAAACCTGTTTGATTCCATTCTCCATACATGGAGATGTGATTCAAGGTAATTCGACGCGCTCGTACAATGCATCCTTGACATCGATTACACATACACTTGATCCTTTATCCCAACCACACATCGCGATTACGATGACGCATTGTATCATCCTCACCAGAACTGCTTGAGGAGGTTGATGACATCCTATGTACAAAAGAGTAAACACAAAATCATAATCAGTTTTCAATTAAACTATAAAAAACGCGTGTATCAACGCGGCTATATCCTCAAAATCGCGTGTATCAACGCGGCTACATCCTAAAAATTGCGTTGTCGTGCCACAGCACGTCTATGGTGTGAAACCATGCATGTGAGGCTATTAAATGCAAATCCAGATGCATGGGATTAAGTGTCTGTGTACATACGAGATGTATGGCGTGTGGAGGGTTTTGCTTTTGAGGGCGTGGATGCGGCAATCAAGCTAGGGACTTTGATGGAGTGTATGTGCAGGGACAATGATGAAATTCTGGGAGCGCAGGCCTGTCCGGAACGAAGGTCGGCTGGTGATGATATTAACTGCTCGGTCGTCTTGAAATGTGTGTGGAGACATGGGCAATTTAAAGGAGAAGGGACCAAGGAGGTAGCCTTGAGCTTTTGTGTGGAGAGAGTGATGGTGGCCATTACATTGGGCTTTAAACAAAATATAATAATGAATAATATGGCCAATAAAGTAGGAGCCACATGGCTACTTGTGTGGGGATGCTAGCGTAGCCGCCAGCTCTACGTCTAGAAGGCTGGAGAGAAAGAGAAGCGGGCCGCTGGTGTGAAGGGAGTCGGACGGGGCAGAAAAAGCCAGAGAAAGGGAGGATCAGGGAGGTGGTGCAGTCGACAAGTGCAGGGAGCAGAAGGGCAACAGACCCTGGCTGGAACGCTGCAGAAAAGTGAGAGAGATGGAAGAGGCGCCGGCTCTGCTGGGTGTGTATCTGTAGCTCTGCTGGAGAAGTGTTGACCAGCTAAGGCGACGAGAGGAGGGTCTGTATGCAGGTGAAAAACACAGTCTTGATGAGTGTGTGCCATGGTATGCAGCCAACACAAGGAAGGCAAGGGTCTGTTGTGACCAGGGAAGCAAGAGAGGAGAGAAGCCTTTGCGCCGATTGCAGACTATGGTGTGTGCATGAAGCTTGAGTGGGCGCGGTTAGCTTGAGATAGAGGCGGCTGCTGCCAGTCTAGAGTGGGGGGGGTAGAGGGTGAAGGTCTGAAGGTGACGAGAGGAAGTGCCGGCTGTAACTTCAAGGTGGTGAGTTAGGAGGTGAGAGGCTCTTGTGTTTGGGTGACGTGTGCAGCTGGGCACAGAGAAGCAGGTAATTCTGCACAAGGGGCTGGCGAGACTGGTTTTGAAGAGTTGTGAGACAGGTGGGCAGAGGCGGCCGTCGTGTAGAGGCAGGGAGCCTTCTCCAGCAAAGCAGCGGATACACAGTAGAAGTGTGGGTGCAGAGGGAGCCGCCTCGAAGGTGATGCTGCCAGAGTGATGCTGCCAGAGTAGTGGTCGTGGTGCATTTGTGACTTTGCTTCAGCTGGTGGATGGCATCACGGGCCAAATATATTACACGAGATGAAGATGCTGCTGCTGATCATGAGGTCACAATGTTATGGTTTTTCTTGGGTTTAGGAACCATAAGATGGTTGGTTTGGTCATGTACATGAGGTGTTTATGTTTGCTTTGATTTTATAGTTTGTTTGATGTTGAGCCTCTGATGCTCCATGATGGCCATGTATATCTTTCATGTGAATACCATGAGGTGACTTTCTGGAATGCAAAGCCATATGAGATGAAACAAGCCATGTTAATGTCAGTTTATTTTATGTATCATGTGTCCAATATTGGCTTTGAGGATGCACATGTATAGTTGGGTACTCGATCTTTGATGGTACCAGCTTCTGCTTGAGGTACCCCTTGAAGAATTATATGTTGTGTTTCTTATTGGGATTCGAAAGCTACTCTCACAACCAGAAGCCTCGCGCTTTCCCAGCGACACCGCCCACGTCACGACAGCTTTGGTGAAGGTCTGAAGGTGACGAGAGGAAGTGCCGGCTGTAACTTCAAGGTGGTGAGTTAGGAGGTGAGAGGCTCTTGTGTTTGGGTGACGTGTGCAGCTGGGCACAGAGAAGCAGGTAATTCTGCACAAGGGGCTGGCGAGACTGGTTTTGAAGAGTTGTGAGACAGGTGGGCAGAGGCGGCCGTCGTGTAGAGGCAGGGAGCCTTCTCCAGCAAAGCAGCGGATACACAGTAGAAGTGTGGGTGCAGAGGGAGCCGCCTCGAAGGTGATGCTGCCAGAGTGATGCTGCCAGAGTAGTGGTCGTGGTGCATTTGTGACTTTGCTTCAGCTGGTGGATGGCATCACGGGCCAAATATATTACACGAGATGAAGATGCTGCTGCTGATCATGAGGTCACAATGTTATGGTTTTTCTTGGGTTTAGGAACCATAAGATGGTTGGTTTGGTCATGTACATGAGGTGTTTATGTTTGCTTTGATTTTATAGTTTGTTTGATGTTGAGCCTCTGATGCTCCATGATGGCCATGTATATCTTTCATGTGAATACCATGAGGTGACTTTCTGGAATGCAAAGCCATATGAGATGAAACAAGCCATGTTAATGTCAGTTTATTTTATGTATCATGTGTCCAATATTGGCTTTGAGGATGCACATGTATAGTTGGGTACTCGATCTTTGATGGTACCAGCTTCTGCTTGAGGTACCCCTTGAAGAATTATATGTTGTGTTTCTTATTGGGATTCGAAAGCTACTCTCACAGCCAGAAGCCTCGCGCTTTCCCAGCGACATCGCCCACGTCACGACAGCTTTGGTGAACCCGACGTGAAACCGCTGGGGTGAGAGTACGTAGAGATGGCTAGCAAAATGGAGCATTTATATGCAGAAATGAAAGAGCTTGAAGAGCGGTTCAGGAAGATTGAAGAAGAAAAGCGAATTCAGGAAGCGGTGGAAATTGCAGTGCAATTGGTATATGACAGGGTCAATATATTTGATGGTTATGATCCAGAAAGCTATCTAAGGTGTTACGAGACAGAGATGAAGAATCAAGGGGTTCCAGAAAACATGATGATTGCATCTTTTGCATACCTTGTAAGTCCTGATTTAAAAGATGAAGTGCTGGAACTAGCAGAGTATCACTCCAAACGATGGAGTGATTTTGTAGATGCACTTATTTATGCGAGTTCCAGGTATAATGTGAGCTGTGATAGTGTTCCAGCAACAATCCGAGCCAATTTAGAAGCGGTTGTCGATGCATGTCTTATGGAGGACAATCAATTGCTATTCAAGGCTGATACAGAGATTGTGGAGGCTGTTTATGCTAAATTGGGACTGCAAAAAGCCATTAGTGAGCAACAAGGCCTTCACAGTGCCAAAAGGGATGCTTTGCTACAGCCTCATAAAGATGCAATGGGTGAACTCTGCAAGTATAATCTGTCTTCCTTGTTTGAGGGTGCAGACATACAGGGTCCTATGATTATACCAAATGATGTATGTATGCCTATGCTTGAGGAGACACTTGATTCAGAGAGCTTCAGGACAGGTGCTCAAGACCCAATACACGAGGAAGAGGACATCGCTAATAGTTTCCTCTTGGGCTATGAAGCATGTAAGCTGTGTAAACTTGAGGATTCTCATGACGAAAGTGCTCATTTGAAGGGTATTCCTCAGGTGTCGTATCATATGTGTGAAGAACAGCAGGAACCAATGCTTCTTTTGCTGAAAGCATGATTGCAGAGTTTGAAGATCTAGGACAAGAAGAAGATGCTATCATTACTGCATTCTTATCTGGTTATGATGCTTATAAGCAGGATGATGTACATGAATATGCAGATGGGCCACAAGTATGTGTGATTGATTTAGAGGGGGTGAGTGATATGGGTGATTCAGTGATGTTGCTTCTGAAGCTGGTTGCCAAGGTTCTTTGGATTTGGGTTATTCTGGAATGCTAACAGGGTGTTCCAACAATAAACAGGGTGATGCTATGTCATCAGTGTCAGGGTTACCTTGCAACCACATTTGTGAGCAACAATCTCGAGCTTGGAAGCCTGTTTATGATGATGATTTGGAGAGGGAAATTGAATCTGTCTTTTTGGATCATGCAGGGTTCAATGACATACAGATTCAAGGGTACTTGGGTGAGGGACCCATAATTCTAAGCCCATCTGCAGACAGGTATCAAGATAACATGCAGGATATGCAAAGTGTGGTCACAGAGCCTCAAGAGGCTGCATATGAGCAACCAAATGGATATAGCTATGGGGGTATGAATGTTCATGATAATCAATACGTGGGATTGCAAGATGATAATGGCTTCAATGTGATTGATCCTGGATTGGATGCTATCCTAGATGATGCATTGGATGATTTCATGGTATATAATAGATCCCCATCAGCTTTGGGCTCTTCTATGCTTGATGCTAGTCAACTGTCGGTTGCAAATGAGGATGTGCAGGTATTATGTAAGCCAAATGATTGTGATGAGATTGATTCAGAGCTGGAGGCTATTCTCGATGATGCCTTGTTGGACTTTGTATGTGTTGATGCTTTTCCGTCTTTGGATGAGAAGAATGAATGTTTGTCAGTGGGTGAGCTGGATCCAAGCAAGGTAGATTTGGATGGGATGTTATCAAGTGTGTGTTCCATGCTGTTAATGCAGTTGTTACTTGTTGTGGCCATACAATATGTGGTGCAAAGGCTTCAAACATGGCCTGAGGAAAATTTTGAAGCAAATCATTTTGAAGAGCATCCCACTTTGAATGATGAGGGTAATCATGCATATGCAGAGAATCTAAGTGAGGTTAGGACTTCATATGAGCAAAGGATATGGCACATATGCCAAAAGTGATTGGTATTTGATCCAGGTGGGAAAGCAGAACCATTCAGATCTGATTGCTAAGATACAGGACCTGTGTGGCACATACCAGAGGATGTGCAGGTTTAGAGGGGGTGGATGTCGTGCCACTTCACGACTATGGTGTGAAACCATGCATGTGAGGCTATTAAATGCAAATCCAGATGCATGGGATTAAGTGTCTGTGTACATACGAGATGTATGGCGTGTGGAGGGTTTTGCTTTTGAGGGCGTCATGGATGCGGCAATCAAGCTAGGGACTTTGATGGAGTGTATGTGCAGGGACAATGATGAAATTCTGGGAGCGCAGGCCTGTCCGGAACGAAGGTCGGCTGGTGATGATATTAACTGCTCGGTCGTCTTGAAATGTGTGTGGAGACATGGGCAATTTAAAGGAGAAGGGACCAAGGAGGTAGCCTTGAGCTTTTGTGTGGAGAGAGTGATGGTGGCCATTACATTGGGCTTTAAACAAAATATAATAATGAATAATATGGCCAATAAAGTAGGAGCCACATGGCTACTTGTGTGGGGATGCCAGCGTAGCCGCCAGCTCTACGTCTAGAAGGCTGGAGAGAAAGAGAAGCGGGCCGCTGGTGTGAAGGGAGTCGGACGGGGCAGAAAAAGCCAGAGAAAGGGAGGATCAGGGAGGTGGTGGAGTCGACAAGTGCAGGGAGCAGAAGGGCAACACACCCTGGCTGGAACGCTGCAGAAAAGTGAGAGAGATGGAAGAGGCGCCGGCCCTGCTGGGTGTGTATCTGTAGCTCTGCTGGAGAAGTGTTGACCAGCTAAGGCGACGAGAGGAGGGTCTGTATGCAGGTGAAAAACACAGTCTTGATGAGTGTGTGCCATGGTATGCAGCCAACACAAGGAAGGCAAGGGTCTGTTGTGACCAGGGAAGCAAGAGAGGAGAGAAGCCTTTGCGCCGATTGCAGACTATGGTGTGTGCATGAAGCTTGAGTGGGCGCGGTTAGCTTGAGACAGAGGCGGCTCTGCCAGTCTAGAGTGGGGGGGTAGAGGGTGAAGGTCTGAAGGTGACGAGAGGAAGTGCTGGCTGTAACTTCAAGGTGGTGAGTTAGGAGGTGAGAGGCTCTTGTGTTTGGGTGACGTGTGCAGCTGGGCACAGAGAAGCAGGTAATTCTGCACAAGGGGCTGGCAAGCGACTGGTTTTGAAGAGTTGTGAGACAGCTGGGCAGAGGCGGCCGTCGTGTAGAGGTAGGGAGCCTTCTCCAGCAAAGCAGCGGATACACAGTAGAAGTGTGGGTGCAGAGGGAGCCGCCTCGAAGGTGATGCTGCCAGAGTGATGCTGCCAGAGTAGTGGTCGTGGTGCATTTGTGACTTTGCTTCAGCTGGTGGATGGCATCACGGGCCAAATATATTACACGAGATGAAGATGCTGCTGCTGATCATGAGGTCACAATGTTATGGTTTTTCTTGGGTTTAGGAACCATAAGATGGTTGGTTTGGTCATGTACATGAGGTGTTTATGTTTGCTTTGATTTTATAGTTTGTTTGATGTTGAGCCTCTGATGCTCCATGATGGCCATGTATATCTTTCATGTGAATACCATGAGGTGACTTTCTGGAATGCAAAGCCATATGAGATGAAACAAGCCATGTTAATGTCAGTTTATTTTATGTATCATGTGTCCAATATTGGCTTTGAGGATGCACATGTATAGTTGGGTACTCGATCTTTGATGGTACCAGCTTCTGCTTGAGGTACCCCTTGAAGAATTATATGTTGTGTTTCTTATTGGGATTCGAAAGCTACTCTCACAGCCAGAAGCCTCGCGCTTTCCCAGCGACACCGCCCACGTCACGACAGCGTGTATCAATGCGGCTATATCCTCTTCTTCGTGTGTATAAATGCGACAAAATTCCAAAAAATGCATGTATAAATGCGGCTACATCCTAAAAATCGTGTGTATAAACGCGGCTGATTTATTCTAAACGCAAAAATACACGTGCTTTTACACGTGACGACCTGTCCATATCTAAAAATAAACCGCATTCTCCAAATAAACATTTTCAAACTCAAGATTTGCTCTCCTTCGTCGGGCCGCCTCTTCCAACAGAGTACTAAACCTAAGTGCAAGGAGCAGACAAGGAGCACACACGGGTGAAGGAAACCAACCAAAAAGAAGACTCACTTTTTCAGAGGTGAGTCAGTTTGTCCTTTGTCTTGTCTCTTTCCTTCCATTTGTTTATGCTATTGTCTCTTTCCTTTATGCGTTTGTTTACGTCCTTCTCCTTCTCTCGTTGCCATCTGGTGAACGATTGTGACAGTGGGCGACAGTGAGCTTTTTATAAGTACGATTTGTCGGAGGTCGGTCGCTCTCAAATTTTTTTTTTCGCAGGCCGCGTGTAGGAATGCATGTATGTCTGCGTGTATGTTGTCTGCACAGACTTTCACGGTCATATACACGTATTTTTTGATGGATGTATACACGCATTTTTTGACGGGTTTATACACGCGACTGCGTTTCACCCATGCTTGCTATCCAGGTTCTTCAGAGAGATAATCCCATCTGCATATGGCTTGCCTTCACAAAATCATATGTGCTAGCTTGCATTTGTGCTTTGATGCAATCATGTATATACTTTAATTTTTGTAGATTCTTTATGGATCCAGGTTCTTCATCCGATCCATTTGCGTACAGCAATTGGCTGATGGAGATGCTAAATCATTTTGGGTGCCATCCTGGTCCAGTTGAGCTTACAGAGTACATGTATGCCCATCCCCCTCCTGGTATCTATACCCCGCCCGTGAGTATCCAGGTCACTCCACTGCCGTCTATGCCTACGAGTTCGACGAGATGGCATGCAGCTTCTCCTCTTCCACGCCCACCGAGGAGACATACCCCGTCCCAGACACACTCACGCACACCCTCCCAGGCACCATCACGTCAGGGCTCACAGCCACCATCACGTACTCCCTTAGAGCCACCGTCACGTCAGGGCTCACAGCCACCGTCACGTAGACAATCCCCCAGTCGTGACTCCAGCCGCAGTAGTAGGAAGAGTGGGAGTGGAGGATGCGACGGGTGCTTTTGGTGGGGGAGGTAGTAGGGCACGCGGTGAGAGAGGAGATAGAGGGAGAAGAGTTAGAGGAGACAGTGAGGAGGAGGAGGAGATGAGAGAGGTGGAGGGAGTGAGGAGGAGGAGGAGATGAGAGAGGTGGAGGGAGTGATCTGCTATGATGTGGCGGATAGGGGCGGGATAGTGATGGATGCGAGGGGGAAAGAGGTAATGGAGTACATGCGTGGGGTAGTATCAAACTTGTATAGAAATTGTTTTATTAGATTTAAAGATCAAAATAGCCGATTAGTTGGGGAGGTGATAGAAGTTGTACATAGTCATCACAGTACCCCAATCTCCCACATGCGACATTCTCGGATGTATGGGGAAGGACGCGTGTCACGTAGGCTGTAACGCCTGTGAGACCGACGGCGGCAGACCGGATGTCTATATCCAGGGTTCAGTGGGAGAGGACGCCCATGCGGAGTCATGGGCGGCTAGGCTAGTGTGGACGGCAGGCCACACACTATATAGCCTGGGGGATGAGGGGCAATCCTCATTCTTCCTCTATGGCTGTGGTGAGCCAAAGGCCATCCCCTCTTGTGGTAATGCCCGTAGCGGCGTTACGGGAATGTAACACTGGTATCAGAGCGTGGTTCGATGGGATTGTCAGAGCCCGCGCGTGACCGGGGGACCGGAGCCCACTCGATGGTTTTCGACCGTTCATCTCCTTATCCTTATCTCGAATGGAGTGTGTGGAGGGAGGCGGCCATGGAAGAATGGAGGGGAAGAACTCTCTCTCTCTCTCCCTCTCTCCCCGTTTGACACACAGCACAAGCAACATCGCAGGTAAGCAAAAAGAATTTTCGTTTTGTTTTGTCTCTCTGCGTTGAAATTGTAATTCGTTTGGTAGGAGAGAAATCGCCTATCCGTATGCTTTGTGTGGGAGTGGGGGGGCGAGAGCCCACTACTGTGCGTGGGGGGCGAAGAGGAGTCCCACTGCAAAATCAGCCCCACCAGCCCCACGGCCACGTTGAAGAGCCTGGGGGGGCGACTTGCGTTGAGTGGGGGGGGCGAAGAGCAGCCCCACGCTTGAAGAGCCTGGGGGGGCAACTTGCGTTGAGTGGGGGGGGCGAAGAGCAGCCCCACTGCGAAATCAGCCCCACGCTTTGAAGACGAAAATGACTGTTGACCTGCGCTATCCCTCGGCTCTGACGGCTGTGAAAATGACTGTTGACCCGCACTATCCCTCGCTCTGACGGCTGCGTTGTGCAATGGGCGGCCAGGCGGCCAGCCGGCCAGGCCAGCCAGCCAGGGCAGCCAGCGAGACGGCGGCGGCCAGCCAGCCAGGGCGGCCAGGCGACGGCGCCGGCCAGCCTCCAACGGCGGCAACGACCACCAGGCAGCCGACCAGCCCAGCAAACGCCGCCACATGAAAAAAAAGGGGGGGTTAAAAACCATTTATTTTTTTTAAATATAATTTCATTATTCATTTTTATGAATAATGAAAATAACGGGCGGCCAGCCCTTGATACCACATATGGGCATGCCCAGCGCACAGCTGGCAACGAGCGGCCAGCCAGAATCGTGTGGACACTCCCCACGGGCGGGCGGCCACGCCCGAAGTGGCGAGGGCCGGCCCGGCCCGTTATTTTATTTTATTTTATTAAAAAAAACACAAAACAACGGCACACCCCACGAAACAAATCCACACGGTCGTCGTGTCGTATGGTCGTAGTGCCTGTTTTCCACGAAAGAAACCCACCGCACACGGCCGTAGCGCTGCGTGCTAAGAGAGAGACAAATCCCACGGCCGTAGTGCCGAGTTCTTTGAGAGAGAGCCGCTCTATGGCCGTTGTGCCTAGTGAACACGTCTATTATGGCCGTTGTGCCTAGTGAACATGTCTATGGCCGTAACGCCTTGAAAGTAGCACATGTAGAGATCACACATTTGGTTAAGAGAAACTAAATTTAAGCTGAGCATAGACTTAGTATTAACCATCAAAGTCACGTAGTTTGGCTATAGTGTAAATCTAAAACTGCGGTGTGTTTTACTTGGGCTAAGAGGACCGGTAATGGCGTCAGTTGTGCCCAAATTAGACGAAGTGCTTATTACGAGAAATCAAGGTAAGCCTAATTGAGCCGTAGTGCTCATAACCCTTCACAATCTTTTAACAGTTGCTAGAAGATTGTGATAAACTTTGGCAAATGAGAACCATGTACAAGCGTAGTCTTGATGTGGTTATGCCTTGTGTCCAAACAATTGCTTACTGTTTGTAGCAACAAGAGAGCTTTGGCCCGTAGAGGCAAACTGGCCCTTGTTAAAAGTAACAAAATAGTGTAACTACTTGGGCCTAGAGAGTAGTGACTAGTTTGATTTAGTCACGTGATTGCCTGGTAAAAGTAATCCCTAAAGTGTGTATTACTTGGGATAAAGGGGCTAGCAGTGCTGCTAGCAGTACTCAATTGAATGGTTTATCTAGGAGTACTAATCTGAGGGATTAGCATACGCCTAGATAATAATAGCAGATTTAAGATTGATTTGTAGAAATCAAAGGTAAATCTGAAGGGGTATAGTCTTGAGATGTAATAATCAATGCCCTTATAAAAGTTGATCGAAGAGAACTATTCTTAAACTTTCTAGCATGGTTTTCTCTTCTTTTTATTGCCATGCGTCGACATCCCACTGCTCGAGAGTTTGTGGTGATCTTTCGAGGGGGGAAAGAGCCTTTTTATATGTCACATCAATTGGTTTGGTGGTAATTTGATGGTATGGGACTCCAATTCTCACGGAATCGATTGTAGTCTTGGTGGAATGGGACGCCAAGGCTTGTGCATGTAACTTGACTCTTTGGTAGGTCTGTATGTACACTTGTCTGTAGTGATAAAGTGTGCAAGATAAAAATTTGAACTTTGAAAATTACCAAATATAGCCATAAGATGGGATAAAACCCAGTTACAGAGTTCGGAGAAGCTCTAGGTAGCAAGACCATGATGGTGTACTAGTGCTAACAGAGTGATTTAGTTCCGGAGTGATCTAAATCTAGAGGTTAGCAGTAAGACTAGTTTGGTTGGACAGTTTCATGCATGGGGGACGCCCTATAGCATTTTGCAAGTGTAGTCTTGCCTATGTTCAACATAAGTGTGCGATTGTGAGCACATTTTAGTTGCTACCATATGAATTTGGGAAATATATTACTTTCCTACATAAGCAATTGTAATATTGCATGACAGGCTATTTTGCTTACAAAGTTCATGTGCGTGTAAACCCTATAAGTCGTATGACCCCTGGGGAATGAGTGGAGCATTTCTAGGATTTAATAAGGTTTTACATGGCAATAGTGAGTAGTATCTCACTCCAGACGAGCCTGGTTGTTGTTAGTATCGGATCCGACATATGTAGTGTACATAAACTCGGGCTGAGTTAGGATAGGAGGCTAAGCCGGAGAGCTTAGTGGTAAATCCTACTGTATCTGGTGAGTTTTGACTTAACCGGAGTGTTAAGAAGTAAACTCAAAGTTTGGGATTGAACTGGAGTGTTCGGAGGCAGACATATCTTTTGTTAAATCGGAGAATTTAGTAACAGATGAGCTTGGGGTGAACCATGGTACCCAGGAAAAAAGCTCTTCACACTAAAATAGTGCACAATAATTTTAGGGTGATAAAAATCCATCGCAGGAATGTTTTACAACTTTCCATAGATGATAGATAAAGACCATTACTTTACAACACCATATTAGTGAATTTGGGAATTTTCCAATTCCCATTTTTGAATACTTAAAAAAGGGGACATGGATAACATGTTTGTAAGTTTCTCAAAACCCTATCATATGACCTATCGTTGGAAAGCGCTTGAAAAATGGAATCTAAAGAGCTATAAAGCTCTCATTTTGGATTAGTGGTGTTCAAGTTATGGTTAATCCAAACTTTTGACCACGTGTCCCAAACTTGTGGGAAATTCCCATATTCCCCAATATGGTGTTTTACGGAGTTAAAGTACATAGGTGGTGACTTCGGCGCCACATTTTTTGTAGGAAGTCACCAGTAATGTGGTTAGGTCAGCCGAGACTCCACAAGCCCTATGCACTAGTTTTTAAGTTGACCTCTATGATAAGGACGTCAAAAATTCATGTTGTAATACCAGAAATTGTACTGCAATGTGCAATGGAGGGGTCAATTTGTGTAGTCACTTCTTAGCAGCAAGTGACTTAATCATCTTGTTATAGATGGTTGTATATGGTACTTCCACTCGGGGGAGGTACGCCATTGGGTACGGAGTTACTCACAGACTAGTATGGAGCTACTAGTGTGATGATAGTGGGTACGTAGTTACTCACTACTAATACATAGCTGCTAATAAAATTAAGATCCTCGAGTGAAAGATACTCTAGATCAACATTTTACATTACCGAACCACAATACATGAGTATCGAGGTACTCATAAATATGTTGACGTTGCTCAAATCGATGGACCGATTTGTTCGATGGTATGGAATAAGCAAGGAGAGTGAAGTAACTTAAAAGTTACACATCACTAGTCCTACTGAGTTATCAAGGTCATCCGTAGTTTGATGATCCGAGTCTACCAGATAACATTCAATTTTGCAAGCCCTGGCATTTAATCCGTAGTGATTATGAGTTTGGTGTGAGATATGGTTATGGAGTTCTTACAAGAGTACTCATTTATTTGCTTGTCATTGGTTATAGCTTGGTAGAGATTGCCACCTGTGATGGGTAGGTAGCTTTGCCACTATAATGAGGAGGCAGCAAATAATGTTCTCATAGTTATACTTCATACCAACACCAAACAGGGATAGGATGAAATTCCTAAGTTCATCATCACGAAGTACTGTGATGTTTGCATTTATATTGAATGTATGATGTAATGAGACATTGGGCTTGTGTAATTACCATCAATTATCTAGCAACCTATGGCTTCGCACAGCAAGCTCAGTCATTATCTGTGGATTGATAATGTGGTTATTAGTAGTTTGGAATTTTTCTTGATAGATGGTACAACCCACCCAAATGATTCATAAGTGTGTAACCGCTTATGAAGGGTAATAATATGCAACAATGAAGCACTTTGTTACAAGTGTGAAACCACTGATCTGTTGCAAAGCAGTTTATCAATAGTACCACCATATGTGCGTAGACACTATACCACATCTTCGTTGCAAGATGTTTAAAAGTTTCTTAGAAGGACTCAAGAATATAACATATGATATTAAACACGGTCTAGATTTGTTCTTGGACCTATGACACTAGCGCGTAGTCGCTTGAGAGTAGAGTTTTTGAGGACACTAGCGCGTAGTCGCTATGACACTAGCGCGTAGTCGCTTGAGAGTAGAGTTTTTGAGGACAAGAACCTTTCTTGAGGGATATCCTCAAATATCACATAAACTGGAATAGTTGTGTGAGTCGAGACAATACTTGAAAGGATGTGTCTAGTAATAGCAACAAAGAGTTGTAAGTGATTGGATGTAACTCCAGACACCCGTCTTTATTGAACATCTCTACAAGCTATATGGCTTGCCCGCAGATATAGTGTCGGATAGAGATAGAAAGTTCAACAGTCATTTTTGAAGGGAAGTCTTCAAAAAGTTGGATACTACTCTGAGTATGAGTACGGCAGATCATCGGGAGTCTGATGGTCAAACAGAATGGGTTAACCAAATACTCGAGGATATGTTGCGTTCTTATGTAAGTAAGAAGCAATCAAATTGGGAAGAATATTTGCTCATATTGGAGTTTGCTTATAACAGCTCCAAACACTCAGCGACTGGATTTACACCATTCATGTTAATGTAGGAATTCCAGCCGAGATCTCCGATGGCTGTAGGCCTAGAAAAGGAGAAAATTCAATCTGTCAAGGATTTCCTTGAAGATATGAATGATATGCTCAGAGCCGCACGAGAGAGCATTCGTAGCGCTCAGGATCGCGCTAAAACTTATGCCGATAAAGGACGCAGACAAGTGACCTTTGCAGAAGGTGACTTTGAATTTTTAAAGGTTCCTGCGCAGTCAGCAACCATGTAAACGGGAAAGTGTGATAAACTTTCTCCTAGATATTGCGGTCCTTTCAAGGTCCTTAAGAAGATTGGGGACGTAGCCTACAAACTTGAGTTACCAGAGAGTTCTCAAGTTCATCATGTCTTCCATGTTAGTAACCTGAAGAAATCAGTTCACGGGTTAGAGAATGTAGTTTCTCTAGATATTTTGGTGGAATTGATCACTCCACCAAAGATACCACATGAACCGGAAAGGATTCTTGGGTATCGAGACAGACAAACCCGACATAAAGTGTACCAGGAGGTACTTGTTAAATGGATAGATAGGGATGAGGAGGTAGCTACCTGGGAATGCCGTAGTGCAATTTCCATAAGGTTTCCCCAGTTTGTTTTCGAGGACGAAAACTCTTCTTAAGGGGGGGTAATGTCACGTAGGCTGTAACGCCTGTGTGACCGACGCGGCAGACCGGATGTCTATATCCGGGGTTCAGTGGGAGAGGACGCCCATGCGGAGTCATGGGCGGCCAGGCTAGTGTGGACGGCAGGCCACACACTATATAGCCTGGGGGATGAGAGGGGCAATCCTCATTCTTCCTCTATGGCTGGGTGGTGAGCCAGAGGCCGTCCCCTCTTGTGGTAACGCCCGTATAGCGGCGTTACGGGAATGTAACAACGCGAATAAGGGAGATCTAGGCACAAGCTGCTGATGATCCACCCGCCGCCACTGCAGAGGGTGGACGTGAGCACTACTCATCGGACATTCCAACCGATGTGAGCTCATCTGATCATGGTGGAGGGAGCACCCAATCATCTGGGTCTGAGTAGTACTCAGACTTATAGTATCACATTCCATATTGAGGATGTGGTTGTATATATATTTTTGTAACTGAAGCCATGGGCTACTTCGACATATGGACTCCCTTGTATATATGTGTACACATAAAATTTTGATAGTAATATTGAATCGTGAATCAATAGTATTGCATTCATGTCTGTCTTGAATCGTGTATTGACAATGTATGCATTCATGTCATTCTTGTCTTAAATCTTCCTCGTGGATGGTCCAATGCACCAAAAAAAAAAATCTAGAGAGTGTTATTGGGTGTTGAGTGCTGGAATGCTGGAATTCAGGTACCAAATAGCACTCTCTGGATATTTTTTTTTTGCTCTCTGTTCACGTGTATAGACGCGTCAACTCCGCAAAAAGTTGCATGTATATACGCGGATAATCTGTGAAATACGCGTGTATAGGCGTGTCAAATCTTTAAAAGTCGCGTGTATATACGTGGATAATCTGTGAAATACGCGTGTATAAGCATAGCTAAACTGACAAAATGCGTGTATACACCCTTCTATTAGCGCATCTAAGTGTAGCTAAACTGACAGAACGCGTGTATACGCCCGTGTATCAGCGCGTCTCAATATTCCTATACACGCGCTTTTACACGCATGTCTCTGGCCGCGATGATACACGCGCTAATACATAGGCCCATTACTTTTTTTCCACAAGTCATTTTTAGCGGCTAGGAGTGCGGGTATGAACCTGATCCCTTGTAGTGTTTGCATGATACATGAGTACCTACATCTGTCCTCAACCTACCCGACCATGGACTAACATTAGATCCACTGCTAGAGGACTCTCCAGGGTCCACTAAGCACCTTTGGTTGCTACTCTGCATGTGGTGCATCATGAGTACTTCTTACATCTGCATCTTCTTTTGCTTGTGCGTACCGGCTATTCATCTCATCAAAGATAACATCTCTGCTTACTCTCATCTCACGAGTGGTAGGGTTATAACATCTGTAACCTTTTTGCTCCAAAGCACAACCAATGAAGATGCATTTCTCTGCCTTTAGATTCAACAGTCAGCAAACACCTCACTTTTCTTCTTCATTAAATAAACCCACACTTTCCTATTGTGATCTTTATCAATGAATGTAACATAATACCTACAACCTACAATTGTTACAGTCTTGGTGGTCACTCCCCATACAACTGAATGTATGTCTAATGGCCTTGCACTGACATGCTTTTCATGTGGGAAAGTATGTTTAGCCTACTTACCACACCTGGTTGTCTTTACCTCAGGCATGCTCACATTTAAAGTAAACATCATGCCATTTCTATTACCCTCCTTTGCAAAACCAAGTGACACTAATTTTTCAAGTCTTCCACAAAACATCCTTGAGGATTAAACCTCACTTGCAGACCTTGCTCAACCATATGTCCAATAGAAACCGGGTTCTTTGTAATATTTGGAAGATGAAGTATATCTGCCAATAAGTACTTCATTTTGTCATCCTACATATACAATGACACTTTACCTACATGTGTAATGAGATGCGTAGTATCATCACCTGTTTCTACATTACCTGGTTTTTTCATTTTTTGCATGTCTCTAAACCATTCACCATGATTGGTCATGTGGTTAGAGATGCTAGAATCCACATACTATATATCTTTAGATCTTGACATATCTCTTGTTGTGGAATTGAGCATGTGCTACATCATAAACAGCTGCTCACTTATGTGGTCACCATTCTGTTTACTAGATGATGCATAGTTACCTTGTTGTAACTTTCCACTTTTAATGCCATTATGCATTTTAAAGAAATCCTTTGCCATGTGCCTGGTTTGCAACAATAATAGCACTTTATGCTATTTACATCCTAATTTCTTTACCAACAATAATAGCACTTTATGCTATTTACATCCTAATTTCTTTATCAACCACCTCGACCCCTCTGGCTCCCCCTGTCTCTAAGCTTGCCTCTTCCACCTGTGTATGATTGCTATTGTTTTTGTTGCGAATCATTGGATTGTTGTTGTCCATAATTATGATTTCCATATTGGCCACCACCTTGGCCTCGACCACGACCTCGACTTGAATTGGAGTAGAAGGCCTGTTCTAATGTGTTCTTGCTTTATGAAGAAGATTTCTCACTCATAGAATTTTCTTCTATGATCAGTATAAATACGAAGTCCTAAAAGTTGGAAACATACTCTCTGACTACGATGGAGGTCTTGAATGGTTTGTACTCTTTGCCTAGCCCATTCAAACAGACGCTCACTAAATCATCATCTTCCATTGATACATTAATAGACCCAAGGGATTTAATAATTCCCTTGATCTTTAAAGCATACTCAATCATAGACATGATTTTCTTCTCCGCGTATGCAGCTCTTGTTTTAGCTATAGTTTCCTTGCCTTTGTGTTGGTCTGGAACATTTGCACTAAGTTTTGCCATGCAATTTTTGGAGTGTTATCATCTTGTATGTGTCCTATTATTGTGTCTGTGACACTAGTTGAAAGCCATTCCATGACTTTCCTTACACCTTGGTTCCAGTCCTTGAATGCCTTTACATCTGTGCTAGAGTGACATTCTCTTTAGGTAACTCTGGAGGCTCCTCATTGTCTCCTTTGACATAATCCCAAAATCCTTTACCCACCATCAAGAAATTGGTCATTCTAAAATTCCAAGCATGGAAGTTGTTCTTGTCCAGCTTCTCACTAACAATCTAATTGATTCCATAGAAAATATTTTCCTACAGCAACCAGAAACCTACAACAAACATATAATTTCTATATGCAACCTGTAACACAACAATATCTTCTTTCACTGCTGCAGTAGCGGTACGTCAATATAACCTGTATGTCACCAAATGTGACTAGAGTACGTGCATATACACCCAATATCAGTAATACATGTGCAAACACTATCTACAGTCCCAAAATGCACAGTTGCACTAAAATAACCAGATTTTAACTAGAGACAGTTCTCAACCAAAACACCCTGCAATGACTGAACGGATACCAAAACGCGCCCGAAACACGATTTTGGCTATTAAATTTTAGTACAAAGTACTTCGCACCTTACAAGAATCTCCAAGCTTGTAAAGAAAGCTCCTAAATCAAAGATGTGTAACTCCCGGAGCTACCCAGGGGGTGTCACACCTAAATAAGAAGGGGAAGAGATGATGATTCTCTTACCTGTGTACCACTTTCTTACTTTCTTTACTCTTGCCTCTTGGTTGCCTCCTCAACACTCACACGAACCGGAGCTCTAATACCATAAAGATAATGTGGTGGAGAGAGGAAGAGCTTGAGTTTCTTGTTGCAAAAGTAAACACATACACAAGAGAGAGGAAGAGCTTGAGTTCCTTGCAAGTAAACACATACACAAGAGAGAGCAAGACATAAGAGAGAGATGGATTATTGAAGTTTCTTCTATCTTCTTCTCTTCTTGTTGACAACCATATAACTAAAAAGATAAGAGTATATTATATAAGGGAAAGTACTAAAATAACATAAAAATGGTCGGTCCATAGTGTAAACTTGACTATATGAGCTAGTGCTATAACTACACCATAACTCTAATACTCCAAAGTGGTTGTCACATAGCTTATCATCCACTAGCAACATATCAACCATTATCTCACCAACCATGATAGTGGCATAAGTGCGGAAGCTATCACCCAGGTGGGTTATCAATGTCCACACAACAACACTAGTTAAACTCAATATCTCAACACAAAAGTCATACAAGTTTCCATCTAAAGGGATATAAAGAGAGAAATCCTCATAAAATAAAGCATTGATCCTTTATGCATATGGAGTTTTTTTTTGAAATCCCAAAGAGTTTTTTTTCTAACCTATAAAATTTCCTTTTAGAAAACCACAAACTTTGGTAACTACTATATATAGACCTCATCCTCAAGGTTTGTTTTTAAAGAAAGAGGATTTCATATCCATTTTTTAGTACACATGCGACGCCTTTACATTTCCACAACAAGGATGATACTATGGTCAACCTAGTAGTGGGAGAAAAAAACATTTGAAAGTGAAATCCTTTGATCTATGTAAGAGCTTTAATAAAAATTATGCCTTAAGTATCATCAAGTTTCCTTGTAAAACCACTTAGTATTGATTATCTTGCATTTTGAAAGGTGCATCAGATTTTCCTTGTAAAACCACTTAGTATCACCTTACATTTTGGAGGGTGATCCACCCAAGTGTAGCTTTTGAGGATAATGTCATATTCTACCTACATTACTACCACTCAATTTGGATTTCCTTGTGCTTTAGTGAGGGTGGTGGGATTCTAAAACTTGAGTATCTTTGCCATATGAGAGGGTGTTAGGCTTCTAAATCTTGTGAGGATAATGTCATATTCTGCCTACATTTCTACCACTCAATTTGGATTTCCTTATGCTTTAGTGAGGGTAGTGGGATTCTAAATCTTGAGTATCTTTGACATAAGATAATAATTTGCAAAATTTTATGGAGCCCTATTTTTCTTCTCTACCTTCTTGATTTATAAAAATATTGAGGTACATCTTTGATGGTTCTGCTCCATCTCCAGAAGCTTCCTATACCTCTTAGTGTGAAAGCCTTACCATCTTGTGGCATAGCATGATCTAAGTATTTATCTTTAAGATCCATATCCATAGAAAATGGTGTAGTTTGTTCTCTATTTGATTGCAAGGAAGCCCATGCTATAGGTGGAGGTTGTGTTTCTTTGGTGATTTCCTTACTGTATGATGAAGAAGAAGAGATAAGATCCATTTAGTGTGGTTGCTTTTAGAATACCACATCTTGGCTCACTATGATCTTCTTTGCCTAAGGAGGGTTATAGACATGATACCCATTTTGACTCCATGTTGTAACCCAAGAAGATGAAATTTTTTACCTTTTGGCATCTACTTTAGAGTCTTTTTTATTTTAGGAAAATCAATTAACCATTTTCTTCTTATCAAAAGACTTATAATCCTTACACTTTTTTTTTGTGTTAGTGGAGAAAGCTTGGTATTGCCACCACCACTATTGTGAATCTACAGTAGTATTTCCTCATCTTCAAGAATATTGGAGCTAACATTCTTCAATTGGCCTCACCAATAATGAAATATGTAATGAAACTATCATTTTAGATGGCAATATCTTGAGATATAAATGAGCAAAATTCTCCCGAGACAAACTGGTTACAACCATATTGTTTGAAAGGCCTGTCTCAAGGGTCTTTGATTCTCGTGAGAAATACCTTCTTTTAGATTCTCCTATTAAAGGTGAATTTGGAGACCCTTAAGGGATTTGTGTTCTCATAGTTTCCTTGCAACAAAGACCATGCTTATACAAGTGTGGAGTAGAGCACCTACATCTCTTTATTTCTAGGCTTAATATAAACAAGGCTTATTGTAGGTGGTATAGGGTTTTTATTTGCATTCCTCATTAGTGGTGGATAAACATCAATAAGACAGTGTTCCAAAGCTCAAAGGAGGATAAGATAGCCTTGATTTTAAACTCCCTTAGAGGATAATTGGTGGCATAGAGCTTTCCCCACCATCAACATTAAATGGTAGTGGGAGGGGTTTTGTAGAAGATATCATTTTAGACATCAAAGAAATCATGTAATATGTCTAAGATCTGATACCATGAAAGAGGATACAATGTGTGGTGTATGAAGAATGACAAGGAGAGTTTTTTATTATGATTCTAAAATATTCAAAATTAAGTATATGATAAAACAACTAAGCAATCAATAATCAAAGATCATCATTGTCAAACAACCAACATCATGGAGTATTTGGCAACTTGTAGTAATCATTAAGATCCAACATTGAGAGTCAAGAAGTTCAAGCAGCATTGACAACATCATCATCAATAAAAGAAGAGAAAAACCTTACTAATAATTGAAGTACTTGGGTTTTATATAATGATTGAAGGTACTTGGGTTTTATATAATTCTACATTGTATCTCTTTATCATGCTCTATAACCAAAAATATGTGCTTATTTCTTAGAATGGCTTAATTATGGATGCCAACACTCTTATTAAGGTGGATTTTAGTTCACCTCCCAAATTTGAAGATGATGATCTTCAACTCATGATGACGAAAAGTGTTATGGCATACTTCATTAAACCATAGATGCAATTGATGCATCAAGGATGGATTACCAAAAGATCATGAATAACTACATACAAGGAGTTCCATAGTGATTTCTTTATGGAGGTTATCAAGGTGATGATCATAAAAAAAAGAAGGATCTTTTTTTTTCTCCCTATGACTTGAACCTATATTAGTGCACAAATCTTTATCACTAAAAGATTCTTCATCAACAAGATGGATGACATTGTAGCCCTAATTTCACATTACATTCCATTGTACATTATCCTTGATGTATACACTCTTCTTACCATTGGAGATGATCATATTATAATATTATGGATTGAGCAATAATTGTTTAAGAAAGCAATAAGGGTATAATTATTAAAAAATATAATATTAGGGATTTAAGGGGTATGTTGAGAATGTAAATCACTTTTTTTATGATTTCATGTGGTTTCCAACCTTAGGAGAGTGATTAGTAAAATATAATTGTGATTTTCTAGACTACAATTGAAAAAATTAAGCAATAGGCGAAGTGATTTTAGCAATTAGGAAAGAATAAAGAAGAAATGAGTATTGATCTAAGAGTCTTCATTATTGTTGGCCTATAAAACAATTAACTGAACGGGGATGCCTGGACACTAGTGTGCCATCCTAGTGAATTGCTATTATGGGTGACCCCGAATTAAATACTAGTTACCTAGTGTTATTGATATAGCTTAAGACCATGCTTAAGCTATTTTAGCAATTAGGAAAGAATAAAGAAGAAATGAGTATTGATCTAAGAGTCTTCATTATTGTTGGCCTATAAAACAATTAACTGAACGGGGATGCCTGGACACTAGTGTGCCATCCTAGTGAATTGCTATTATGGGTGACCCCGAATTAAATACTAGTTACCTAGTGTTATTGATATAGCTTAAGACCATGCTTAACGAGTGTATATTGTTGAGGTGTAACAAGTAGTGTCATGCTTTACGATTGTATTATGGTCAAAGTGAAACAAGTGGATTACACTAGACAACTACAAATAGCTTAATCATAACAAGTGGTTTATGCAATCGATGTGCCATGCTAATTGAAGTATAATAAGTGACAATACACGCCATGCTAGATGATGTGTATAATGATACTCTCATCGCACTGAAACACGTGATAAGTGTATGTTTTGTTTGGACCTATTAACGTTTCATACTAAGATTAATTGTAAAAAAAAGTAATTAATTAAAACAATTAGTGTATTCATGTTTGTGAGATAGGTGATGATCAGTGCGTGCGTGTATTGCACAAGAAGAATCCTGTCTATATTCATGAAAGATCTTATCTGTATTATCTCGAAATATTCTTATTTCGTATTATTTTGTGGACCACACGCCAAATGATTGTACAAATAATTTATGCACGCTTGTGTATAGTATTGCTATATCATTAACATATATGTTATAAGAGTTTTAGTTATTTACACTTAACGTGTGAACAAGCTCTAGTGTTTGAGCTATTTTAAAAGTGAAAAAGCAAGCCCAAATTTGCACGCACAACGATTATTAACTCCTTGGACTATATATTGAATCTAATTCTCAAAATGCTCATGTCATGTGAAAGTGGAAGCTACACACATGAGGGAGGAAATTGCACCCAATAGTGTGTTGATAGTAATGTAGCTCTTTTTTTTTCTTGTTCTATGCTATGCTTTATTTAATCTTGTCGCTTTGATTGAACCTGCATAGATCTGAGACATTAAGACATAAGCTGCAGAATCATTTTCATCCAATCGCAATGCTTGTTCATAGGCCTGTTTCCCAACCTCCACATTTCCCCAATTTCTACAAGCACCTAACACAGAGCACCACACCACAAGATCAGGACAGAATGGCATCACCTTGATCATTGCTACTGCCTCATCTATTTGGCCTGCATGGCCAAGGAGACCAACCATGCAAGTGTAGTGCTCACAGGTTGGAACAATGCCATATTCTTTGCTCATGGCCTCAAAGTATGCGTGGCTCTTCTTGTCTCTGGCTCCTATGCTGCCACAAGCTTTCAAGTTGCAAACAAACGTGACAGCATCTGGAGAGACGCCCTCAAGTTGCATCTGTTCAAAACACTTGAGAGCTTCCTCACCATGCCCATGTTCAGTATATCCTGAGATTAGTATTGTCCATGAGACTACGTCTCGAACTAGAAGGTTGTCAAACACCTGTTGTGCTTTGGCAAGCGAGCCACATTTAGCATACATATCGACCAAGGTGCTGCCAACAAAAAGGTTTCCTTCCAGTAACCCCTTTCTTTCAATCTCAGTATGTATTTCTTGGCCCTTGTCTATGGCTCCTATGCTTCCACAAGCATTCAAACTGCAAAGAAACGTGACAGCATTTGGGGAGACACCCTCGAGTTGCATCTGTTCAAAACACCTGAGTGCTTCCAAAGCATGCCCATGTTCAACATTTCCTGCAATTAAGGTGGTCCATGAAACGACACTTCGAACAGGAAGCTTCTCAAAAACTTGCTGTGCTTTGGCAAGCAAACCACATTTGGCATACATATCGATTAAGGTGTTGCCAACAAAAAGGTTTCTTTGCAGCAACCCCTTTCTTTCAATCTCAGCATGTAGTGCTTGGCCCTTGTCTATGGCTCCTATGCTGCCACAAGCTTTCAAGCCGCAAACAAATGTGATCGCATTTGGGGAGACACCCTCGAGTTGCATCCATTCAAAACATTTGATTGCTTCCGCACCATGTCCATGTTTCGCGTATCCTGTGATTAATGCAGTCCATGAAGCTGGGTTTTGAACTGGAAGCTTGTCAAACACTTGCTGTGCTTTGGCAAGCGAACCACATTTGGCATACATATCGACCAAGGTCCTGCCAAGAAAAAGACTCTTTTCAAGCAACCTTATTTCAATCATAGCATGCACTTCTTGGCCCTTCTCTATGGCTCCTATGATGCCACAAGCTTTCAAGGTGTAAACAAAGGTTAGAGCATCCGGGGAGAAACCCTCGAATTGCATCTGTTCAAAACACTTCAGTGCTTCTTCGCCATTCCCATGTTCAGCATATGCTTTAATAAGTGCAGTCCATGAGACAAAGTCTTGAACCGGAAGCTTGTCAAACACTACTTGTGCTTTGGCAAGCAAGCCACATTTAGCATACATATCGACCAAGGTGTTGCCAACAGAAGGATGTTTTTCCAGCAACCCCATTCTTTCGATCATAGCATGTATTTCTCGGCCCTTCTCTGTGGCTCCTGCACTGCCACAAGCTTTCAAGGTGTAAACAATCGTTTGGGCATTTGGGGAGACCCCCTCGAGTTGCATCTGTTCAAAATGCTTTAGTGCTTCCTTACCATGCCCATGTTTAGCATATCCTGCGATAAGTGTGGTCCATGAGATAACGTCTCGAACTGGAAGCGTATTAAACACACGGAGTGCTTTTGCAAGCAAGCCACATTTTGCATACATATAAACCAATGTGCAGCCTACAAAAAGATTACTTTCCAGCAACCCCATTCTTTCAATCTCAGCTTGTAATTCCTGGCCCTTACCTGTGGCTCCTATGCTGCCACAAGCTTTCAAGCTGCAAACAAACGTGACGGCACTTGGGTGGACCCCCTCAAATTGCATCTGTTCAAAATACTTGAGAGCTTCCTCACCATGCCCATGTTCAGCATATCCTGCAATTAGTGCTGTCCATGAGATTACGTTTCGATCTGGAAGCTTGTCGAACACCTGCTGTGCTTTGGCAAGAAAGCCACATTTAGCATACATATCAACCAAGGTGCTGCCGACAAAAATATTTTTTCCCAACAACCCCTTTCTTTCAATTAAAGCGTGTATTTCTCCGCCTTTAACCATGGATCCTGTGCTGCCACAAGCTTTCAAGGTGTAAACAAATGTTAAAGCATCTGGGGAAATACCCTCAAGTTGCATCTGTTCAAAACACTTGAGTGCTTCCTCACCATGCCCACCTTGAGCATATCCTGTGATAAGTGCAGTCCATGAGACAATGTCTCGAGCTGGAAGCTTGTCAAACACTTGTTGTGCTTCAGCAAGTAAGCCACATTTAGCATACATATCGACCAAAGTGCTGCCAATAAAAATATTTTTTTCCAGCAACCCCATTCTTTCAACCGCAGCATGCATTTCTCGGCCCTTCTCTGTGGCTCCTGTGATACCACAAGCTTTCAAGGTGTAAACAAATGTTAAATCATTTGGGGAGACACCCTCAAGTTGCATCTGTTCAAAACACTTGAGTGCTTCCTCACCATGCCCATGTTCAGCATATCCTGTGATAAGTGTAGTCCAAGAGATAACGTCTCGAGCTGGAAGCTTTTTAAACACACATTGTGCTTTTGCAAGCAAGCCACATTTGGCATACATATAAACCAAAGTGCAGCCTACAAAAAGATTACTTTCCAGCAACCCGGTTCTTTCAATCTCAGCTTGTATTTCTTGACCCTTATCTGTGGCTCTTATGCTGGCACAAGCTTTCAAGCTGCTAACAAAAGTAACGGCATCAGGGTGGACACCCTCAAATTGCATCTGATCAAAACACTTCAGTGCTTCCTCACCATGCCCATGTTCAACATATCCTGTGATTAGTGCATTCCATGAGACAACATCTCGAACTGGAAGCTTGTCAAACACTTGTTGTGCTTTGGCAAGGGAGCCACATTTGGCATACATATCAATTAAGGTGCTGCCAACAAAAAGGTTTCCTTGCATCAACCCCTTTCTTTCAATCTCAGCATGTATTGCTTGGCCCTTGTGTGTGGCTCCTATGCTGCTACAAGCTTTCAAGCTGCAAACATATGTTACAGCATTAGGAGAGACACCCTCGAGTTGCATCTGTTCAAAACAGTTGAGAGCTTCCTCAGCATGCCCATGTTCAACATATCCTGCAATTAGTGCCGTCCATGAGACTACGTTTTGAGCTGGAAGATTGTTGAACACCTGTTGTGCTTTGGCCAGCAAACCACATTTGGCATACATATCAACCAAGCTGCTGCCAACAAAGAGGTTTTTTTTGAGCAGCCTCGTTCTGGCAACCTCGGCATGTATTTCCAGGCCTCTTTCCAGATCTTTCAAATTTGCACAAGCCTTTAGTAAGGCCACAAAAATATGTGCATTGGGATGTACAGAATCATCCTTCTGCATTTTCTGGTACATGCTGAAAGCGTGGCCCGGCTTCCCACATTTGATATAACCTGTGATGAGGGAATGCCAGGACCACAAATCCCGATGCACCAACCTGTCAAAAACCTGTTGGGCATCATGCATGCTTCCAACTTCCACTAACATCGAGATGAGGTAGTTCCCCAGTGATGTATGAGCTTCCAGCCCATGATTGCGCATGTAGGCATGCAAGCGCAGCGCATGCGATCGATGTCTCTCTTTCCTGCACTTGTGCAAGATGCGTGCAAAGTCTTCAACGGAAGGCTGGGTTAGCACCCCTGCTTCCAAGGCAGGCAGTGCCTCCTCTAAGCTAAGCATGACCCACCCACTTACTTTGCCCTTCCGGTGGTCCTCCCACAGGCGCTTGGTTCGTGATGTCTGCATCTCCGCACGTGTAAGGTGTGGGAGGGCAGCACAATGATTTCAGAATATATTGTCCATGCATAAGGTCAAATGGTTGCTTGCAAATCTGGTTACCATGCAAAGCAAGGTTAATTCTCTCGTGTTTATGTGTGGGTAATGCAAGGTTGCGATGGATGATAAACAGCCTGGCTTACGGTATATTTTCTGCGGGTTTGATTGTCTATGATCTCTCTCTCTCTCTCTCTGTGCGCGCCCGGTTCGCAAACCTAAACCAATAACTGATGTATCCCTTGCCCATGAAACCCCACGAGTAGCTTTTCACGAAAACTCCCCGTGCTTTCATTTCCGCAAAGTTCAAAGAATGTTTTCACAAACATGAAGTCCAGACTCCAGACTTCCAAGAAGAAGGGACATGGCTCTGCAAGTCAATTATCTTCATTGTGGGCAACGCTGCAGCCTCCTTTTGGGTAGAGAGCCGTGGAAGGTTTTTCTCCTTTAGCCGTAGAAGGATTTCCTCCTGACCCGCATCTCGTCACGCCTTTGGCTCCAAGTCATTCACAAAAGCCCCTTTTCTGTGCTTTGGCCTTCCTCCTGCCAGTCCTGTTCCAGGCTCCTCCCTCCACCGATGTGAGCGATCTCGACTACCTGTGCTTTGGAACCATTTTTTCCCCTTACCGAGTGGACACTAGCTTTGGTTCGTACTCATATTCCGTGTGGCTAGATTTGTGGCACAATCCCTTGGTGATTCTTCCTCCTTCCGACAGCTTCCTCTCTCCTTTCAGTCTGAGCACTGCCTGCCTTAGAGGCACAGAGTGAACAGAAGCTCATCCTTCGACATCGACTCAGCCATTTCTTCGAACTGGCAGATCCGCCTGACATACCTCCCTTGGTAATTTTGTTTTTGTCTTTGGGTGTGGTCGTTAGGCCCAGGGGGAGGATTAGCAAGATGAGATTAGTGAATAATCACAAGATGATTAAACAAGGGCTGAAGATTTGATAAAGGATTAAGCACACTCATTGCATTATAAAATATTTGATAAAAGATTAGGACATATGCTGCCACCACATATGCCACATGTCAAATCATGATGCCAAGTGACCCTTATAGGTCCGTTCGGTTTTTCCGGGGTCGAGGGGACGGCCCGTGGCGCACCACACGGCCACCCCTCGTCCCGCGAGCCCGGTTCAGCAATGCTTCCTATACTTGTATGTGTAGCATGTTCTTAAAATGGACACATGGGCCTAGTATCAAAAGGGTGGGGATTAAGGAATGGTCTCACTTTCTATCAAGGAGTTTATGGAAAGAATCAATAAACTATCCCAACAACTTAGTAATGCACCAAAAGCAGAGTCTAAGAGCCAAGTTTTTAAATGGCTTGAAGAGTAAGAGGTTTAAAGAAGTTGAATATTACCACTCGACAAGAAGCTTGGAATAGCTAGTAGAACAAGCTTTGAAAATAGAAGTTGACAAAACAAAGAGAAGAAACAAGAGTAAATATTTCGATAGCAAAGAGTCTAGCTTTGAGAGCAGCTCAAATATTTCGATAGCAAAGAGTCTAGCTTTGAGAGCAGCTCAGAGAAGAAGAGCTCAAGTACAAGGCAAAAACTAAGAAGAAAAAGGGCAACAGATATGAAACCTTGAATAGTGAGAACATAGATTCAGAATATAAGAAGATAGAAAAGAACAAGGCCAAAGAATTGGACATAGATTTAGAAAAGGAAAGAATAAGGCCGAAGAATTGGACATAGATTAAGAAAAGGAAAGAATACGGCCAAAGAATTGGAGGAGAATCTAAACAATATCACGAAGCAGCTACAAGAACTCACACACATAAGAATTGGACATAGATTTAGAAAAGGAAAGAATAAGGCCGAAGAATTGGACATAGATTAAGAAAAGGAAAGAATACGGCCAAAGAATTGGAGGAGAATCTAAACAATATCACGAAGCAGCTACAAGAACTCACACACATAAGATAATATCTATTGAGAAGGACTAAAAAGTGGTGTATAATTTTCTAGATGACTAGCCATACAATACAATAATGCGAGTTATGTGACTACTATGGAAAAAGAGGACACCTCTGGGAGGAGTGTCGTAACCGCATGTGGGAAGAGAGGAGAATGCCATACATAAGGATGGTGGTAATGGACACATCTCCTACCACACCGGTAAGGCAAGAGGCATTCCGGGCTATTGAGAAGGAAGGGGAAATGCATCTTGAAAGTTATACTGCTTTATAGTAGTAAATTGCCGAAAGAAGCCTACAACTAGTGCAAAGACCCTGAAGTTCACTTAGTTCTCAAGGAAATTCCTAAGGTGGAAGCTCAAGTTATGACAATAGCATAGAAGTCTAGGCAAGAAGTAATGAGGGTACCAAAATAATAAAGAGAACCAATTAAGGTAAGAGGTTTGCCAAGATCTTCCAAGGAAAAGAAAGAGGTAGGCTAAAATCACAAAATGACTACAAAAGGTAAAGGAGCCAGCGGAGATATTGAACCAAAAGGTCAAGTGCGATAATCGGTCACAATGGACCAAACAACAAGAAAAGGAAAGATGGTGGAAATGTCGAGAAAGAAAGTACACTGTGAAGACTAGGTGGCAATGGTGGACCACCTTGTAGCCGAGGAAGGAGAATGCTCAAGAGCTAGTAAACTCTTCTAAGGAAGTTAAAAACTGTAATCTACAAGGAAGACAAGACTTAGGAAGGAAAAGAAGAACAAAAGGAAGGCAAAAGAGGTCAACCAAGAAGGTTGTGAGTCTCAAAATAAACAAAGGGTGAGGTGGTCAAAGAAAAGCTAAGAACAGAAGCATGGACACCAAAACTAGGGTGGAGACTAAAGACTGAGACGAAAAATTAAGAAGAAGTTGAACCAAGCTATGAAAGGAAACAACATAGAAGCCATGAAAGGAAACAAGTTGTAGAGTGGACACTAAAAGTACGGTGGCACCAAAGACTTAGACGAAGATATTAAACCAAGCCACGAAAGGAAACAAGACAAAAGCCATGAAAGGAAACAAGACATATGGCCATAAGGATGAAGAAAACAAAGAAAGGAGAAGACTTGGGAAGTCCTTGCACCATAGAAAGAGGGCAAGAACAAACCAAGGTCATGGGGCTTTGCCCAACCGCACTCAAAGCATAAAACAGCTCAACCGAGAAGCTAATCTTCCATAACCTACCTCACAATTTCATAGGCAACGTGTGTCACTCACCTCGTGAATACTTGTGCTCAGATTCTCGTAGGAGACGATGCTGCCGTGCAGCCACACTCCAAAGCTCCACTCTGCCGTTGTTGCCACACTCCAAAGGAATCTCAATCCTCCTCTCACTCAATCTCTCTCTCCAACATACACTCACATGTACACAATGACCATATAATAGTTTTATTTAGGCAAGCAAGACACACAAGAGAGCAATAGAGTAGAGAAGAAGAGCACTCTATTAGTTGCATAAGAGAATGAACAGTGAGAATACAAATTGACCCTTATCTTCATCCCCAACCTTCACACCTTGGCTGGCCATACTTAAAATATAGGTCCATAGCTATCCAGGGACGCTTAGGCTTATGCAAACACTTAATCTAAGCATGCAATCTCCATAATTAATCCCATGGCATGCCTTTATAGACAAATGACAATCGCACATTGAAAATATATAATGTTAGCATTTTTAATGTCAACGACTAAATGAGGTGCTGGTTGCCAATGGCTGGATGGCGTCAACACTGGAGAGGTATCCAATGAGGGTCAACAAGCCCCCCTTCCTGATGTAGTTTCCTTCCTTGGAATATGTCGATGAAGATTCCTCGAGACTGTTACTAAGATGCATGTTGCTGTTGGAAATGTCGAAGGCCTTGGAAGATCTGTAAGGCAATATAGTACAACGAGTAAGGTGCTCTTGTGGAAAATATGAAAATTTAAGCATAATGTAAACACCTAATTAAGCAATGAGGATAGATTTCTTATGACAACTGTTCAAATTTTCTAGTTAAGACAAGAGTAATATTAAGGTTATTCCAAATTCGATCTAAACTAAGATGGAGCAAAAAGCATGCCTCAGGTTATGGGTCATAGTCTCAAAGCATGCCTCAGGTTATGACCTTTGTCTCGACACACTATCACTTTAGTGAAACCATCTCTAGCTAGTGATTATTATAAGCGTTCATTTTGATTCTAAAAATACAAAAGAAGGGCACCACCCTCCATATACCTAAGCAATGGCCTAGAGACCTCATACAAGAGTATCTAAGAACCCGCTAAGTACCTGTGCGCGATGTTTTTTTTTAAAATCCCTTTATTGAGGTTTTTAGCCACCATAAGGTCCCATCCCATGGAGATTAAGGCTACGGTCCCAAGCCTCCATCACTAAGAGCTAAAATTCCTACCAAGATCGCACATGGCAATGGTTATCTTCTTGTGGTTTTTTGTTTTGTTTTGTATTTTTGCTTTTTTTTGTTTAAACTAGTTTCACTTTTACAATTCACCTAGAAGGCTCCATTCTAACTAAAGAGGGCACACTAAGGAAGGTGGAGTACTTGGTATACTCTAAGGTTGAACTCAAGAGGATTGAACTAGGACCAAATCCTAAATGGTTATCCAAGTAATAACTATAAAATCGATAGACCAGTCACATAACTATGCAAGGAAGCACTCAAACAAACACAAAATGGAGAATCATAAAAAAGATTGAAACAATAGCAATAGTTGAGGATGGGTTTAGAATACACTTGGGCAATGAGGAAAATCCGATCCATATCGACGAGGTTGCACATCCATTGTAAGTAGTAAATCTGGATCTGGTCTACACGACTACTCCTCAATAATTTGTAAATCATACTCATCTAGCAGGCTCATCATTAGATAACCATAGATCATAAGCATGCTCTGATTCAACATCTCTAGGTTGATTTTCTTCCTCACTTGGTTTACTTCATATATATATGTTTCCTCTGGTATACTAGGCAACAGCCTGAGTGCATCCTCACTGTGATACGACATGGGTACTATATGTAATTGAGCTAGGTAGCTACCTTGAGCTAAGCTATTTTTGGAATCACCCACCACACTCGAGAAGGGACAAGGAGTCAGTAACATTACTTCATAGAATGATGGTGTAAGTCCATAAGTTCTTGCCCTCCTCCCCTACAAGCCATTCTTGTGCAGTTTTATCTTGATAGGGTCCTCCCACTTAGTAATGTACACTCACGTGATCGTGTCATAGTGTCTCTCCTACCATGGATTGCAATAGCCCTACCCCATAACGCCTAAAATAGGTTCTATAGTGCCAACACAAGTAGGATGTTGCGTATCACATGTGATGCTTTTACAGGTAAGGCATGGTGAAAGGGATTGAGCTGTAGGTAGAAAAGGTCCACAAAGCTGGCTCCACAACATCACTTCCCTATGTGGTGTATAAAAATAGAGTGAGTGGGTTTGGAAAGGAGGAATACTTAGCTACCCTTAATAGTACCATTCTTGGCAATCTGGGTCTAAGATAGGGTCACTTGTGTCAATCCACGAAAAGTCCATTCTCTCGTCACACAACAGTCATACTTCATTTTCTTATTCGACATGTGCTCTTTCTCATCATCCTTTTTTAAAATTTTTAATTATTATAGCTAGTTGGATTTTTAGTATGTGTATAGTTGCTATATTGTTGTACACTGTTGGTTCAAGCTATATTGTCATGGATTAGTTTTTTCCAACAGGCTCTCTCTTGATATGGACATGAACTTTGTCGAGGAGCAAAATGTGGAGGGTAAAAGTATTCGCATAAGTCCCCCCTTCCTGCTCTCTATCATACCTTGACCTCATAGAAGGTATTGTAGGTTTTTTGTAACCATCCCTTCCAACTTTGCTCCGTCAATGTTTGTTGGCTAGGAGCGCTCTTTGTTACTTGTTGTGGCATGTCAATTTACAGCTTTGATGGTGGTAAAGGGCTCTCATAAGACCGGATGGATCTTATGGGTTATGTAGCAGTTGCGTAACGGATCACTCTAGGGAAACTAGTGGGGTTAGGGCTTGGATAGCCAATGATGGTTTTGTAACCTTTAGTAATATAGAAGCTTCACCATCAATCACCATGTCTCATGTGATAGGGTTTCTCTTTGGGATCCAAACTTGTTTGGGTGTTGGTGGTGAAGGTTCTTTTACAATAGCCTCCCCTTTTGTTAGAATTTGAGCTATTGAAGCCTTTATCCATCATTCATGAGGAGATTTGGGAATTTGTAAGGGGCGGTAATGAGACTAGTGATATACTTTTATGTTTTGGTATCCAAATACAATTGTTACCCTCGTAGTAGCCTTGATCTTTTCATAAGCATTTGGGGATCCATTTTGGGGTAGCTTGTAGCTTGGACTTCTTGCACCAATTCTTGTGTTGAGGTCCTCCTTGCTTGGTTGGTTGAGGTGGTATAGATGTGGAGAAATATTGGAAACCCATTTCAAGGTAGATTTAGGTTTTCACTTTATAGCTCATTGTATATGCTCATTCTTTTGATATGTAGGTTTGTTGTGTGGAGGTAAAAGAGTCGAGAGGTTTTTGAATAGTAGATGCTAAAGTGGAGGGGGTTTTGTGGATGTTGAAGCTTCTTCCTTGTTGCAACCCTCAATAATAGTGAGAGGTGGTGGCAGGGGTTTATGGGTAAATTGTTCAGTTGTGGTTTCACCCCCACAAAGACATACCCTCGACGACCAGTCAATCATACATCCTCCAGTCTTCATCCATGTAAAACCAAGTATTACCGGTTTAGGTAATGTTCTGCCAAGTATAACCATGAAGTACCCACCATGTGCTTGTTGCCATCACAGTATGATTCTATTTGTAATAGCCCAAGAACCTTGTTATTTCTACTATGGATACTTTTCACCTTTAAGGAGGTATTTACGAGAGCTTGGGGTTTTCCCAACTGGTTCCATGCATTAAAGGAAATAAGATTGTGGCTACCCTCATATCAAGTAATGCATTATAAAGCACTTTACCCATAAGGACTAGGAAATTGAATGTATGTTCATAGAGGTTCTATGTACTCCTTTGTGTCTCCTACAACCTCTCCCAAAAAGGCTTTTGCGGATCCCAGAATAGCTTCTCGTCATTTCTACTGTTGGATTTACCTTTCTTTAGTCTCTTGTTGAGCTTGAGCTTTCTTTTGTTCCGCTTTCTCCTTGACTGCCTTCTTATCATGTGTGACCTGTAAGGATTCCTCAGTAAGCGGACCATAATACTTTTTAAACTTACTTCCATTAAGGAAGCCGACAGTTTCAACTCCATCAAGAGTCTCAACATGCATAGTACCTTGAGGTGTTATTTTGCAGACTCAAAATGGTCCTTTACTAATATATAGTTTAGTTTCTTCTGTTCATCAGACTCCATACATAAGTCCTAGGACTCCCTCCTCAATCTCCTTATCCTTAAGATTATTATCAAACCACTTTTTTCGTTGATCCCTTTCTGTTAGCATGTTCTACACAACTATTTGTCTTTTTTCCTCTAGTTGTTCCATAATGAATAGCCTATCAACCAACATGTCACTCTCAGTCACACTGCCACCCTTAGCCTTGGTATCATGAATTCCCAGGGCACTACTGTCTCAACCCCATATACCATCTTAATGGTGGCAACCAATTGTAACTTTGTAAGAGGTTTGGTAAGCCCATAAAGCTACTGTGAGCTTAAATTCTCAATCATTGCTTCGAGCTTCATCAGTTTTTGTTAATATGGAAATGAGGAATTTATTGGTACTCTTAGCTTAACCAATAGCATGCGGGTAGTAAGGTGTGGACTTGCAGTGTGAGATCATGAATGTTGTGGTGAGATTTTGGATTACATCATTTATAAAGTGTTTGCCTTGGTCACTCACCAGCTTAAAAGGACAACCAAAGAGGGTAATGATGTTCTCATAGAGAAAGTTAGCAATCGCCATGGCATTTGCTTTTTGTGAAGCCTTGCTTACATAATCTGTGGACAATAATGATGAAGCGTACTTGTGTGCCACATGCAGTAGGACTATTAGAGCCAATGAAATCTAAGTCCTATTTTTTAAAAGGTTGGTTGACTCTCACAAGATGTAGTGGCATCAGGTCCTTCTTCTGTAGCTTTGCACAACGTTGGCACTTCTCACATCCTTTGACAAATAGTATACAATCTTTGAAGAGAATGGGCCATCAATACTTGGATTGGAGTATTTTTCTTGCCGTAACATCGCATGTGAAGTGTCCACCACCTACCCCTTGGTGTGCTTGCTAATGAAAAACAGGTAGAGGGAGAGGAGACACACACACAGGAGCAAACCCTAATATATATTGCAAACCCTAACATCGCATGTGAAGTGTCCACCACCTACCCCTTGGTGTGCTTGCTAATGAAAAACAGGTAGAGGGAGAGGAGACACACACACAGGAGCAAACCCTAATATATATTGCAAACCCTAACCATAGAGGGAAGCCATCTCCCTTCTCACACAATGCATAAAGCCATAATCCATAATACACAACACACACTATGTGTTATGTCCACACACAGCTAACCCTAGCTAATGTCCACACACTATGACCAGCTGGACGCAGTCATTTATGTCTCACACATGGTGCTACCTAACATGCCAACACATAGCATAGCTGGCACAAGCTGACATCGAGCTTGAATCTCAACAGCCCCTCTCAAGCTCATGATGTACTGCCATAGATGAAGATGTAGATGAGCTTGGGCTATCAAAGCTCTCAACACTCCCCCTCAAGCTCATCCCACGTACTCCCAACATAGTACGGAAGTACTCAAACTTCTCCCTGCTAAGTGGCTTTGTAAAGATGTCAACCACCTGCTTTTTAGTCTTCTCCCTGTTAAGTGGCTTTGTAAAGATGTCGGCCACCTGCTCTTCAGTCCTCACATACTGCAAATCCACTGTACCATCCAGTACTTTCTCTCTAACAAAGTGATAGTGGACCTCTATGTGTTTGGTCCGCGCATGAAAAACTGGATTCTTGGCCAACTGTATGCTGCTCATGTTGTCACAATGAATGACAACCTTGCCATTAATAGGCTCACACAAATTAGCCAAGAGATTCTTTAACCATACTCCTTCACATGTAGCAATGGCTGCACCCCTGTATTCAGCCTCTGTACTAGATAAAGCAACAGTAGGTTGCTTCTTGCTACTCCAACTCACCACTGCACTTCCAAATGTAAAGGCATAACCACTAGTAGACCTCCTGTCATACGAGCTACCTGCCCAATCTGCATCTGTGTAGCCATGTATATCCAAGCCTTTACCATGCTCATAAAGAAGACCATAATGTGCAGTGGTCTTTACATATCGCATAATGCATCTCACTACATCCAAATGAGGTTTTCTGGGGCTCTGCATAAATTGGCTTACTATCCCCACAGCATAATTGAGATCCAGGCGTGTGATAGTCATGTAAATGAGATTGCCACCATCTTTCTATACATAGATGGATCATCCAACTCTTCACCAAAATCAGCCCGTAACTTTACATTCTGCTCCAAAGGTGTACTCATTGGCTTACACCCTGCCATCCCATATTTTGCCAACATATCCAAAGCATATTGGCGTTGCACTAACCATGTACCTGCATGGTCTTTGATCACTTCAATCCCAAGAAAATATCTCAATTCACCCAAGTCTTTCATGTCAAACTGCCCACTCATGCATAACATCTGTAGCATGATCACCTGTGACAATCAAGTCATCCACATAGATGACAATAAGACAATCCCATGATCTGTTTTCTTCACATAGAGTGAAGAATCTGCTGAAGAAACCTGAAATCCAAGGGAGATAAGATATCATCTCATCTTATCACTTCAAGCACGAGGTGCTTGCTTCAACCCATATAAAGCTTTCTTTAATTTGCATTCATGAGTGGGATACCTTGGGTGTACATATCCTTCTGGCTGTGCCATATAAACTTCCTCTTGTAGATCACCATTTAGAAATGCATTTTTCACATCCATTTGATGCATTTCCCAACCATTTGCTGCAGCCATAGCAATGACTGCTCTCACTGTTCCCATCTTTGCAACTGGACTAAATGTTTCATCATAGTCCAAGCCTTGGGTTTGTGCATAACCCTTAGCTACCAATCTTGCTTTATGGCAATGTGATGAGGTATGGTGGATCAAATACTAGAATCAACATCATTAACAAAGTGATTAGATGATAATTAAGATGTGATTAGTGAGTAATTAACTAATAGCTTAATGTAGGCATGGATAATCAAAAACCAGCAAATTCTAGGCCAATGCCTCAATTTATAGTGTTTACATCCAAGCATCTAATCCCACTGATTTCTCCTTGATTCACTCCACCTCTTTTGCTTGATTCTCTCCACCTCTCCCAGAATATCTCCACACTTCCTAAATCTTCTCATGCAACCCTTTATTCTCTCCCAGTAGATTCTTCTCAGCTTTTCATAGGTTCTCTCACATTTACACATTCTCTTTTACAGCCTCTATAGCTAAGGGCTTATTCCCGCACACACCCTATTCACTTGTATATTTCAACACCTCCCCTCAAGTGAATAATCCTAGAACACCTAGACCCTATACCAAGTTTCCCTCTTACTTGATAGTCCGCGACTAGTGCCTAGCACACCTCCCCTCAAGTGAACAATCTTAGCACACCTGGACCCTATACCAAGTTTCTCTCTTTACTTGATAGTCCGCGACTAGTGCCTAGCACACCTCCCCTCAAGTGAACAATCTTAGCACACCTGGACCCTATACCAAGTTTCTCTCTTTACTTGATAGTCCGCGACCAGTGCCTCAAGTCCCTAAACTCATAGTCCTTGACACACTCTCTCTCTCTATGTGTCCAAGGCTACTAAAAGTGCCCGCAACCTTGACTAAAGTGCTCACACATACATCTATCTACCACATGGCCTACATCATCGGTGGCTCACAGGTGGTTTTACTTTGTTGGGGTAGGTTACATTGGGTTGTGGGGTTTCTCTCTCTCTCTCTCTCTCTCTCAGAGATTTTCACATGGCTCCTCACTCTTTGGAGCCTCACATCTTCTCTTGTCTTCAGTCTTCTTGTCGTGGCAGCTTCTCTTCACGCGTCCGTGTCTTCCTCTTCTTTCAGTCTTCTTGTTTTGGTAGCTTCTCTTCTCGTTTCCATGTCTTCCTTCAATGCTTCCTCTAGATCTTCTTCTCGGTGGTGTGGATCCTCTTCTTGGAAAGAGATGTTCTTCTTCTTTCATGGCTGGGGCCATGAGCTTGTCCGTCAGGTCTTCTTGCTCCATGATGTGAGCAACATGTTTAAATGTTTTGTTGACAGTTCTTTTGGGCTTTTGATGTTTATCTTGTATCATTATGCAATGCAAACCCAAATCTATGCGGGAGGTCCTACCTCTTGCCTTATTCTGGACAAGGGCAGTGTCTGATCCCATTTTTTCCTTGATGTAATGTGCCCAATACATAATGCATATAGTATTCATTCTTATGCACATTCCCAAATGCAACTCTGGCTGTGAATAATCTTGAATTTGAGTGTGATTTGCAGGTATTAACCAAGGGTTAAATGCAAAATGATGATTACCATAAATTTATCAGCATAATTTTATTAGAAACTACATTAAATCAAGGGTAACCAATTTGTACGGAATGGTTGGAGTATCAAACCAACTCCGAATTGAAATCTAAAGTTATAGGGATCTGTATCAGATACCTAATGGTCAATTTGAACCCTCAATTGCACCAAAATATAATGATTAACACTGATTAATCATTGATTAGTAAATTAATCCTCTGTTTTGTGTGCAAAAAACAGAGTATGCGGGGAGCCCAGATCTGAGGCCTTAGAGTTCAAATGAGCTCAAATCCTTTCAAGGCCATCAATAGCAATTAGTCTAGTAGAGGATTAAGCCAAGAAACACAAGATTTGACCAAACACTGAATGCTTAATCTTTGTTTTACCAAAGTTACCTGCAGATTTGATGAACAGCTTGGATCTCACTGTAGACTTGATCAAATCAAATTCTGACTTCACCAGCTTGTAGAGCATGCTTGAAAACCCTCGAGGCTAAGAGGAATTAGACCCATTTGATCTATGGAAGAGAAGATCTCAGTTTTTCTATCGAAAATAGGCACTTGATAAATCGCAAATCTCAGCAATAGCCGGCGGCGGTTCGCGCTTCTGATTCGATGGGCTGGATTGTGGAGAGGCTGGCTATGTTGGGCTAGAAGGGTTTGGGCTAATTTTGAGTGTGCAAGGAGAGGGAGATCCTCCACTGGCTGGGGGTACAGAGGTTAGTTGAAAATAACTAAAAATTTTAATTATTTTCTAATTATCTACTAATCCTAATTAACTAGATAATGGGCTCATAAACTTGATGAATTCTAGGGTTAGCTCTGATACCATGTTGAAAAACAGGTAGAGGGAGAGGAGACACACACAGGAGCAAACCCTAATGTATATTACAAACCCTAACCATAGAGGGAAGCCATCTCCCTTCTCACACAATGCATAAAGCCATAATCCATAATACACAACACACACTATGTGTTATGTCCACACTATGTGTTATGTCCACACACAGCTAACCCTAACTAATGTCCACACACTATGACCAGTTGGACGTGGTCATTTATGTCTCACACATGCTGCTACCTAACATGCCAGCACATAGCACAATTGGCACAAGCTGACATTGAGCTTGAATCTCAACACTTGCTTAATGATGTATAAGTATTCATCCTCCCTGGGCTAGTATCTTAATATGTCATCCTTACCACGTCTAGAAAGAGTTCCAACACAATCAGTTTGGTAAGGTTCTGCTTATTTAAACAACTTCTGGGCTAGATCTTTCCTTATCTTTTCAGCCTTTGAAACCATTAGCTAGAAAGTTAACGATTTTCTCACTCCATTCTAGAATACCCTCAACCTTGAATAGTGTAGAATCGAGTAACTCGTCATCAACTCCAATTGGTGCATCACCATAAGGTATGTGGGATAGATGATATGCCATGACATGTTTCTTGCCACACCTCACAAGTACTGTAAAATCAAACTCGAGAAGAATCAATAACCACCTAGTAATCCTTCCCGTGGAGCATGGCTTATTTACTAGATACAATAAGGCTCGATGATCAACATAGAAAACAAATTCATTAGCAAGAAGGTAATGCCAAAATTTCTTTACAGCATAAACGATTGCTAGCCCTTCACGCTCAGTGGTGGTGTAATTGATTTCAGCATCATCTAGTTGTCAACTTGCAAAACTAATAGGATAGTTTAATTTGTGTTCCCCTGGCTACGGTAGTAGCTGACATGGCCCATGAATCTCTACACTCCCTTGTAGTTTATTGTGGAGATAATTCCAAGATGACATTGATTTTGTTCTCATAAGTGGAAATCCCATTTTTGGACACTATCTGCCCAAGAATAACTCCGCGTTTCACCCAAAATTGGTATCAACACCTTTAAAACACCCTTTTTAGGCACACTAGGTGCTCTTTCCAAGAGGAATGAATGCACAAATCATCTAAGAAGGCTTTGAGAAACTTTCTTTAAGAAGTCCTTAAAAGCAATATTTATAAGTCTTTGCAATGTGGCTGGTGCATTGGTTGGACTGAATGGCATAACTCTTTAAGCACACACACCATGCTCAGTGACAAAAGATGTTTTGGCGTGGTCCTTAGGTGCAATAAAAATTTGATTATAGCCTGAATATCCATCCAAAAATCTATAAGCCTCCTTATCCACAACTCTTTTGAGCACATGTTTGAATATGGCAAGGGGTAGGGATCCCTGTGCATGGTAGCATTTACTTTCTTGAGATCAACACACACTCTAAGTTTTCCATTCTTCTTAGACCTCGGAGGATTCACCTAAAAATATATAAGTATAGCATGTGTCCTCCTCCCAGGTGGTGATACCTCTAATGACCAGACCATTATGGATATGTTTATGTTTAAGCCCATGAATAAATTGATCAAGCAGTTGATTGTTGGAAAAGCGCTTATGTAGAGCACAACGAGAGTTCAAATTCTTAAGAAGATTAATAAAATCTTTCACTGACTTATCTTCTTCTCTCTCAGCTTTGTGCAATTATTGTGCACAAAGCTCCCTATGCATAAACTGCTTTAAGAATAACCTTCAAAGCCTAGTAAAGTTTAGACGTTCTCTGAGTCTGATACCAATCACTAGCCTTGCCATCTATATGTAAGGCTACATGCATTGGTCTTTGCAAGCTCATTTCTCTCACCTAAATCCTTGAAAACCTAATCAAAGACCTCGAGGTGTCTTCTAGGATCACCCTCTTCATTCAACTTGTGTTTAAGCTTCTCAATTTCTGTAACCTTTCCAGAGCTACTCCGTCCGTTATCTCTCATGACGGGTCCTATACTTTTAGTCATAGCTCTCCCCAATGCTTGCGCAAAGGCTACTGGATCAGTTGGAAGGGTTGGAGGTATTGGTACAACATGGGCAACATGTTGTATGAAGGGTTCTGCCTACCAGTGTAATGGCATGAATCTGGAGGAGTAACACGAGTCCAATAGATGGGGGGTCGCACAAGATTTCCCATAGGTACCAATAGCGTATGAGCCAAGGGCACCACTAGTCTAGTCATTTGTGAGGATCTCCCCCTTGATCTAGGGTGCATTGGCAAAGTAGAGGAAGATGCAATAACTCGTGGATCTTAGGTGAAGGTTCCTCCTTTTGCGGCCATAGCCGATGAGATGAATGTGTTAACTGCTGCATAGTAGGTTGCCATTGTCGTAACCGAGGGCATGGAACTAATGAGCAATCTTGCATGGTTGGTCATAGTTGCTGCCATTATGAGTGGTGCATCTTGGGTTGGTACCTCTCTACTACTAAACTAGAGGAACAATAGCAGTAGTCAGGGCTTGGTCCATTGTGTAGCTAGGATACTACAAAAGTAGGATCCATTGGGCTCACAGGAGGTGTTACCATTTCACTCATTGTGGGCATTCTTGATTTGGATGTCTTGACTTATGCCATAATAGGTCTTTAGATCCTTTCATGTTCAATTATCCTATATATGCAATCGTAGATACCCTGCAATTGTTCCTCCTTTGTTGTGGCCCTAGATATTGATTATTGGACAATCCCTTCCCAACTAACACCATAAGCTTGGCCAGTCGAAATCCACAAGAGTCTTAGTTGATGCGTCATACTCCTAATCATTTGTGAGAAGACATTGAACAAAGATTTGGATACCTAGCTCTTTCCTTGAGGTAGATGCAATGTTATTATCTAGATTGAAACTATCTAGTAATACTTGTGCGAAGCTGTCTTGGGACTCATTTTGGGTGTATTGGGTTGTTTGGGCTGCTAATCATTATTGTGCTAAGTGTAAAGTCTCTTCTCGCGTTACTCTGGTAGCCTGGATAAGTGCCTTTACTGCTTGCACTTCTTCTAATGTCCTTCCATTAGGCATAAGCACTTGTGCATTGGGTGGTTCAATGGTCACAGTTATAGCAGGTACAACTGGACCTGTATGGTTGGGGATATTAACATGAACACTCCCTACTTGCGATGAGAGTATAATAGGTGTCTCTTTGGAGTTTACCTCAACTCCTTCATCATGTGGTCTGTATGTAGCAAGATTTGATTCAAAGGTAGTGGTGAAGGCCAAACCTTTGATGTAGCTAGCTATGCGATCAAAAAGACTGGTATAGCTAGCTTGACTAGTGAGGGTCTGGTTAGGGTTCTTACTTCTTGGGACTGGGAATCCTTCCATTGACTCAAAATTTGACAAAGCATCATTGGCCCCTAGTGTAGGTCCTTGTACAATGCTGAACTAGGTTCCAACCAAAGGTCTAGAGCCTAGTGTAGGCTGGTAAAACTAACATTGATAGATGCATTATCGTCTAAATATACCTCTAATACACGCCCAGATTGTAGGTGCATGTGAATATGGGGTGTGGAAAGTTCGTACAGATGTCCTGGACAGTTTCAAAAATTTTGAAAATTTTTCAAAATTTTCAACTCTTAATTTTTTGGGAAAAAAAATTAGATTGTCCAAAGTTTTTTTGAAACATATTTTTGGTGTTTGTTAACCTTTTTGGCCCAAAAAATACTGTACTTTTTTTGGGTCAGTCAAGCGCTATGCATAGTTAAGGAAGCTCCTTAACTATGTAAAAATGTAAATTTTTGGGGTGTTACACAAGTTGCGCCAAAACAATTGCAACAACCTAAAACATATACTAGGCAAGTTTGTGCGTGCACTTTTTAAAAATTTCTATAAAACCTTACCTTTTCCCTTTCCTTTTTACCTTTTCACTTTTTAGTTTTTTTAATTTATAATTTATTTATTTATTTTTACTTTTTACGTTTTTGGTATACTGTTATGACTTCAATTTTCATTTTTACCGAAAAAGGGTTTTCCTATAATCTTTCACTTGGACCTGCCTAAAAGCCTGCATGCATTGAATGCAGCCAGCCCATCAAAACTGACCCGAAAATGGGTATTGATAGGCTTTTGGACTTTTTGGGCTAGTGACCTAAAAGCCAGCATGCATTAAATGCGAATAACTAGTCTCAAGATGCTGCATATTAGGGAGAGGATTAAGCATAATTAACTCATGTTAATTACACTAATAAAAAAAGGTAGAATATGTAAAAAACACAGAAATTTCTGTGTATTGCCAATCCTCCCCTAATTTCTGTGTTTTTCCTAATTTCTCTATGTGAGGAGTCAAAATTGGGATAAATACTAAGATAAGAAACCGATTTTATGGTCTATTTAATCCAATTCTTTCGATTTCATGTTTTTTTTCTTTTTGAAAAATACAGAAAACCACAAATTAAACTTGTAAATGATAAGTGGGATAAGAGTTAACCTAAATGCACAAACTGGAGAGCTCATAGAAAATGCAAAAGATACAGAAAATGCAAAACATACAGAAATTGAAAAACATGTTGAAATTGAACATAACTTTCTTAAGATTTCAACAACAATGCAACAAAATAGATAGATTTTCATTCTTGAAAAAACACAGAGAACATAAATCAATCATACACACACACACACACACACACACACACACACACACACATGCATTCAAATGTATTGTGGCTACGCAATGGGGCTATTCCTCGGCAACAGTAGTGGCACCACTTATGGGAAGCCCTTACACCATAGAAAGAGTGCAGGAACAGATCAAGGTTGGGGAGTTTTCCCAACTACACTTGGGAGCATAAAAGAGCTCAACTAAGAAGCTAATCTTCCATAACCTAGCTCGGGCAAGGTGTGTCACTCACCTCATGAATACTTGTGCTTGGATTCTTGTAGGAGATAATGTTCCCGCCATAAGCACACTCCAAATCCACACTCTACTGTCGCCCGTAATGTCGCACTTTAAAGGAAGCTCAACCCTCCTCTCACTCAATCTCTCTCTCTCTCTCTCTCTCACACACACACACACAGAGAAGAAGATCACTCTATTAGTTGCATAAGAGAATGAATGGTGAGAATAAAAATTGACCCTTATCTTGCCCCCCGAGCCTTCACACCTTGGTTGGACATACTTAAAATATAGGTCCATGGCTATCCAGGGCTATCTAGGCTTGTGAAAACACTTAATCTAAGCATGCAATTTCCATAATTAATCCCGCGGCATGCCTTTTATAGACAAGTGAAAATCGCACGCGTAAAATATACAATGTTAGCATTTTTAATGTTAATGACGGTTGTCAATGGATGGTGTTGATGTTGGAGAGGTGTCCAATGAGGGTTAACAAGACTAATCAAAATAGTGGAAAATAAAAGGCAGAAGAAAAGAGTGAGAAATAAGAACTAAAGGGAAATCCACTAGAAGAAAGGAGAAGACTGATCAAATGCTTGGTAAATAAAAGATAGAAGAAAAGAAGTGAAGGGAAATCCACCAGAAAAAAGAGAGCTCCACTAAAAGAAAGAGAGCAACAAATGGAAAAGTAAACAATCTTAGCAAAAAATGGTGGGACAATGAAGGCTTGAGAAGGAAAATTTCAAGAAAGTTGGAAAGCTCACAACTAATAAAAAGGTCAACAGAAAGTTCAGTTCCAAAAAAACAAGAGAGTCCTAGGGTAGAAGTAAAGAAATGGCACCCAAAACTAAAAATAATCAAAACAGATAGAATATTGAGCAGTGCAAGTTCATTAGAAGGAGGTAAAGAGAATGCGAGAGAGGGAGAGCTTGAGTTTCTTGCAAGAAATCAAACACACAAGAGAGAGCAAGACATACGAGAGAGATGGATGGTTGAATTTTCTTCTATCTGCTTCTCTTCCCAACCATATAAGTAAAAAGATAAGAGTACATACTATAAGGGAAAGTACTCTCCTACAATAACATACAATGGTCAGTCCATAGTGTGAACTTGACTATATGAGCTGGTGCTATAACTATGTCATAACTCTAGTACTTAAAAGAGGTTTTCACACAACCTGTTATCCACTGCTGGTGGTGGCATATTAATCATAATCTCACCAACCATGCTAGTGGAATAAGTGTAGAAGCTATCATTGAGTTGGGTCATCGATGTTCGTAACACTAATTGAGATCGATATCTCAACACTCCCCCTCAAGCTCGACTCCACACATTGCACTCCAAGTCCTAAACCTATGGAGCTTCTCTGTGCCCAATGCCTTCATAAAGATGTCAACCACCTGCTATGCTGTAAAAAGAATGTAGGGGAGAGGGTTTTCTTCTCTCTTCTTCTTCTCTACTCAACCAACACAACATAAAGATAAGAGTACATGCTACATGGGTTAGTACTTGACTACTACAACATACAAGGGTCGGTCCATGATGTGAACCCGAATAAATGAGCTGGCAGCGCTATAACTATGCCAATCTCTAGTAATCCAAAATGGTTGTCACACAGCCTGTCATCATCCCATTGGCCGCATATCACCCAAAATCTCACCAACCATGCCAGTGGTGTAGATGTGGAAGCTATCAACTAGGCGGGTCATCAATGTCCACCGTAGCACTAGTTGAGCTCGATATCTCAACACTCCCCCTCAAGCTCAACTCCACACACTACACTCCAAGTAAGCTCCTAAACCTGTGGAGCTTCTCTATGCTCAATGCCTTCATAAAGATGTCAGCCACCTGATCCTCTGTGCTGACATATACCAGATCTACATCTCCTGCTAGAACCTTCTCCCTCACAAAGTGATAATGCACCTCAATGTGCTTTGTTCTAGCATGATATAATGGGTTACTGGCCAACTGTATGCTGCTCATATTGTCACAATATATGACAACTTCCCTATCCATAGGCTCTCCCATGTCACTGTCAGGCAAAAATCTGAGAAGTGTTTTGGGCTTGTGTACATATGGATGTATGGTTTGCGAATAAACTTTGCCCTGTGGATGCCCTGGCAAATGTACAGAGTGGGTGGTTTTATGTTTTGTTTTACGAGCTCTTGGTGATGCCTTCACGTGAAAGTATTACGGGAACCCCGAATGTGATGATGGTTGGTCAATCTGGGCTGATTCTGGATGCAGAGATGGCGCTCCATTTTTAGCAAGCAGGTGATGATGATCGGCAATGCATGGCACCGACTGCAATGGTCGTGTTTTGGTAAGTCATGATGATGTGGGCAGTTCTTACATTCATCTGGAAGTCGTGGACGCTGCACATGAACTTGAAAAGTAAGGTAATGAAAGGGTAATGGTGGCCATCATTGAGGCTTTAAAAGAAAAAAAAAATATCCAAGTGGCCAGCTTGTAGGAGACCACTTGGCCATTTGTATTGCTGCTGCCAACGCCTTTGCCAGCGCAATGGGTTTGTCTAGAGGGTTGGCGAAGAATGGCTAGTTGGTTTTTGAGAGTGTGGTTGCCGCCTTGGAGAAAAAATGACTCTCTGACCAGCGTGGGAGAGCTAGGGGGGAAGGGAGACTCCCTAGGATTGTGGGAGAAAACAGACAGTATGGTTGCTGCCTTGTGAGAGAGGGGCTGGAGTGGAGCCGGACGGAGGGTGGCTGGCACAGCCGCGATGCAGCAGAGAGAGGGCTACTGACAGTGTGGAGAGCGCCCTGGGTTAGCTGCTGTGCAGGTGCTGGAGATGGCTGGCAACGTCAACGGGCTCTGGGTTTGAGGCCGCCTTCTAGGTGAAGGATGTTTCTTTGAAGCGTGTGCAGAGCAAGAGGAGCTGACGAGCTGCAGAGGCTGCTGTTCGCAACACACAGAGGCGTGGCTGCGGGCAACGACTGGAGGCTGGTGAAGAGAGAGAGAGCCGCCTTGGTCGTGTTGGCGCCGCTAGCTAGTGGCAAAGAGGTGAGAGGAACTGGGGCCTCTGGTTTTGAGCCGCTGATAGAGCTGGTAGCACGCCAGAGAGAAGGAGGTGTGTGGTTAGCGCAGCCGGATGCGCAAGACGAGAGACCTTGGAATTGGTTTTGTCCACCAGAGGGGCTGTCTAGCGAGGGGTTGGTACCGTCAGAAGGTACCCATCTCAGTGGTGTTAGTTTTTTCTTGTTACAGAGAAGAGAGTTGGGTCGGCGTTGGTGTAGCTGAAGGTGACGGGCAGAGAAAGTGTGAGAAGAGAGTTGGGTCGGCGTGAGAAGAGAGTTGGGTCAGCGTTGGTGCAGCTAAAGGTGACGGGCAGAGAAAGAGCCGCCAAGGTGTAGGCTGAAGAGAGGGTCGCAGAGCAGTGCATGAAAGACTGGTGATTACTGGGAGGCCGCCTTTCGCAGAGTAGTGCATGAAAGATTGGCGACAGTGTGAGAAGAGAGTTGGGTCGGCGTTGGTGCAGCTGCCATAAGCAAGATTGATGCTATGAAGGAAGAGCAACACCAGAAGACTGTGAATGATGTTAATGCTATGGATGAGATTATGGATGCTGTGATAGATGAATTTCTTATTGGCCTTGATAAAGGTGAGCATACAAGAACTGAGGTGGATGCTTTGACAATGGTGCCTTTTGAAGGGGAGTTTGTTTTGTCTATAGTGGTTGGCTTTAATGGTGATGTTTCTTATGTTGATGGACAAGAAAGTGTTATGGCACAGCAGGTTTTTTTTGATGAAGCTTTCATCAGTTATTACCCTCAGCAGGAATTGCTTCACTAGTTCTCCAATGTTGACCATATCAGTGATTTTGGAATTGAGATGAGGCAGGATGGTATATATGTCAGGAGCTTTGTTTCCAGAAGTTCTTATGTTATGCCGTGGAATGTGGGAAGGAAAGTTATGCCTTGGGAAGAGGACAGTGTTTCTTTGATCACATGGAATAGAGATGTTTTGGTTACTTTGTATGATGCTCAAAGGATTGACGGAGGAAAACGTGGTCATATGCTTTTTGCTACTGATCATAAATGATTCAGCAAGGAAAGGGTTGGGCAAAGTATGTCAGGCAAAAATCTGAGAAGTGTTTTGGGCTTGTGTACATATGGATGTATGGTTTGCGAATAAACTGCGAATAAACTTTGCCCTAGTGGATGCCCTGGCAAATGTACAGAGTGGGTGGTTTTATGTTTTGTTTTACGAGCTCTTGGTGATGCCTTCACGTGAAAGTATTACGGGAACCCCGAATGTGATGATGGTTGGTCAATCTGGGCTGATTCTGGATGCAGAGATGGCACTCCATTTGTAAGATTCCTCCCCAGCCTCTCAAAATGTCCAGCATCTTCCCCTGTAATTAATCCCTCTTCAGAAATATAAAAGACTTGTTTCTAACTGTTTTAACCTAGAGAGAGAAAATATTATAGAGAGAGAATATTCAAATATTTAATATTTTTGGATAGAAAACTATCTCATCTTATTAAAAATAAGTTCCCCTGAAACAGAAATTCAAAAAGAACTTTCCAATGTGCAATTGGAATTAATTGGAAATGGGTATAAAGGACCTTAGCCTAAGGGTCTAGATTTTCAGAAATTTTTGGATTATGGTCCAATTAAGGTTCCTATGGGCCAATAGCATCAATCCATGTGTAGGGAGGAGATAAATCCAATTTGTAAAAGAAGATACCCAAAAATGAGTAAATGCTCACATAAGATGAAGAGTTGAAAATGTACAAGGTTTATTAGTAAAAAACTATGAGCAATATTAAAAATATGAGATATTTTGGGTATTTAAGATTATGGATGTGCATGACTATTAAATTTCAAAGCAAGGTTTTTCTTTGTAAGTTTAGGTTGAAGCGATCTTTTTGCTAAAAATGAGTAAATGCTCACATAAGATGAAGAGTTGAAAATGTACAAGGTTTATTAGTAAAAAACTATGAGCAATATTAAAAATATGAGATATTTTGGGTATAATGATTCCATTTCGACACATATGTAAGGAAGGGGAGTTCTTTAAAGGAGGTGCATATTTCACATAAGACGAAGAGTTGAAAATGTACAAGGTTTATTAGTAAAAAACTATGAGCAGTATAATGATTCTATTTTGACACATATGTAAGGAAGGGGAGTTCTTTAAAGGAGGTGCATATTTCACATGCTTGAATGAGTTTTAAACTCATAAAAATTGAGATATTTCATCTCTCCTCTCTCCTCATTCAAGTCTAGTTCCAAAAAGTTAGCTTAACTGACCTAAAAATGGTCAAATATTGACCAAACTGATTTAGAAAATTCTAGAATCAGTTTGTTTGGTTAGGAGCTCAATTTTTCCTATAAATAGAAGTCTCCTCCTTGTTGAAAAATATATAGTGTTTATGCATCGTTACTCTACTCCACCTAAGCCAAGAACTGTGAATTTATTAATAATTCACTAGTTTTTGGAGCTTCCTCTTTCTTCAATCCCCATTGGTAGCTCCATCAACATACTTAACCAATTGATTGGTTGGGGGCCTCTACCGTGAACAAAGAATCAAGCAATTTGTAAGGTAATTAGTGAATTTTGATCATTTTCTATAATTTCTCAATGTTTCTCTCTTCTCAACCCCTCTCAAGCTTGAGAAGCTTAATTGGAATGGTTTTTGAATGTTATTGAAGTTAATTGATGAATGGTAGTGATGAAGAGTTACATAATTTGATGAATGCTATTGAAGTTAATTGATTAATGATAGTTAAGAATTACATAAATTTTCATTTATGCTTAATTCAAATGGTTTTTATGAAATTTCTCTCTCTCACTCAAGAAATGGTCATACTCATGACCCATTCTCAATCCAAATGAAGCTTTTCATAAAGCTTTTCCTTAATCCAAGATTAATCTATACTTAAGGCCAAATTAATGGCTTTTTTCTATGCTTTTAGTTTATGTATATTGATGATTCAATCCATTATGGATTGATGATCCAATTAGAGACCATTCTAATTATTTCCTTAATGATAAGTTTTATCCCTTAGAAAAAATTAAGATTTATCAGTCATAGTAGCGGAGCTATGGCAAAATTTTTATAAAAGTTATGCATAAAATAATTTCATTCAAAGCATAAAAAGAGGACTTCCTACCATATTCTAGGAATTATCATCCTAGATTAATTGAAGATATTCATTGTAATCATAGAGAAATTGATTTTTATATTATGCATAATTGATTTTCATGCATAGAGGTATGCATAATAGATTATCATTTTAACATAAAAGTGTTACTTTTATCATAATTAGATTTCATGCATAGAGGTATGCATAAAAGATTATTATTTTGATGTAAAAGTGTTACTTTTAGCATAATTGAATTTCATGCATAGATGTATGCATAAAAGATGATTATTTTATTATAAAAGTGTTATTTTTATCATATTTGGATTTCATGCATAGAGGTATGCATAAAAGTTGATTATTTTATTATAAAAGTGTTACTTTTATCACAATTGAATTTCATGCATAGAAGTATGCATAAGAAATTATTATTTTATTATAAAAGTGTTACTTTTAGCATAATTGAATTTCATGCATAGAAGTATGCATAAGAGTTTATTATTTTATTATAAAAGTGTTACTTTTATCATATTTGGATTTCATGCATAGAGGTATGCATAAAAGTTGATTATTTTACTATAAAAGTGTTACTTTTATCACAATTGAATTTCATGCATAGAAGTATGCATAAGAGTTGATTATTTTATTATAAAAGTGTTACTTTTATCACAATTGAATTTCATGCATAGAAGTATGCATAAGAGTTTATTATTTTATTATAAAAGTGTTACTTTTATCATATTTGGATTTCATGCATAGAGGTATGCATAAAAGTTGATTATTTTATTATAAAAGTGTTACTTTTATCACAATTGAATTTCATGCATAGAAGTATGCATAAGAGTTGATTATTTTATTATAAAAGTGTTACTTTTATCATAATTGGATTTCATGCATAGAAGTATGCCAAACGAAAAAGATATTCTTTTTATACTAAAAGTGTGATTTTCATCATAAATGGATTTTATGCATAACTTAGATGCATAAGAGAAATTCTTTTATTCTAAAAGTGTAATTCCTACCAAATTGAATTTATGCATAAGAAGATGCATAAAAGATTGATTTTAAATTTAAAAGTGTCATTCTCATCTAAATTGAATTTATGCATAGGAAAATGCATAAAAGATTGAAATTTAATTCAAAAGTGTCATTTTCATTTAAAATGAATTTATGCATAGAAAGATGCATAAAAGATTGATTTTTACTTCGAAAGTATTAATCTCCTTTAATAGAATTTATGCATAAATAAATGTGTAAAGAAATCTTATATCAAATATAAGAATTCTCTTGTATTCTATGAATAGATATGAGATGTAATAGGATGTGATAAGAGGTGTATAAGATGTGATAAGAGGTGATAAGATGAATTAAGATGTGATAAGATGTGTATGGGATGAGGTAAGAAGTGTATGTGATAGGATAAGATGTATATGGGTTGTGATAGGGCGAGAATGGATGTGATGTAAAAGATTAGATGTGAAGGCATATGGGGCTATATGAATGGGAATGTGGAAATGGATGTATGCATGTAGATGTGGATGTATGAATGTGAAAAATAGATGTATGCATGAAGATGTATATGCATAGATGTGAATGTGGATGTAGATATGGATGTATAAATGTGAATGGGAATGTGGATGTGGATGTATGTGAATGTGGATGTAGATGTGGATGTATAGATGTGAATGTGGAATGTGGATGTGGATGTATGTATGTATGTGGATGTAGATGTGGATGTATAGATGTGAATGGGAATGTGGATGTGGATGTATGTGAATGTGGATGTAGATGTGAATGTATAGATGTGAATGTGGAATGTGGATGTGGATGTATGTATGTATGTGGATGTAGATGTGGATGTATAGATGTGAATGGGAATGTGGATATGGATGTATGTATGTATGTGGATGTGGATGTATGAATGAGGACGTGATAGTGGATGTATGCATGTGGATGTGGATGTGGATGTATGGATGTGGATATGGATGTGTATGTATGAATGTGGATATGGGATGTGGATGTATATGTATGAATGTGGATATGAATGTGGATATGGATGTGTATGTATGAATGTGGATATGGGATGTGGATATGGATGTGTATGTATGAATGTGGATATGGGATGTGGATGTATAAATGAGGATGTGAAAATGGATGTATGCATATAGATGTGGATGTATGGATGTGAATGTGAATGTGTATATGAATTAATGTGTCGTCGATATGAGGAAATGGATGAGAATGAGTACACATTGAATGGAATGTGGAATAAGTAATGTGGACTAAGGAGGGATAATGTGGAAAGACGAGAATTCGATTTAGAAACTGTATTTTGTGACTATTTGTAAATGACTATTTTATGTCAAGAATGCTGGGGAAGCATTTTGACCGTCTTGTGGATTAAGGTCATGAAGACCAAACTGTTAAAGTTGCAACTGCTGACGGAGAGTCAATGGAGGACGTCTCGCGTAGCAAGGTCGACCGAGGTCTTGACCAGCCTCGGTTCGATTTAAATGGTGAGCTTCCAGTACGGTGGATGAGGGACCAAGGAAGCGGCCTATGAGTGAAGCGCTAGGTCACCTGTGAAGGATCCTAGAGGGTGCTGACCATACGGTGCTCGGGCTCTGGGTCGCCGAAGATACCCACACGTGCGTCGTGGAAGATATTGGAATAAAGAATAAGAATTATTTTCTGAAACCGGGCATGGATTTGGTTGATTGACCTTGCTGGTTCTCAACGGATGAGTCCATGGCTCTTTTATATGGATCTGTGGGATGATCTTGCTGATCTTCCACGGAGATTCCATTCTATTATATGAATATATTGCCGGTTACTATGAGCTAGGAACTATGGAAAAGGCCCCTGAGTGAACAGGTGGTGAGCGTTCTGGTTGCCAATGATGCCATAAGTATACCGATGAATGAATGACTGGAAATAAGGATTCAACCAGAGACTATGAGGATTGTCATCAGTGACATAATGGTTTCATTAAAGGATTGTTTTAAAGTTAGCTGATGCTAAGAAAAAGGCAATTTCATATTGGGTGTGTAAGTGGTGTGACTAGTTTTATGTTTACATGAACTTCCGGCTAGGGGGCCTTGGAACTCTTTTCCTTGGTACCCGGGAAAAAACCTAACCAAATTCTTAATTGGATCCCATCACTACAGTGGTTGGGCGGTTGGCTAACCCATGGGACTGGATGGGGTTAGGCTGGACTGATGGATCCGTAAATCGAGATTTAATTTCTATTATTACGATAGATGAAGTAAATCCCGGATAGTAATTGTTCTATGGATAGGAATCAACGGCTGTGCCTCTTGATGGGAAAAAAATGTTGATCCCAATGATCCAAGTGCAAGTTTCTTCCTTGATCTGACCAAGTACCGTTAGAGGTGCAGTCGGATCAGCTTGATCATTAATGATCTTGACTACGTTAGAGTAAAAAGTTATCCTGGTGGAATCGCCCGTGCTTTCCGGGTAAGGGAAGTATTTCCGGGTTCGGTTTTGGAAAAACGGACGGATTAGTCTCTTGTCCGGATATGCGTGGACGAGGCCCCGAGTGTGGGACCCTGCCCCGCGCAAGAAGTGCTACTTCCGCTGCTAGTACCCCGAATCCGTTGCGCGGTGGGGACAGGGATCTTACACCATTTTTAGCAAGCAGGTGATGATGATCGGCAATGCATGGCACCGACTGCAATGGTCGTGTTTTGGTAAGTCATGATGTAGCTGATGGAAGGCTGTGGGCAGTTCTTACATTCATCTGGAAGTCGTGGATGCTGCACATGAACCTGAAAAGTAAGGTAATGAAGGGGTAATGGTGGCCATCATTGAGGCTTTAAAAGAAAATAAAAAAAATAATATCCAAGTGGCCAGCTTATAGGAGACCACTTGGCCGTTTGTATTGCTGCCAACGCCTTTGCCAGCGCAATGGGTTTGTCTAGAGGGTTGGCGAAGAGTGGCCAGTCGGTTTTTGAGGGTGTGGTTGCCGCCTTGGAGAAAAAATGACTCTCTGACCAGCATGGGAGAGCTAGGGGGGAAGGGAGACTCCCTGGGATTGTGGAGAGAAAACAGACAGTATGGTTGCTGCCTTGTGAGAGAGGGGCTAGAGTGGAGCCGGACGGAGGGTGGCTGGCACAGCCGCGATGCAGCAGAGAGAGGGCTACTGACAGTGTGGAGAGCGCCCTGGGTTAGCTGCTCTGCAGGTGCTGGAGATGGCTGGCAACGTCGACGGGCTCTAGGTTTGAGGCCGCCTTCTAGGTGAAGGATGTTTCTTTGAAGCGTGTGCAGAGCGAGAGGAGCTGACGAGCTGCAGAGGCTTTTGTATCGCAGAGGCTGCTGGTCGCAACACACAGAGGCGTGGCTGCGGGCAACGATTGGAGGCTGGTGAAGAGAGAGAGAGAGCCGCCTTGGTCGTGTTGGCGCCGCTAGCTAGTGGCGAAGAGGTGAGAGCAACTGGGGCCTCTGGTTTTGAGCCGCTCATAGAGCTGGTAGCACGCCAGAGAGAAGGAGGTGTGTTGTTAGCACAGCCGGATGCACAAGACAAGAGAGACCTTGGTTCTGGTTTTGTCTGCCAGAGGGGCTGTCTGGCGAGGGGTTGGTACCGTCAAAAGGTAGCCATCTCGGTGGTGTTAGTTTTTTCTTGTAGAGATTGGCGACAATGCGAGAAGAGAGTTGGGTCGGCGTTGGTGCAGCTGAAGGTGACGGGAAGAGAAAGAGCCACCAAGGTGACGGGAAGAGAAAGAGCCACCAAGGTGTAGGTGAAGAGAGGGTCGCAGAGCAGTGCATGAAAGATTGGTGATTACTGGGAGGCTGCCTTTGAAACCAAAGAGTCGAGGGCTGATGGCAGTGAAGCAGAGAAGAGGGGACAGAGTGAAGCAGTGAAGGAGGGTTGCTGGCGGGGCGCCCTCTGAAGAGAAGCAGAGACCGGGAGAGAGGCTTGGTTTTCAGACGCAAGGGTGAATTCCCTTGGCAATAAATCCAAGCCAAAGTCTTGGTTTTTGGTGTAATTGCTGAGTTTATTTGAAGTGTGGTGAAGATGGGACTAGATTTCCCAAAGTGTTATGGTGTGGATGGTGCTGTTTTTGCTGAATGATCATTTTTCTATCGTGGTTTTGAGCTATCTTTCTGGTGTGGGTGGGTGGTGAACAGTGAGAAGTGTTCCAGCCGGTGGCTGGTGGTGCCCCCGCCGTTGTCGTGGTGTTTTATCAAAGTTTGGGAGGTGAAGGGCTATAGAGGCATGGTCTTTCTTTCTTTTTTTCACCTGCCATCACCACAGTAGGTCCAACAACATAGCTCAGGTTTGGCCTTGTAATGGTCATGTAGATCAAACTACCCACTATGCACGTGTATGTAGTGGGGTCCTCCAAAAGCTCACCCGTGTCTACGGAAAGCTTTGTGTTCTGCTCCAATGGCACTGAAATAGGCTTATAGCTTGTCATACCATACTTGGAAAACATGTCCAATCCATACTGCCTCTGCAGCAATAGCAAAATGCCATGAGGTGATCTCACCACCTTTATGGCCAAGAAATACCGTAGCTCACCCAAATCCTTCATCTCAAACTTCTGCTTCAAAAGCATCCTGACATCATGTATGTCTGCATCACTATCACCAGTGATAATCAAGTCATCCCACATAGATGACTAATAGCATGATCCCTCTATCTGTCTTTTTCACATATAGTAAAAAATTTGCATTGGATATCTGAAATCCAATGGTAACAAGATACTCCTCGAACTTGTTTGACCATGCTCTGGGTGCATGCTTAAAGCCATACAAGGCTTTGTGTAGCCTACACACAAAATCTGGATGTGCATCACTCTCATAACCTGGTGGCTGCATCATGTACACTTCTTCTTGCAAATCACCATGCAAGAAAGCATTCTTTACATCTATTTGATGTAAAGACCAACCCTTCGTTAGCCATAGCAATGACAATTCTCACGGCTGCCATTCTTGCAACCGGGCTGAATGTCTCCTCATAGTCTATGCCATAAGTCTGCACATAGCCCTTGGCAACCAATCTTGACTTGTACCTGTTCATTGAACCATCAGCATTGTGCTTGATTATACACCCGCTTACATCTAATTGCCTTCTTTTTCTAAGACAAAGGCACTAACTCCCATGTTGCATTTGCATCCAATGCTTCCATCTCCTTATCCATGGCATCTTCCCATTTCTTATTTTCAATTTCCTGCTCAAAGCAAGTGGGCTCAACCTCCTGTATTGCTTTTACCATCATGTAAGCATAATGATGGGCTGTATATCCATCATATCTCAACTTGTCAACAGGGTATCTAACCCTCGTAGACCTACATGCACTTGGATCACTGCCAGGTGTCCTCAAAATAGCCCTGGTTCTCCTTACACCAGGAGTAACCACAGACGGAATGCCAAGCTCCTCATCAAGGTTCTACTCAGAGCCACTAGAGTCACCATCCACATATGAGTGACTTGCTGACAGATCATGCACAAAAGGTTGATCTACCTTTTCCTTCCTCCCTTTTCGCGCGTGACACCTGTGTACCTGCATCATTCCTCAACCTGCCTGACCATGGGCTCTGACCATGGGCTCTGACCATGGGCTAACATTGGATCCACTGCTCGAGGACTCCCCAGGTCCACTTAGCACCTATGATTGGTGCTCTATATGTGGTGCAACATCAGTACTTCTTACATCTGCATCTTTTGTTGCCTTCACTACTGGTGCATACTAGCTACTCATCTCATCGAGGACAACATCTCTGCTTTCTCGCATCTCATGAGTGGTAGAGTTATAGCATCTATAACCTTTTTGCTCCATAGCATAACCAATGAAGATGCATTTCTCTGCCTTTGGATCCAAATTTGTTCTCACTTCATCAGGAACATGTAAATATGCAATACACCCAAACACTTTCAAGTGAGACACATTCGGTCTTATGCCTGTAAACTTTTGTTCAGGAGTCATACCATGAACAGCTGCAGTGAGTGTCCTATTCATAATGTACACACAACAATTGCTACTGTTTCTGCCCAAAAGTAATGTGGCATAAGGCATGTGCACTTCTGCAATGTGCCTCTTTTGCCTTTCTACAACACCATTCTATTGCGGAGTGTACATGAATGTAAACTGCCTCTTGATTCCCTGCTTTCTCAGGAAATTGCTGAACTTATTGGAGAAATATTTTCCCTACCATGTGATCTTAGGAATTTTATTTGCATGCTACATCCTTCAAGACACACTTTTATTTTCCCTACCATGTGATCTTAGAAATTTTATTTGCATGCGATATCCTTCAAGACACACTTTTCAAGATATAGTCACTTTATGTCCACCCAAACGGTTCCCCATGGACATAAAACTACGGATATCTAGACAAAAGACTAATCCCTTGGTTCTTCCAAAACCGAACTCGAAAAAACTTCCCTTGCCCGAAAAGCATGGGCGATTCCTCTAGATATTTTTACTCTAACGTAGTCAGCAGCCTTAACTTACTGAACTGATCTGACCGAACCCGTAAGTCCCATAGTCAGATCAAGGAAAAGATTGCACTTGGACAATAGAGACCAATGCTTTTTTCCTCATTGAGAGGCACAGCCGTTGATTCTTTTCCATAGAACAATTTTTATCCGGGATTTACTTCATCTATCATTCCATAACAGAATTGAGTCTCAATTTTAGAGATCCATCAGTCCACCCCATCCAGTCCCATGGGTTAGCCAACCGCCCAACCACTGTGGTGATAGGATCCAATTAAGAATTTGGTTAGGTTTTGTCCCAGGTACCAGGGAAAAGAGTTCCCAGGCCCCCTAGCCGGATATTCATGCAAACTTAAAACTAGTCACACCACTTACACACCCAATATTGAAATTGCCTTTTCACAGAATCAGCTGTCTTTAAGACAATCATTTAATGAAACCATTGTGTCACTGATCATAATCCTCAAGATCTCTGGTTGAATCCTTATTTCCAATCATTCCTTCATCGGTGTACCTATGGCATCATTGGCAACCAGAACGCTCACCACCTATCCACTCAGGGGCCTTTTCGATAGTTCCTAGCTCATAGTAACCGGCAATATATTCACATATCAAAATGGAATCTCCGTTGAAGATCAACAAGATCAACCAGCGGACCCATATAAAAGAGCCATGGACTCATCCGTTGAGGAACAGCAAGGTCAATCAACCAGATCCATGCCCGAATTCAGAAAACAACTCTTACTCCTTGTTCCAATATCTTCCTCGAGGCACGTGTGGGTATCTTCCGTGACCGAGAGAGCAGCCCGAGCACCGTATGGTCAGCACCCTCTAGGATCCTTCACAGGTGACCTAGCGCTTCACTCATAGGCTGCTTCCTTGGTCCCTCATCCACCGTACCGAAAGCTCACCATTTTAATCGAACCGAGGTTGGTCAAGATCTCGGCCCTGGCCTTCCTACGCGAGACGTCCTCCGTTGACTCTCCGTCATCAGCTATTGCAACTTTATCAGATTAGGTCTACACGACCTCATTCACAAGACGGTCAAAATGCTTCCCCAACATTCTTGACATAAAACAATCATTTAAAAACATGTCATAAATACAATTTCTATAACGAACTCTCATCTTTTCCACCTTGTTCCATCATCAATCCACACATTATTTAATTCCACATTCATTTCATAAGTATTCCTATTCTCATCCAATCACATCATTTTCATCTCATCACATCTTTCCTTAATTTATCCTCATCAAATCTCATCCACTTGCATCTACCCATATCCACATCTCATCACATCACATTCATTCACATCACATCCATTCACTCACATCACATCCATTCACACCACATCACATTCACTCACATCTCATCCATTCACACCACATCACATTCACTCACATCTCATCCATTCACACCACATCACATTCACTCACATCTCATCCATTCAGACCACATCACATTCACTCACATCACATCTCATTCATTTTACCTCACATCTCATTCATTCACATCTATCCCGATTCACATCCCATCGCATCACATTCATTCATATCCATCACATTCATTCTCATTCTCATCACCATCATATCACATCACTTCTATCCACATCATATCTTATTCATACACATCTCATCTCATTCATCCACATCTGTCCAATCGTTCACATGTGCGACTACTCACATCTATCCATACATTCATATCTATCACTTCACATCCATATATATTCATGTCACATCTCATCCCTTTACATACATCACATCTCATCACATTCTTTCACATACACATCTCATCACATTCTTTCACATACACATCTATATCCATTCTTTCACATACATCCACATCCATTCTTTCACATACTCATTCACATCCATTCTTCACATACACATTCACATCCATTATCATCACATACATTCACTCACATCCCATATCATTCATTTACGTTCTGATTCACATGACATGACATCTCATCCATTCATTCACATTTATCTGATTCACATCACATCTCATCACATCTATTCACCTCACATCTCATCACCTCTATTCACATCCATCCATTCATTCATTCATCTATCTGATTCACATCACATCTCATCACATCTATTCACCTCACATTCTCATCACCTCTATTCACATCATATCCATCCATCTATCAGATTCACATCACATCTCATCACATCTATTCACCTCACACCTCACATTCTCTTCACCTCTATTCACATCACATCCATCCATCCATTCATTCCCATCTATCAGATTCACATCACATCTCATCACATCTATTCACCTCACATTCTCTTCACCTCTATTCACATCACATCCATCCATCCATTCATTCCCATCTATCTGATTCACATCACATCTCATTACATCTATTCACCTCACATTCTCATCACCTCTATTCACATCACATCTATCCATCCATTCATTGTCATCTACTATCTGATTCACATCACATCTCATCACATCTATTCACCTCACATTCTCATCACCTCTATTCACATCACATCCATCCGTCCTTCATTCCCATCTATCTGATTCACATCACATCTATTCATAGAATTTAAACATAGAATTTAAGAGAATTCTAATTTTGATATAAAGATTCTTTACGCATCTATTTATGCATAAAAATAAACTTCAGTGGGATTCTGAATAAAAATCCTTTTATGCATCTATTTATGCATAAATTCAAATTTAAGGAAAATAACACTTTTGAAATAAAATTAAATCCTTTATGCATCTTTCTATGCATGAAATCAATTTTAATGAAAATAACAATTTTGATATAAAAATAAATCCTTTTAATGAAAATAACACTTTTGAAATAAAAATGATCTTTTATGCATTTTTTAATGCATAAAATCAATTTTAATGAAAGTAACACTTTTGAAATAAAAATAAATCTTTTATGTATCTTTCTATGCATGAAACCAGTTTTAAACCAGTTTTAAATGAAAATAACACTTTTGAAATAAAAATAAATCCTTTATGCATCTTTCTATGCATACAGTTAATTTTAATGAAAATAACACTTTTGAAATAAAAATAAATCTTTTATGCATCTTTCTATGCAAAAAAATCAATTTTAATGAAAATAACACTTATGAAATAAAAATAAATCCTTTATGCATCTTTCTATGCATATAATCAATTTTAATGAGAATAACACTTTTGAAATAAAAATAAATCCTTTATGCATCTTTCTATGCATAAAATCAATTTTAATGAGAATAACACTTTTGAAATAAGAATAAATCCTTTTTGCATCTTTCTATGCATAAAATCAATTTTAATGAGAATAACACTTTTGAAATAAGAATAAATCCTTTATGCATCTTTCTATGCATAAAATTAATTTTAATGAGAAGAACACTTTTGAAATAAGAATAAATCCTTTATGCATCTTTCTATGCATAAAATCAATTTTAATGAGAATAACACTTTTGAAATAAAAATAAATTCTTTATGCATCTTTCTATGCATAAAATCAATTTTAATAAAAATAATGCTTTTATAATAAAAATTTCCATTATGCATCTTTCTATGCATAGAAATTAATTTCAATGAAAAAACACTTTTATAAAATAAAATTTTCATTATGCATCTTTCTATGCATAGAAATTAATTTCAATAAAAATATTTCTTTTATAATAAAATTTTCATTATGCATCTTTCTATGCATAGAAATTAAATTAAATGAAAACAACACTTTTATAATAAAAATTTTCATTATGCATCTTTCTATGCATAGAAATTAAATTCAATAATTAATATCAGTAATATCCATGCATATTCATAAGTGAATATGTACATGGAGTAAATTAGAATATTTCTTTTAGAATGCACAAGCGGTGGGAATTACTCTTTTGGAATAACATAAAAATAAACTTTCTTTTCCACAAAATTCTACAAAATTTTGCCATAACCTCCTTTGTATGGCTGACCATTTCTCATTTTTAACATTCTTTTTTCAATTTAAATTAACCCCAATTAGATGTAAAGGACTCTAATCTACTCAATTCTCACTTTTCAAGAGAGTAAACAATAAGAAAAGTTTAAATAATCTTTTTGTTAAACATTCTAGGATAAAGAAAGGCAGAATTGTAAGGAAGAGAAGGGGATGGCCTTTTCATCAAGGCATAGCATCAGAATTTACTTTAATCATTTATGAAACAAGAAAAATCAAGAAAACCATAGATTTAAATTTAAAAAGTAAGAAAACCATAGATTTAAATTTAAAAAGTAAGAAAAATTTAACTTACATAGAGTTGTAATCTTTCCTTTGGGTTGAGGGATTGAGGATTCTACTCTTGTTTGAAGCAAGAGTGGCCACCAATTACTTTGGAGAGGATTAAGCCAAAAACAATTGAATTATCAAGAAAATTCAATGTAATTGGCTCTGGGTAGGAGCAGAGTAACAGTGCATACACACCATTAACCTTTTACAAAGAGGGAGGCTTCTATTTATAGAAAAAAGTGAGCCTCTAACCAAGCAAACTGATTCTAGAATTTTCCATATCAATTTGGTCACTTTTTAACCATTTTTGGTCAGTTTATGTAAGGTTCCCCCCTTCCAAAATAGGGGAAACACTTAAGATAGTCTACTAAGTCTTAACTTGGAGAAAATTTCCTACTCATTGTTTGACACCTTGACCATGTAGAGATTCAAGGATACGATTCATAGGTAAGACCTAGTTCTATCCTGTAGGGGGAGCGTGATCTTCTAAAAATCAAATCACCCATAGGGTAATTGATCATAAATTGGGCAGCTACTAGACTTGATTTCTAGAGGCAACGCTTTTTTCCTCATCCATGCAAGGCACAGCCGCCGCTGGACTAGTCTTCTAGAATAAAGTGTCCAAGAACCTATTTATCTAGCGTAGGGCTTTCACTTAATCTGTTGGAAAGCTACCCGACTAATCAGGTCCACCTGTCCGTAGGATGGTGCCGTCGGGGCATTCCATTCTCCCACTTTCCACCCTACTCGCGTCAATTTGTTTTCTAATTAATCCTACCACACTGTTTGACATAAATAAACATGTTTTTTAATTAAGACCCTTTTCACAAGGTTTGTTAAAACAGCCTTTTTCCAAAGTACAATAATGCCAAAGACAAGATTTATAAAAAAGTTTATACATGAATCAATTTCATACAAGCCAAACCGGCTCTCTTATTCTTTTCCTTTATACTGCCGATGATCTAGAATTCGGCCTTCCAGCCTCTATATGCTGGGCAAAACCCTACGGGACCATACACCTCATCGTCGGCTCGCCGCTGTTGGCGAGGACTCAAGCCGGGGCCTGTCGCCCTCTCAGGCTCCATCACTCGATCCTCCCGCCCCTTAGAGGGATGTCTGTGCAACTAGGGTGGGCTAATTCACCGTACTAGCCTGGGCCCTCAGAACTAGGCAGCATCACAATCACTCGCGGTAAACCTCATTCTCTCAATGGTATGAGAGATACCATGGGCCAACTCCGGGCCTTACTAACGTCTTCGCCATCCGGCTATACAAGCACAAGAATGGGGCATCGTCAAGGCAGGGAGAGTTGTACCTGTATCTTAATTTAACCAAGATAAGAATCCATTTGCTCACTAAACCATAGGACTAGAATCCATGTTACCTTCTTAAGAAAACAATCCTTTTCATAAAGATTTTAGCATTTCAACTTGAGATTGCGAGATAAGACATTCTTTATTAAGGCATATGCTGTTGTTTAAAAGAATACAAACTTTAACTAGTAAATCAATCAAATAGATCACTATTAATAATTAATAGAGAAGCCGGGGCCATACCTCAACCCCTAAGAATGATATATAATTGAAAAACAAAATATGTATATACCTTATAGAAATTTATCGTTTATCGTTGCCTTTGCTCGTTTTAACAAGAGCTTTAGAACTTGACATATGAGAATAGAGTCTTCTAATACCTTCTCTTACGAGATTGAAATCATCCAATCATCCCCAAGCTTTATCTCCTCGTACTGTGACTCTTCTCTCTTTCTAAGGTCTATGGCAAAATAGCCTTCTCTTACAGGGCTAAGGCATACTATTCTTTCTCTAAAAGAAAAGCTGTGGAGTTTTGGTCTCTTCCTCCGAAAGACCATAGCAATCTAACCTTCTCTTCTAAGATATTAGATAAGAATGAAGGGATATATATATCTCAAGCTCTAGGATTACCTCGAGGCTACTTGCTGCCTTCTTACAATTTTCTCTGTGTAGAGACCCTGACAGAATCAGAAAATTGTTTTGGCCATAACTCTCTAATAAAAACTCAGAATATGGTCATATAACCAGTCAAAAGAACCGGAAGATATCTAGTCTACAAGCTAGCGTGGGCAAAATAGGCAAAAACGTCTGTATATAGCCACAAACGCGCCATCTTTAGAAACGCGTTGCTTTTCTATATTTTTAGTATGTATGGACTCTAAATATGTAAAAGTACTCTAAATATGACCTCTTATCACCTAAATTTGAATTTCTATTTTTTGGAGATACTTATCTCTTAATAGACTTATTCTTGTCTTCTTATTTCTTTTAGGATTTTAGGAGCTAATATTTTTATTCTAACACTTTCCTAATATTTATAGCCTTATTGTGTCACTTTTCTCTAAGTACACTCTCTTTCCTTATTGAAATCTATATTAAAAGAGACATATATATACATGGCTTGGGAGGGACCTTACAGTTTAGCTTACTCTTTGGATCTAGTTGAAACAGGAGAGAGGAGAGATGAAAATATCTCATTGGATCTAGTTGAAACAGGAGAGAGGAGAGATGAAAATATCTCATTATTTATGAGTTTAAAAATCCCCCACACATGTGAAATAGGCGCCTCCTTCATGAGGGGAAATCCCTACATTGAGGTTTTAAAATGCATCATTTCTTCTAAATATCTCCTCTTTTTTAACTAATAAACCTTATCCTTAGTCAACTCTTCATCTTATGTGAGCATTTACTCATTTTTGGGGGTTTTTCTTTTATTCTTCAATTTATCTCCTCCCTACATTTGGATTAATCTTATTGGCCCATATGAACCTTAATTGGAGCATAATTCATAAATTTTTGAAAATCTAGACCCTTAGGCTAAGGTCCTTTGTGGGATCCCACTGCCCCCTCCGCGCACACCAGATTCCCAGAAGCTGGCAACGGAAGCTGGCAACGGAAGTAGCTCCCTCATGCGCGGCGAGGCAGGGTTTCCTACTCGGGGCCTCGCCCTCCAATGTCTGGGCAGCACGAGACTAAGCTGGTGGTCATTCCGAAAACCGAAACCGGGAAAATTTTCCATGCTCGAAAACGGGGACGATTCCACCATTTTGAATTTCTTAACGAATTTTCATAACGAGGTCAAGATACTGAACTAACCTTCATCTGATTAAACCAGATAGAAGGAAAACTATTACAGACTTATCTTGAAAAGAAATCAACGCTTTTTTCCTAATTGAATCAGGCACAATCGTTGATCTATTCATTTGAGAAGTCTTCAGGTTATTATTTAACTATTCAAGTTCTAAGCGTATTCCTATTAATAAATTTTATTATTAAAACTCTACTAATTCTAGCCTAACCCCATCCGGCCCATGGGTTAGCCACCGCCCAACCATTAGAATTGGTAGAACCAGACAAGTACTCACCCACCCATAATTGAATGCCTTTCTTAACTTTTGCTTTAGAATATAGATACACACACACTCCTCTTTAAACTTTAACTTTTGCTTTAGAATATAGATACACACACACTCCTCTTTAAACTTTAACTTATAAAACAATCCATTGACAAACAATTATTGGTTACTGATATCATAACTCAAAATTTCCATCCAGTTCCTTGTTTCTCAAAAACAGGTATCACTCTGGACACTCTCTGTCGAGACCAACTGGTCAGCCAACAAGATCCAGTAACAGATTACAATAATTTTTTGTCATCATATATATATATATCTTCCATGAAATATGCATGGGTGTCCTAAGCACCGCGAGCCCGTGCATCGCTTGGTCAGAACCCTCCACGATCCTCCTTAGGTGTCATGGCTATTCACTCAGGGAGGACCGCTTTGTCGGCCCTCACCCATCGTACCAGAAGCACACCATTTTTCACCATACCAAGGCTGGTTAAGACCTGGGTAGGTTTTTGCCGCGTGAGCCATCCTTTGAACACTCCCCGCCAGCTGTTGCAAATCGAACTTTCCTTAGAAAAACACATATACCAAATGCTCTCTCCCCAGTATTCTGGCGTAAGACACTCCTTTAAGAAAACAGGATTTCTATGCAAGTTTTTAGTTTTGAGTTTCTTTTGAATACAATGAGTATATCTTAAATCCATATCCCAAGACTTTCTGATTGCAGGTCTGAATTCCAAACAGAATTCCTCGAATTCTGTAACCTTGATCCTCAGATCCGAATCAAAGGGTCTTAACTTGATTTCAGATTCGGTGGGTGATTTGAGTGTATTTTCCTAAATTGGTCACATCGTCTTTTCTTGAAACTGACGAAGGAGTTATGTCTTGGTCATAGTCTGATTCAGGGTTTGAGTCTGGAAAGGTTCTCCCTGAACTATCTTTCTCGAAGGGTAATATTTCAATTACTACTTTACTGAATTTCATTCATTGAGTATTTGCTTAACTGAATTCAAAACTAATCACGAATTCTTATGAGGAATAAATTAATCATTTATCTAAAAGTCCGACTTCGATAGTTTTTTTGAGTTTTCTCATTACCATCCTAGAGAACATGAAACGGTAGAATTTTCTCTCACCACACAAAGTATTTACTTATTCATTTACCAATATTCATGGGATTTAAACATAGGATTAAAGAGAACTCTTATTTTGATATAAAAATTCTGTATGCATCTATTTATGCATAAAATCGAACTTTTATGGAAATAACACTTTTATATAAAAGAAAATCCTTTTATGCATAAAAATCAATTTTTATGAAATTAACACTTTTATAATAAAAAAATTCTTTTATGCATCTATTTATGCATAAAAATCAATTTTGATGAAAGTAACACTTTTATAATTAAAAAAAATTCTTTTATGCATAAAAATCAATTTTGATGAAAGTAATACTTTTATAATAAAAAAATTCTTTTATGCATCTATTTATGCATAAAAATTAATTTTGATGAAAGTAACACTTTTATAATAAAAAAAATTCTTTTATATGCATCTATTTATGCATAAAAAACAGTTTTGATGAAAGTAACACTTTTATAATAAAAAATTCTTTTATGCATCTATTTATGCATAAAAATCAATTTTGATGAAAGTAACACTTTTATAATAAAAATTTTCTTTTATGCATCTATTTATGCATAAAAATTAATTTTGATGAAAGTAACACTTTTATAATAAAAAAATTTCTTTTATGCATCTATTTATGCATAAAAATCAATTTTGATGAAAGTAACACTTTTATAATAATAAAAAATTCTTTTATGCATCTATTTATGCATAAAAATCAATTTTGATGAAAGTAACACTTTTATAATAAAAAATTTCTTTTATGCATCACTTTATGCATAAAAATCAATATTGGTGAAAGTAACACTTTTATAATAAAAATATTTCCAAATATGCATCTTTCTATGCATAGAATTGAAATCTAATGAAAATCACACTTTTTTTAAAAAAATAGCCAATATGCATCTTTCTATGCATAGAATTTAAATCTAATGAAAATCACACTTTTATAATAATAAAAAATATCCAATATGCGTCTTTCTATGCATAGAATTTAAATCTAATAAAAATCAAACTTTTATAATAAAAAATATCCAATATGCATCTTTCTATGCATAGAAATTAATTCTAATAGAAATAACACTTTTATAATAAATATATTTCTAATATGCATTTTTCTATGCATATAATGAAAATAACACTTTTAGAACACACAAATGGTGGGGATTACTCTTTTTGAATAATAAAAGATAAAACTTATTTCACAAAATTTTGCCATAACCTCCTTTGTATGGCTGACCATTTTTTAAATTTTTTCCATTTCCAAGTTACTTAGAAATTAAATGGTTTGAAGCATTCTAAACTAATCAAATTCCACTTTTTAAATAGAAACAATATGAAAAGTTTAATTCTAAGAATTTGATTACATATCTAGGATAAAAAAAGGGTGAATTCAAGAATGAAGAGAGGGGGAAAGCCTTTCCAACAAGGCATAACATCATTTTTCTTTTTAAAGAAAATAAAAATTAGAAAACCATTAAATGGAATAAAGAAAAAGTAGGATTTCTAGCTTACATGAATTCTTGTGAGCTTTCCTTTGGCTTGATGGTTTGAGGGATCTACTCTTGTTTGCAACAAGAGTGGCCACCAATTTTTTTGAAGAGGAAATGGTCAAAGCCTAATGAATTATCAATAAATTCACTGTTTTTAGCTCTAGGGAGGAGTAGAGTAACAGTGCATAAAACACTATTAAGCTTCTACAAAGGGGGAGGCTTCTATTTATAGGAAAAAATGAGCTTCTAACCAAGCAAACTGATTCTAGAATTTTCCAGATCAGTTTGGTCAATTTTTGATCATTTTTGGGTTAGCTTAGTTCACTTTCTGGATCCAGTTTTGAATTAGGAGAGAGGAGAGATGAAATATCTAATTTTATTGATTTAAAGTTCAAAAGCAATTATGGGAAAAAGGCGCCTACTTCCTGAGGGGGAATCCCCACTTTGAGGTGTCAAAAATTCATTTTTTTTAGTATTTCCTTTGGTCCTTAGTCCACTCTTCATCTTATGTGAGTATTTACTCATTTTTGGGAGGATTTTCTTTATTTCTTCAATTTACCTCCTCCTTATATTTGGATTAATCTTATTGGTCCATAGGAACCTTAATTTAAAATTTTCAAAAAATATGGACCCTTCGGATAAGGCCTTTTGAACAGATTATAATTTATTTCTAATGCACCTTCTGAAATTCTTTTTGAACTTCTGTTTCGGGAGAATTTATTTTAATAAGATGAGATATTTTTCCATCCAAAAATATTTGAAAACTGAATCACCTCTCGCTAGAAGATTTTCTCTCTCTAGGCCAAAACAGGTAGAAACAAGATCTTTTATATTTCTGAAGAGGGATTTGATTACAGGGGAAGATACTGGACTTCTTGAGAGGCTGGGAAGGAATCTTACATTCTTTATACCTATTTGTAATTAATTCCAATTGTACATTGGAAAGTTCTTTTTGAATTTCTGTTTCAGGGGAAACCATTTTAGACACTAGGAGGATTTTTATATCCGAAAATATCTCAATTTTGGATTACCTCCCTCTAGACATTTTCTCTCTCTAGGGCAAACAGGATCTTTCTTTTATTTCAGAGAGGGGAATAATTATAAGATCAGAAGGGGAGGTACTTACACCTGCACACCTCAAAAGCTGGGGGAGGAATCTTACATCCTATCCCACTTAAAAAATGCGAGATGTCCTCATCTCGCAAAATTAGAGGACAACTCTTTTCCTTAAGATCCAACTGATTCTGGGGTTCCTTATAGTCTGGTGAACCCAACAGAATCATGTGACCAAAATTCACTCAGATCATATCATTCAAATCCTTATCACAAGAATGGTCCATTAGACCAAAATTTTCATTTGAACAGTCCTCCGTGGAAATTTTCAATTATACAGATTTTCAATTTGACATCCCGGTAACTTGATCCACTGGGTCAAGTGTTAACAGCAGCAGTCTGTTAGCACAATCCACTAATCTCATAGTGATTTGCTGAAGTCATTAACGTCATTCCAGTTACGAACATCATCACAGGGACTCATCCCATTCATCCTCATTGTGGTTTTTCTCAGCTTATTACATTTCAACCAAAATTCAGGAATCATCATTTTTCAATCAGAATCCAAATCAACTCATCAGTTCTCAACCAAAATTTAAGGTCATATCGACCACATTCGAATTCATCATCTAGATAGCATTTTTGCTTATAATTTCAAGCCTTAGATTTACTCGTATATACTGCCAGTAAAGAGCTACAGTTATACCCTCAGTATATATGGGTAGTCACGGTCCTTGGAGCTATAAGGTAAATACCATCATGTTTAGGCCTCAAGCAAGTCGGGATTCCATGCAATTACAGTACTTTCATCTGAAGACCCAATTACTTATTTATGAATTTCAGTCTGAATATCAATTTGTATGAATTTCATTCATCACACAATTACAACCTTTTACTGCTACTTCATAAATTTTTGACATTTTTGGCTTCTCAGTTGATCCACTTTAGCCCATTCGCTCTGATACCAGCTGTAAGATCCCTGTCCCCACCGCGTAACAAATTCAGGGGTGCTAGCAGCGGAAGTAGCACTTCTTGTGCGGGGTAGGGTCCCACACTTGAGGCCTCGCCCACGGATATATGGACAAGAGACTAATCCATCGGTTCTTCCAAAACCAAACCCAGAAAAACTTTCCTTACCTGGAAAGCACGGGCGATTTCTCCAAGATATTTTTACTCTAACGTAGTCAAAAGCCTTAACTTACTGAACTGATCTGACCGAACTCGTAAGTCCCATAGTCAGATAAAGGAAAAGATTGCACTTGGATCATAGAGACCAATGCTTTTTTCCTCATTGAGAGGCACAGCCGTTTTGATTCTTTTCCATAGAACAATTTTTTATCCAGGATTTACTTCATCTATCGTTCCATAACAAAATTGAGTCTCAATTTTAAGGATCCATCAGTCCAGCCTAACCCCATCCACCCATCCAATCTCGTGGGTTAGCCAACCGCCCAACCACTGTAGTGATGGAATCCAATTAAGAATTTGGTTAGGTTTTTTCCTGGGTACCAGGAAAAAGAGTGCCCAAGTCCCCTAGGCGGATATTCATATGATGCAAACTTAAAACTAGTCACACCACTTACACACCCAATATGAAATTGCCTTTTTCACAGAATATGAAATTGCCTTTTTCACAGAATCAGCTGTCTTTAAAACAATCATTTAATGAAACCATTGTGTCATTGATCATAATCCTCAAAATCTCCGGTTGAATCCTTATTTCCAATCATTCCTTCATCGGTGTACCTATGGCATCATTGGCAACCAGAACGCTCACCACCTGTCCATTCTCTCAGGGGCCTTTTCAATAGTTCCTAGCTCATAGTAACCGGCAATATATTCACATATCAAAATGGAATCTCCGTTGAAGATCAGCAAGATCAACCAACGGATCCAGATAAAAGAGCCATGGACTCATTCGTTGAGGACCAGCAAGGTCAATCAACCAGATCCATGCCCGAATTCAGAAAACAACTCTTACTCCTTGTTCCAATATCTTCCTCGTCGACACACGGTGGGTATCTTCGGCGACCGAGAGCCCAAGCACCATATGGTTAGCACCCTCTAGGATCCTTCACGAGTGACCAAGCGCTTCACTCATAGGCCGCTTCTTCCTTGGTCCCTCATCCACCGTACCGGAAGCTCACCATTTTAATCGAACTGAGGCTGGTCAAGACCTCGGCCGACCTTGCTACGCAAGACCACGACCTCATTCACAAGACGGTCAAAATGCTTCCCCAGCATTCTTGACATAAAACACGCATTTAAAAACATGTCATAAATACAGTTTCTATAACGAATTCTCATCTTTCCACGTTGTTCCATCATCAATCCACATTATTTAATTCCACAACCATTTCATAAGTATTCCTATTCTCATCCAATCACATCATTTCATAAGTATTCCTATTCTCATCCAATCACATCATTTCATAAGTATTCCTATTCTCATCCAATCACATCATTTTCATCTCATCCAATCTTTCCTCAATTTATCCTCATCAGATCTCATCCACTCGCATCTACCCATATCCACATCTCATCACATCACATCCATTCAGACCACATCACATTCACTCACATCTCATCCATTCAGACCACATCACATTCACTCACATCACATCCATTCAGACCACATCACATTCACTCACATCACATCTCATCCATTCAGACCACATCACATTCACTCACATCTCATCTCATCCATTCAGACCACATCACATCTCATTCATTTTACCTCACATCTCATCCATTCACATCTATCCCGATTCACATCCCATCGCATCACATTCATTCATATCCATCACATTCATTCCCATTCTCATCACCATTATATCACGGAACTTCCATTTAACCAATAATTCTCTCACAATTCTATTCCATAGAACCTTCTCTCGAACATTAAGGATTTCTTCAGGTTGGAGTTCCATCTGCCCTTGGGTTGAAGAAGTTAAGATTTCTTCAGGTTGGAGTTCCATCTGCCCTTGGGTTGAAGAAGTTAAGATTTCATATCAAGCACATGATGTCAAGCATCTGTCTGGACATATTGACCCTAATCAATGGGACGGACCAAGTTAATGGAGTTAAGCAATCTTGTCCATACAGAGCTTTGAAAGGGCTCATCCCTATACTTCGGTGATAAGAAGCATTGTAGGCGAACTCGACTAGGTGCAGATAACTTAGCCACTTCTTGGGTTCCCTGCCACACACAGCATGACCGAAGTATATCTTCGATTACTTGGTTTACCGTTTCTGTTTGACTGTCGGTCTCTCGGGGTGGTAAGCTGTGCTGAGATCCAAGAAAGTTCCTACTGCTTTGAAAAATGCAGTCCAGAATCTTGACGTGAATGTGGGGTCTCGATCACTTACTATTCTTCTAGGTAGGCCATGCAATCTGAAGATTTCCTTGAGGAACACTCTGGCCACATCCATTGCAGTGTAGGTTTCTTTTACTGGAATCAGATGGGCAACTTTGCTTAGTCAACTACCACGAAGATGGAGTTGTAACCTGATTGCACTGAAGGTAATCGAGTAATAAAATCCATATTGATGCATTCCCACTTCATCTGGGGGATGTCTAATGGATGTAACTTCCCAGGCATTTTTACTCTCTTGGCCTTGACTTTCTGACATGTCACACATTGACGTACATGATTAAGTACATCCTTTTTTAGTCCAGGCCAAAAGAAGGCTGTTTCATGGGCTTCATTTAGAATTTGACCCTTAGTTCCCTCATCATCGGGAATGCATAGCCTGTGATTATAATACATAATTCCATCATCCAGGATGTACCCTTGAACTCGGTTCAACTCTTGTGGAGTTTTTCTTTCCTGCATAAGTAGGGTAGCAATAGGGCCAAAGAATCTATCCTGCATGATCTTCTCTCTTGCTTCAATAATCAAAGGATTTGACACTACAATAATTGCAAGCAAGGAGGCTTTTCTGCTGAGGGCATCTGCTACCACATTTTCTTTGCCTAGGCGGTACTTGATTTCAAAATCAAATTCCAATAATTGCAAGCAAGGAGGCTTTTTTGCTGAGGGCATCTGCTACCACATTTTCTTTGCCTAGGCGGTACTTGATTTCAAAATCGCATCCACCTTCTTTGGTGCATGTTGAGATCCTTCTGAGTGAAGATCCACTTTAAGCTCTGATGATCTGTCATCAAAGTGAATCTTTGACCTAGTAGGTAATGTCTCCACAACTTCAAGGCATATACTATTGAAAGTAGTTCCAGGTTGTGGACAACATAATTCCTCTCATGCGTTCTGAGTTTTCGAGATTCATAGGCCACTGCATAACCTTCTTGCATGAGTGCACCTCCCAAGGCAAAACCATTGGCACCAGTTACTACCTCAAAGGGTAGAGAGAAATCTGGCAACTTCAGAACGGGATTGGTTACCAAGGCAGTCTTCAGCTTACCAAAAGCACTCTGGCACCTGGCAGACCATTGAAACGGGGTATTCTTCTTGAGAAGATTAGTTAAGGGGGAAGCTATGAGAGCATACTTTGGTATCAAAATTCTATACCAGCCAGTCAATTGCAAGAATCCCCTGACTTCTTTCACTGATTTTGGTTCAGGCCAATCTATGACTGCTTGGACTTTTGCGAAATCTTGAGAAATTCCATCTTTGGATACCAGAAAGCCCAAGTATTCAACATGGTCGACAGAGAAAGTGCATTTTCTCTTTTCTGCAAAAGAGTTGGTGCTTCCTTAGAATCTCAAGAACCTTTTCTACATGAGCTTCATGGTCAGCTACATTCTTTGAGTAAATCAGAATATCATCAAAGAAAACAAGAACAAAATCATCCAAGTATTCTCTGAGAATGTCCTGCATTTGTCAATCCAAATAGCATGATAGTGAATTCATAATGCCCATATCGAGTATTGATGGCTGTCTTTGGGATATCTTGCTCATTAATCCTGATCTGATAATACCCTAATTTGAGATCTTTGTGAAGATCTGGGCTCCACTTAGCCTGTCCAGAAGCTCATCAATTATGGGGATAGGATACTTATTCTTAATTGTCATCAGTTGATTGAGACCTCTATATTCCACACAGAGTCTTAGCGTTCCATCTTTCTTTTTCTGAAAGAGAACTGGCGTACCCCAAGGTAAAACACTGGGTCTTACAAACCCTTGTTCTAACAGCTGTCTAAGCTATTCCTTGAGTTCGATGGCTTCAGGAATTGACATTTTGTACGTGAGCAGGGCTACTGGCTGAGCTCCGGGGGTCAATTCTATCTCATGATCTACTTCCTGGATTGGAGGCATCTCTATTAATTCTGCTGGGAATAAATCATCATAATCACTTAACCATTCAGGCTCTTTAGCTTTTAACTTTGTGTCTAATGGATTCATTTTGACAACATAAATGAGCTGCTTCTTTCTAAGTCCTTTTAGTAACTTAGAAGCTTTGACTAATTGCAAGCTTGGGGATCCTGAAATTCCGGTTCCTTGAACTTTATTTCCGTGAAGGTCACAGAAGGAAATGGTTCCATTATGATAGTGAATGTCAGCTTGATTTTTGTGGAGCCAATCTATTCCAAGGATCCCGTCGAAAACTCCCAAAGGTAGGACTCTGAAACTGACAGTTAGTTAAATTCCCATCTAGATTGAATTGAATACGATCTGTCTCTCAAGGTGAGTGAAAAGAATCTTCCCACTGGCCAATTCAGCTTGCATAGGTTTCCCTGATTTCTGTTTTAAGACTAGCTTATGCAAGCATCCTGGGGAAATGAAAGAATGAGTACTGCCTGAATCAATCAAAAGCTTAAAAGGCTTACCTTGATACTCAGCTAGAGTAAGAATGATTGAGAATTGACGGTTTGACCCTTGGTTTTCAATTGCTACATAAATCTATCCTCTTTCCTCTTCCACTACTTTTGCTATTGTGACTGCTCTGGCTGTTGCAGTTTGAGGCGAAACTCTTTCGCTTTGGTTTCCCCAGTTCTGGGAAGGAGTTCTGAGGCTACTCTGGGGATAGAGGCAAATGGCTGAGCTGGAGTTCTCCTAGGATTTCCTTGATTTGGGCAAGACAGACTGATACGAAGGGATTGGTCTGTGCACTCTGGGTCCTTGACTTCCCTGTCCCCTTGACATGGCAGGAGTCGGGTAGTCTTTCAGCTGGTGACCAAAACCCTGGCATCCAAAACACCGGTTCTCACTTCTGAGCTCGTCCCTCTGAATCCTTGAAAGAGGTGGGGCTCCTGAGAAAGTGTTCTGGGGGAAGGGTCTTCCTTCACTTCTGAATCTTATTGCATCCTGATTCTGAATTGGGCCTTGCTGCCTCTTTGGGGGTGGAAAGTTTGAAGTACTTCCTGGGGTTTGGAATCTTTTAAAATTAGAGGGTGTAGGCTTCGGTGGGCGGCGGGACCTTAACTACAAAGGCTTTGGCAAAGTCCTTTGTCATTCTTACTGATTCGGCCATTGAGACAGGTTTGGCATTCTTTACTAAGGTGTCCAATGGCTCATTCATTCCTTGAATGAATGTGGCCATCGAAGTTCATTCAACATAATATGAACAAGCGAAAACCTTATTTCCCAGATTTACTTTAAAATTTTAAGCAATTTCTGTTGCTGTTACGTAAATTTAGAATAGCGCTTTGATACCAACTGTGGGATCCCACTACCCCCTCCGCACACGGATGCCCGGTAGCTGGCAGCGCGAAAGCAGCTCCCTCATGTGCGGGGTAGGGTTTCCCACTCGGAGCCTCGTCCTCCTCGAATGTTTGGGCACGAGACTAAACTGGTGGTCATTCCGAAAACCAAAACCGGGAAAATTTCCCATGCCCGAAAAAAAACAGGGATGATCCCACCATTTTGAATTTCTTAACGAATTTTTCTAACGAGGTCAAGATACTGAACTAACCTTCATCTAATTAAACCAGATAGAAGGAAAACTATTACAGACTTATCTTGAAGGAATCAACGCTTTTTTTCTAATTGAATCAGGCACAACCATTGATCTATTCATTTGAGAAGTCTTTAGGCTATTATTTAACTATTCGAGTTCTAAGCGTATTCCTATTAATCAATTTTAATATTAAAACTCTATTGATTCTAGCCCATCCAGCCCATGGGTTTAGCCACCGCCCAACCACTGGGAATTGGTAGAACTAGACAAGTACTCACCCACCCATAATTGAATGCCTTTCTTAACTTTTGCTTTAGAATACAGATATGCACACACTCCTCTTTAAACTTTAACTTATAAAACAATCCATTGAGAAACGTTACAGATATCATAACTCAAAATTTCCATCCAGTTCCTTCTTTCTCAAAAATAGGTATCACACCAGCTGGTCAGCAACGAGATCTAGTAACAGATTACAATAATTTTTCGTGATCATACATATATATCTTCCACGACATACACATGGGTGTCCTAAGCACCGCAAGCCCGTGCATCGCCTGGTCAGAACCCTCCACGATCCTCCTTAGGTGTCATGGCACTTCTTCACTCAGGGAGGACCGCTTCATCGGCCCTCGCCCATCGTACCAGAAGCACACCATTTTTCACCATACCAAGGCTGGTCAAGACCTGGGTAGGTTTTTGCCGCATGAGCCGTCCTTTGAACACTCCTCGCTAGCTGTTGCAACTGAACTTCCCTTAGAAAAACACATATACCAAATGCTCCATCCAGCATTCTGGCGTAAGATAGTCCTTTAAGAAAACAGGGTTTCCATGCAAGTTTTCAGTTTTGAGTTTCTTCTGAATAATACAATGAGTATATCTTAAATCCATATCCCAAGACTTTTTGATCGCAGGTCTCTGAATTCCAAATAAAATTCCTTGAATTCTGTAACCTTGATCCTAGATCAGAATCAAAGGGTCTTAACTTGATTTCAGATTCGGTGGGTGATTTGAGTGTATTTTCCTAAGCTGGTCACATCGTCTTTTCTTGAAACTGACAAAGGAGTTATGTCTTGGTCATAGTCTGATTCAGGGTTTGAGTCTGAAAAGGTTTTCCCTGAACTATCTTTCTCGAAGGGTAATATTTCAATTACTACTTTACTGAATTTCATTCATTGAGTATTTGCTTAACTGAATTCAAAACTAATCATGAATTCCTATGAGGAATAAGTTAATCATTTATCTGAAAGTCCAACTTCGATATTTTTTCTAAGTTTTCTCATTACCATCCTAGAGAATATGAAACGGTAGAATTTTCTCTCACTGCATCTATTTATGCATAAAAATCAATTTTGATGAAAGTAACACTTTTATAAAAAAATTCTTTTATGCATCTATTTATGCATAAAAATCAATTTTGATGAAAGTAACACTTTTATAATAAAAAAATTCTTTTATATGCATCTATTTATGCATAAAAATCAATTTTGATGAAAGTAACACTTTTATAATAAAAAAATTCTTTTATGCATCTATTTATGCATAAAAATCAATTTTGATGAAAGTAACACTTTTATAATAAAAATTTTCTTTTATGCATCTATTTATGCATAAAAATCAATTTTGATGAAAGTAACACTTTTATTAAAAAAAATTCTTTTATGCATCTATTTATGCATAAAAATCAATTTTGATGAAAGTAACACTTTTATGATAAAAAAATTCTTTTATGCATCTATTTATGCATAAAAATCAATTTTGATGAAAGTAACACTTTTATAATAAAAATTTTCTTTTATGCATCTATTTATGCATAAAAATCAATATTGATGAAAGTAACACTTTTATAATAAAAATATTTCCAAATATGCATCTTTCTATGCATAGAATTTAAATCTAATGAAAATCACACCTTTTTTTAAAAAATATCCAATATGCATCTTTATATGCATAGAATTTAAATCTAATGAAAATCACACTTTTATAATAATAAAAAATATCCAATATGCATCTTTCTATGCATAGAATTTAAATCTAATGAAAATCACACTTTTATAATAAAAAATATCCAATATGCATCTTTCTATGCATAGAAATTAATTCTAATGGAAATAACACTTTTATAATAAAGATATTTCTAATATACATTTTTCTATGCATAGAATGAAAATAACACTTTTAGAACACACAAACGGTGGGGATTGCTCTTTTTGAATAATAAAAGATAAAACTTATTTCACAAAATTTAAGAAAATTTTGCCATAACCTCCTTTGTATGGCTGACCATTTTTCAGATTTTTTTCATTCTCAAGTTACTTAGAAATTATCCCAAAAGGTTTGAAGCATTCTAAACTAATCAAATTCCACTTTTTAAAGAGAAACAATATGAAAATTTTAATTCTAAGAATTTGATTACATATCTAGGATAAAGAAAAGCTAAATTCAAGAATGAAGAGAGGGGGAAAGCCTTTCCAACAAGGCATTACATTATTTTTCTTTTTAAAGAAAACAAAAATTAGAAAACCATTAAATGGAATAAAGGAAAAGTAGGATTTCTAGCTTACATGAATTTTTGTGAGCTTTCCTTTGGCTTGATGGTTTGAGGGATCTACTCTCGTTTGCAACAAGAGTGGCCACCAATTCTTTTGAAGAGGAAATGGTCAAAAACTAATGAATTATCAATAAATTCACTGTTTTTGGCTCTGGGGAGGAGTAGAGTACCAGTGCATAGAACACTATTAAGCTTCTACAAAGGGGGAGACTTCTATTCATAGGAAAAAAGGAGCTTCTAACCAAGCAAACTGATCCTAGAATTTTCCAGATCAGTTTGGTCAATTTTTGACCATTTTTGGGTCAGTTTCGTTCACTTTTTGGATCCAATTTTGAATTAGGAGAGAGGAGAGATGAAATATCTTATTTTATTGATTTAAAATTCAAAAGCAATTATGGGAAAAAGGTGCCTACTTCTTGAGGGGGAATCCCCAATCTGAGGTGTCAAAAATTTATTTTTTTTGTATTTCCTTTGGTCCTTAGTCCACTCTTCATCTTATGTGAGTATTTACTCATTTTTGGGGAGATTTTATTTATTTCTTCAATTTACCTCCTCCCTACATTTGGATTAATCTTATTGGTCCATAGGAACCTTAATTTAAAATTTTCAAAAAATCTGGACCCTTAGGATAAGGCCTTTTGAATAGATTATAATTTATTTCTAATGCACCTTCTGAAATTCTTTTTGAACTTCTGTTTTGGGGGGAATTTATTTTAAAAAGATGAGATATTTTTCCATCCAAAAATATTTAAAAGTTGAATCACCTCTCTCTAGAAGATTTTCTCTCTCTAGGCCAAAATAGGTAGAAACAAGATCTTTTATATTTCTGAAGAGGGATTTGATTACAGGGGAAGATATTTCTGTTTCAGGGGAAACCATTTTAGACACTAGGAGGATTTTTATATCCAAAAATATCTCAATTTTTGGATTACCTCCCTCTAGATATTTTCTCTCTCTAGGTCAAAACAGAGTAAAAAAGGATCTTTCTTTTATTTCAGAGAGGGAAATAATTATAAGATCAGAAGGGGAGGTACTTACACCTGCACACCTCAAAAGCTGGAGGGAGGAATCTTACATCCTATCCCACTTAAAAAACGCGAGATGTCCTCATCTCGCAAAATTAGAGGACAACTCTTTTCCTTAAGATCCAACTGATTCTGGGATTCCTTATAGTCTGGTGAACCCAACAGAATTCTGTGATGATAAAGATCCCTTATATAGAACTCATCCTTAGATAACAATTCACTTAGATCATATCATTCAAATCCTTATCACAAGAATGGTCCATTAGACCAAAATTTTCATCTGAACAGTCCTCCATGGGAATTTTCAATCATACAGATTTTAAATTTGGCATCCCTTAACTTGATCCACTGGGTCAAGTGTTAACAGCAGCAATCTGTTAGCACAATCCACTAATCTCATAGTGATTTGCTGAAGTCATTAATGTCATTCCAGTTACGAATATCATCACAGGGACTCATCCCATTCATCCTCATTGTGGTTTTTCTCAGCTTATTACATTTCAACCAAAATTCAGGAATCAACATTTTTCAATCAGAATCCAAATCAACATTTTTCAATACGAATATCATCACAGGGACTCATCCCATTCATCCTCATTGTGGTTTTTCTCAGCTTATTACATTTCAACCAAAATTCAGGAATCAACATTTTTCAATCAGAATCCAAATCAACTCATCAGTTCTCAACCATAATTTAAAATCATATCAACCACATTCGAATTCATCATCTGGATAGCATTTTTGTTTATAATTTCAAGTCTTAGATTTACTCGTACATACTGCTAGTAAAGAGCTACAGTTATACCCTCAGTATATATGGGTAGTCACGGTCCTTGGAACTATAAGGTAAATACCATCATGTCTAGGCCTTAAGCAAGTCAGGGATTTCATACAATTGCGGTACTTTCATCTGAAGACCCAATTACTAATTTATGAATTTTAGTCTGAATATCAATTTGTATGAATTTCATCACACAATTACAACCTTTTACTGCTACTTCATAAATTTTTGACATTTTTGGCTCCTTAGTTGATCCACTTTAGCCAACTCGCTCTGATACCAGCTGTAAGATCCCTGTACCCACCGCGCAACAAATTCAGGGGTGCTGGCGGAAGTAGCACTTCTTACGCGGGGTAGGGTCCCACACTCGGGGCCTCGCCCACGAATATCCGAAAAAGAGACTAATCCATCGGTTCTTCCAAAACCAAACCCGAAAAAACTTCTCTTACCTGGAAAGCACGGGCGATTCCTCTAGGATATTTTTACTCTAACGTAGTCAAAAGCCTTAAATTACTGAACTAATCTGACCGAACCCATAAGTCCCATAGCCAGATCAAGCCTTAACTTACTGAAATGATCTGACCGAACCCGTAAGTCCCATAGTCAGATCAAGGAAAAGATATAGTCAGATCAAGGAAAAGATTGCACTTGGATCATAGAGACCAACGCTTTTTTCCTCATTGAGAGGCATAGCCGCCGTTGATTCTTTTCCATAAAACAATTTTTATCTAGGATTTTCTTCATCTATCATTCCATAACAGAATTGAGTCTCAATTTTAGGGATCCATCAGTCCAGCCTAACCCCATCTAGTGTCGTGGGTTAGCCAACCACCCAACCACTATAGTGATGGAATCCAATTAAGAATTTGGCTAGGTTTTGTCCCGGGTACCAAGGAAAAGAGTTCCCAAGCCCCCTAGTTGGATATTCATGCAAACTTAAAACTAGTCACACCACTTACACACCCAATATGAAATTGCCTTTTTCACAGAATCAACTATCTTTAAAACAATCATTTAATGAAACAATTGTGTCACACTGATCGTAATCCTCAAAATCTCCGGTTGAATCCTTATTTCCAATCATTCCTTCATCATTGTACCTATGGCATCATTGGAAACTAGAACGCTCACCACCTGTCCACTCAGGGGCCTTTTCATTCTTAGCTCATTAGTAATCGGAAATATATTCACATATCAAACTGGAATCTCCATTGAAGATCAGCAAGATCAACCAACGGATCCATATAAACAGCCATGGACTCATTCGTTGAGGACCAGCAAGGTCAATCAACCAGATCCATGCCCAAATTCAGAAAACAACTCTTACTCCTTGTTCCAATATCTTCCTCGACACACGTGTGGGTATCTTTGGTGACCTAGAGCCCGAGCACCGTATGGTTAGCACCCTCTAGGATCCTTCGCAACAAGTGACCTAGCACTTCACTCATAGGCCGCTTCTTCCTTGGTCCCTCATCCACCGTACCGAAAGCTCACCATTTGAAAGAAAGTAACAGGGGTGGGTTAGTCCCTCACCAAGAGAGTGGCTCATGAAGGAGTCACCACTTAGCATCTCACAGGAGAAGCTCACCATTGATTCTTGGAATAGATAACATTATCATGAATGAGCCATAATCCCATTTACATTGGTATTTATACTCCACCCAAGAGTTCACACCTACTTACTAGTTGTCCATGGCCTTGGGCCCATAATGCTTTCTTACAAACCATCCCTTCCCCAATGGTTTCGTCCTCGAAACCTCAAATGAATACCCCAAATTCAGAGAAGAATGTTCCATGTGGCTGAATTTACACCAACCCATATTGCTCTATCAATGCTTCATATCCCTCCAATGCTGAAATAGGTTTCCATGAAGCTTCTTCCTTAGGTAAACCTTTCCATTGAACAAGATACTCCACCAAGGTACGAGTGCGAAGTACCTTTTTCCTTGTACCCAAGATAGCTTCTGGAATGTATTCAATCATTCCCTCTTCATTCATTGGAGGTAACTCATCAACCATTTGATCGATCATACCCACATATCCTTTCAAGTGAGAGACATGAAACACATCATGAATCTTTGTTGTAGATGGAAGTAAGAGTTGATATGCAACCTCCCCAACTCTTCGTATCACTTGATAAGGACCATAATAGCGATGAGCTAGCTTGGTATTGGTGCTTCCCTTTAAAGACGCATATCTTGACTTTGGTATTCTCAAAAGAACCCAATCTCCCACTTTGAATTCCAATGGTCTTCGATGAACATTGGCATATTGTCTTATTTTCTCTTGTGCAACCTTCAAATTACTTTTGCATTGTTGCAACAAAGCTTGCATCCTTTCAGCTTCCTCCTTGGCATTATGGTTAGAAGTCTCATATGTACCCACCAACATAGGCAAATTGACCTTGTAACCATATAAAGCCTCAAAGGGTGACATGCCAATGCTCACATGATATGTTGAGCTGTAAGCAAACTCAGCCAAAGGTAACCAATCATCCCATGTGCTTTGAGTATCATGACAATAGTGGCGTAGATATGTTTCCACCCATTTGTTTACTCTTTCTGTTTGACCATCGGTTTCGGGATGATAGGCGGTGCTTGGAGTAAGCTTGGTTCCCATATATTCAAACAATGTTCTCCAAAAAGTGCTCATGAATTTGACATCGCGATCACTCACAATTTGTGACGGCATACCATGCAACTTGAAAACCCCATCAACAAATTGCTTGGCAACATTTTGGGCTGAATATGTGACCTTGGAAGGAATGAAATGGGCCACTTTGGTCAATCTATCCACCACAACATACAAGCTGTCCCACCCTTTCTTTGAGCGCGGAAGGTTAGTAATGAAATCCATTGATATATGACTCCATTTGCCTTCGAGAATGGGCAATGGCTGAAGCAAACCTCCCGCTTTATGTGTAGGATCCTTGTTCAATTGACATGACCGGCACCCACTTACATAAGCATGAATGCTCTTCCACATCCCCTTCCAAAAGAAACTTTTCCTTATTGCATCAAAGGTTTTGTAGACACCCAAATGACCAGCCATAGGAGTACAATGCATCTCTTCCATGATCTTCTTGATAAATGATGAAGTAGGAACCAAGTAGACTTTTCCTTTGTAGTAGAGGAGACCATTTTTCAGCTCATAATGGGGTAACTCTTCACATACACCTTGCTGTAATTTCTGCACTATTTGTGAGGTTTCTTCATCAAACAAGTACTCTTCTTGTATCTCCATGATCCAATCTTTATGCACCTCAGAAATAGCATACAATGAGCAGGCCCACATACGAGACAAGGAATCGACAACCACATTTTCTTTGCCCTTTGTGTATGTGATTTCAAAATCATAGTTTTGTAGTGTTGCTACCCACCTTCTTTGCTTAGGAGACAAATTGGGTTGTGTGAGGAAATACTTCAGCACCCTATGATCACTTCTCACATAAAAATGACTCCCATATAAGTAATGGTGCCATTTCTTGATAGCATGGAGTATAGCAATCATCTCTTGCTCATACACATGGAGTTCTCTTTCTTTGTCATTCAGCTTTCTACTTTCATAAGCAATGACTCCATGGTCTTGGTAAAGTACCGCACCAATCCCTCTTCCACTTGCATCCGCCCTTATTGTGAAAGGTTTGGTGAAGTCTGGACATACCAAAATAGGTGCTGATGTGAGGTGCTGATGTGAGCATCTTCTTCATATCTTCAAAGCTTTTGTTGGCAATGGCATCCCAAAAGAAGGTTTCCTTCTTCAATTTATCCATCATTGGGGCTGCAATTTCTGCATAGTGGGCAATAAAGCGCCTACTATAGAATGAAGATAACCCCAAAAATCCCCTCAATTGAGTAGTGTTTGAAGGAACCGGCCAATTCCTAATATATTCCACTTTCTTTGGATCCACACAAATGCCATCCTTGCTCACAATGTGACCCAAATATTCCACCTCATGTGCCATGAAGGTACATTTTGTCTCCTTAACATACAACTTGTTTTGCCTCAAGACCTCCAAAACCTCTTTCACGTGCTTCAAATGCACTTCCTCATCTTTGCTATAGATAAGTATGTCGTTGAAAAAGACCAATACAAACTTGTAGAGGAAAGGTTGAAGCACTTTGTTCATCAATGCTTGAAAAGTTGCCGGTGCATTGCATAATCCAAACGGCATAACCATGAATTGGTAAAGACCCCTTTCTGTACGAAATGCTGTTTTGAACTCATCACCACTTTTCATCCTTATTTGATGGTATCCGGAACGCAAATCAATCTTTGAAAAGCATGTGGCACCCTTCAACTCATCCAAAAGATCATCCACCCTTGGTATTGGAAATCGATTTTTGATGGTGATCTTATTCAAATCACGGTAATCAATGCACATGTGGAAAGTACCATCCTTTTTCTTCACAAGTAGCACCGGAGAAGCAAAACGAGATTGACTTGGTTCAACCCATCCCATGTCAATGAGTTCTTTGACTTGCTTTGCCACCTCTTCCTTTTCAACCTTTGACAAACGATAGGGAGGCTTGTTGATTGGTTTGGCATTTGGTTCCAAATCAATAGCATGATCAACACTCCTCTTTGGCGGCATTGATTTTGGCATGGTAAACACATCTTCATAATCCTTGAGTAGCTTAACCATGTCCACATTTTCGATGCAATCCTTTTTGCTATTATCTTCCTCTTTGCAAAGCTGTAGTACATAAACATAGCCCTCTTTCTTGAACTCTTTCTTCATTTGAGTAGCATTGATCATGAAGAGCTTGGACCCTTGCATTCCATTCAATGTAATAACCCCTCCATGATGCACAAAACTCATGAAACTTTTCTGTAAGTTCATGGTAAAAGAGTTCAAAGTGGACAGCCAATCACATCCAAGTACTATGTCAATTGGTCCCAACTCAATCACCAAAAGATCAGCGTTGCAAGAGTAGTTCTTGGACAACTCCAATTCTGTACTTTGACACTTCATATTGCAACCCATTGAATCACCATTGGCCACTTGCACCATGTGCTTGTTTGGTAAAGAAGTTGGTTGCATTTTGAGAGTGTTCAAAGACCTTTTATTGACAAAACTATGCGTGCTTCCAGTATCAATGAGTGCATATGCTGTTCTCCCATTCACCTTGATCTTCAATCTCAATGTGTTGGCACCCTTACTTCCCGCATAAGCATCATGAGAGATTGTACACAAGGTAGTATGTGCACTATTGTTTTCATTCCACACGCATAGAGGCATCCCATCATCCATTTTGTCATGAGCAAACTTTAGTTTCCTACCCGGATCAAAAGGAAACTCGGGATTTTCTTCATCAAAACCATCATCATGAGAACCTCCACCCTCATGAGAACCTCCACCCTCATGAGGATCTCCCCATCCTAAGGCATTCATTGCATTCAAGGAATTCCTCCTCCTCATGATTAGCATTGTCCTCAGTGATAATGTAGCTTATGGAAATATCCTTGGATTTGCATACTTTGAAGTGATCCTTGTTCCATTTTTCTCCACATTTGAAACATAGACCTTTGAGCCTCATTTCATGCAAACGGTCCTCCTTGATAACCTTGCTTTTTGAACCCCCATTTGCTGGCTTGGACTCATTGTATGTAGCTTTGTTGGACATAAATGGTGGTTTAAATGGAAGTCTATTAGACCCTCTACCATACACGGTAGGAAATCTTGGAAGATTAGGTCTTGTGTTTGCATGAGAACCCATGTCAGTCCTTGTGATCACTTCCCCTTTGATATTCCCTTTGCTAGCCCACTTTGTCAAGTACTTCTCTTCATGAATTTCTGCAAGCATCATTGCCTTCTTCAAAGTGGCGGGTTCATGAGACTTGACATCACCACCAATAGGAGCTTTCAAGCCCCTTATATACTTGACAACAAGATAATGCTCATCAAAGTCGTCCAAGTATAATAGAAGCTTTAGAAACTTGTGAGAATATTCCTTCACGGTAGTGATTTGCTCTAGCTTGTCCCATTCCACAATGTGATTGTCCCTTTACATGCGAGAAGTAAACTCTTCTGCCATGTCATTCTTGAATTCTTCCCAAGTAGTGATGACATAACCATGAGATTGCTTCCTCCTCCACCAAGTGTGAGCAAAACCTTCAAGATGAAGTGAGGCGAAGTAGACTTTGGCAATCTCGCTCCTTGGGCTGATTTCGAAGTAGAGATCCATCTTGTTTGCCCACTCTTCAAAGTCTTCGATAGAATTTGATTCTCCTTTGAACTTATTAAATATGATTTTGTCCTTCACAGCATTGTCAAAATCACCATGCATTCTTGAACCCCTCTGCCGTGCTCTTGGATCATCAAATCCTCTTCCTTCACCCAAGTGTCTATGCATTTGCTCATCTTCCAATTGCCAATCACCTGCATCTTTAAATCCCTTCTGTTCATACCCTCTTCTTGCATCTTGCATAAAGGATGAAGTTCTTGGAATACTGGCATTTGATCTCTCATAAGAAGCATCACCCATAGGTCTCTTGCCCTTGTCCATGTAAGAAGAATGTGGCATCATTTGAGGTGGCATCATTTGTCTTACTTTGTTCTCTTCTGGCATAGAAGGCTTTCCATCATGTTTGGCATTATAATGTACACCATCCATTCCATTCATATCGGCTTCTTGATTGAGCTTGAGAGGAGCCAATTCACTAATGGCTTTCTCCAAGTCTTTTAACCCTCTTTGCATCACGTCATCCAGGTAGTAGTGGTGTCGCTTGTCGAACCGTTCCATGAGGTGTTCACCAAATTGTTGTTGCCGATTTGTTTGGTTATTTTCAATCCTTTGAAACATACTCTCCATAGCCATTAACATCATGTCCACTGTTAGCGGAGTAGTTCCCAAAGATTGAGGCATTTCCACTGGCTGAGATTCATCTGGAGATGGTGCTTTTATGGTTGAACTTTCTTCATTCCTCGTTGATGAACTCGTTGCCATCATTGCTTCCGGTTGTCTTTGATCATTTTCATTCCGGGCTCCCTTGTTTTGACCTCCTCTAGTCATTTCCATGCGCGTAATTGATCCCTCCTTGCAAAGACCACTTACTTGATTTTTTTTTCTCTATTCAAACGGTATCCGATTTGGGTGATATTTATATCAACGCGAAGCTCTCGACGAGACGAATAAGAATCCCCAAAAACAGATCTGAAAAAGTCAACAGCCTTTGACCAGTCAACTGTACCGGCTGAAAGTCAACTTTTGAACCGCTCAATTCTTATCCGATTTGGGTGATCTTTATATCGATGCGAAGCTCTTGACGAGACGAGTAAGGATCCCCAAAAACAGATTTGAAAAAGTCAACAATCTTTGACCAGTCAACTATTCTAGCTAAAAGTCAACTCTTAACTTTGACCGCTCAATACTACTCCGATTTGAGTGATCTTTAGCTTGTTTGAAAGAGGTTTTCGGGTAGATTGAAGGGCTTTCAGGACAGATTTGAAAAGCTTTTGAAAAACCCTAGAAATTCAAGGATTTGTCCTGGCTGCAAGTAGGCAAATTTTGCAAAAATTTTGCCGTAGTCTCCCCTCTTTTTGCACCAAATCTCAATCAAATCAAAGCATCTCAATCAAGTATTAAAATCCTTATGCATTTGACCACTGTAAGCAAATCAATCCTCAATCATTTTTCCATCGGAGCATGTGACCTTATGGCATCAATTTTGTCCTTTTGCATAAGAAGTCGATGTAGAGGATTTGCTTGTTTGCTCAAGTCGAATGAAGTGGTCGATGAAGCGCGTCGATGCTTGCCGATCTCCCGGCCAAGCACTTCTCACCCCTTCATCCAAGGTGAAGGTTGAGGCCATTTCTTTACCACCAAGTACCTAATCCTCTTCCTTACCGCATTACCCGGCACTAATGGCAAGGAAGATTCAAGACATTCTCCCCTTGGCCTCTCCTCCAAATGCCAAGGTACCCTTACTTCATTCTAGATTCTAGGAAAAAGTGGGGTACAATCGTGAGTGGAATGTGGTTACAAGCTCAAATGAATGAGTAGAGTTGACTTACAATTGATTTATAGCATGACTCATGCTCATTCATATCATAATACATGGTTCATAGTGCTTCCTTCATCACATCCACTCATGGCAATGTCAATACATTTCCACATACATCAACAACATCCAAGTGTCACGAAGCGGTGATCTCGGGTCGCGTTTTGGGCGCGAGTTCCCGCTCGGGACTAGAAAATCCAGTACAAAAGTGAAAACAGAGAGCACTTGCTGAATCTTGCACCTCAAGACCTATAGCTCGTCTCGAAGAGGACGACGAGCCGGTCGTTTTGAGTACTAGAACTCCAAAAACGGAGTTCGTATGAGAGAGTTATGACCAAAAACGTGCAACCGGCAATGGAAAACGGTGTCACCAAAAAACGGCTTCCAACCCAAAACATTTTATTCAATCCCCCAAATGTGCCAAAAGCTATGCTCACTTATGCCAATATGCAAGGCATAGCATTGAATGGCTATGTGTAGCATTCAAGCATTCATAATGCATAAAGAGCAGCATGAATGGCTATGATTAAAGTCCAATTTCTGAAAATTAGGGTTTTATGTGTAATAAAACCCTAATTCACTCCATAGCTTGAAAGAATGCTTCAAAATTGTAAGGAAGTGATGGAGCAACTCACCAATGTCACCCGGGAAGCCTTAATGCTTGAATTTGTTGAAGGAGATGAAGATTAGGGTCACTTTGGTGAAAAACGTGGGCAGCTTTGGTAGTGATTTCCAGCCACATTGGGAGCCCCATTTCTCATGGAAAATAGGTGAAATACTTCATAAAACATTGCTAAATACATGAGAGACTTAATGCCCTTTGCTCATGTTGAGATTCCATGGCTAGGGTTTGCAAGAAAGCTCCCAAACAGAAAAACGTTTTTGATTAATAACTGCTAATCAAGATTAGTGAATTTTTCCCAATTTGGTCCACTCATTCAAAAAAAAAAAGGTCCATGTGCTCAGATTTGAACCACAAACTCTACCTTAGCCATATCCCCTTCCCCCATGAATCAAATGAAGCAGAAATTTCACGAAATGAGAAGAAGAAAAGAAAAATTAAAAATCATGGATCAAAAGCCAGGCTCTGATACCAATGAAAGAAAGTAACAGGGGTGGGTTAGTCCCTCACCAAGGGAGTGGCTCATGAAGGAGTCACCACTTAGCATCTCACGGGAGAAGCTCACCATTGATTCTTGGAATAGATAACATTATCATGAATGAGCCATAATCCCATTTACATTGGTATTTATACTCCACCCAAGAGTTCACACCTACTTACTAGTTGTCCATGGCCTTGGGCCCATAATGCTTTCTTACACCATTTTAATCGAACCGAGGCTGGTCAAGACCTCGGCCAACCTTGCTACGTGAGACGTCCTCCATTGACTCTCCGTCAGCCGTTGCAACTTTATCAAATTAGGTCTCCATGACCTCATTCACAAAACGGTCAAAATGCTTCCCTAGCATTCTTGACATAAAACAATCATTTAAAAACATGTCATAAATATAGTTTCTATAACGAACTCTTGTCTTTCCATGTTGTTCCATCATCAATCCACATTATTTAATTCCACAACCATTTCATAAGTATTCCTATTCTCATCCAATCACATCATTTTCATCTCATCACATCTTTCCTCAATTTATCCTCATCAGATCTCATCCACTTGCATCTACCCATATCCACATCTCATCACATCACATTCATTCACATCACATCCATTCAGACCACATCATATTTACTCACATCTCATCACATCCATTCAGACCACATCACATTCACTCACATCTCATCCATTCAGACCACATCACATTCACTCACATCACATCTCATTCATTTTACCTCACATCTCACTCATTCACATCTATCCCGATTCACATCCCATCGCATCACATTCATTCATATCCATCACATTCATTCCTATTCTCATCACCATTATATCACATCACTTCTATCCACATCATATCTCATTCATCCACATCCATCCAATCGTTCACATGTACGACTACTCACATCTATCCATACATTCATATCTATCACTTCACATCCACATATATTCATGTCACATCTCATCTCTTTACATTACATCACATTCTTTCACATACACATCTATATCCATTCTTTCACATACATCCACATCCATTCTTTCACATACTCATTCACATCCATTCTTCTCATACACATTCACATCCATTCTTCACATACACATTGACATCCATTCTTCACATGTACATTCACATCCATTATCATCACATGCATTCACTCACATCCATTATCATCACATGCATTCACTCACATCCTATATCATTTATTTACATTCTGATTCACATGACATCACATCTCATCCATTCATTCACATTTATCTAATTCACATCACATCTCAACATCTATTCACCTCACATCTCATCACCTCTATTCACATCACATCCATCCATCCATTCATTCCCATCTATTTGATTCACATTACATCTATTCACCTCACATTCTCATCACCTCTATTCACATCATATCCATCCATCCATTCATTCAAATCTATTTGATTCACATCACATCTATTCACCTCACATTCTCTTCACCTCTATTCACATCACATCCATCCATCCATTCATTCCCATCTATCTGATTCACATCACATCTCATCACATCTATTCACCTCACATTTGCATCACCTCTATTCACATCACATCTATCCATCCATTCATTCCCATCTATCTGATTCACATCACATCTCATCACATCTATTCACCTCACATTCTCATCACCTCTATTCACATCACATCCATCCATCCATTCATTCCCATCTATCTGATTCACACCACATCTATTCATAGAATTTTAAACATAGAATTTAAGAGAATTTTGCTTTTGATATAAAGATTCTTTACGCATCTATTTATGCTCAAAAATTAACTTCAGTGGGAATAACACTTTTATAAAAATCCTTTTATGCATCTATTTATGCATAATTTCAAATTTAAGGAAAATAACACTTTTGAAATAAAATTAACGCCTTTATGCATCTTTCTATGCATAAAATAAATTTTAATGAAAATAACACTTTTGAAATAAAAATAAATCCTTTATGCATCCTTCTATGCATAAAACCAATTTTAATGAAAATAACACTTTTGAAATAAAAATAAATCTTTTATGTATCTTTCTATGCATAAAACCAAATTTGATGAAAGTAAGACTTTTGAAATAAAAATAAATCCTTTATGCATATTTCTATGCATAAAACCAATTTTAATGAGAATAACACTTTTGAAATAAAAATAAATCCTTTATGCATCTTTCTATGCATAAAACCAATTTTAATGAGAATAACACTTTTGAAATAAAAATAAATCCTTTATGCATCTTTCTATGCATAAAATCAATTTTAATGAGAATTACACTTTTGAAATAAAAATAAATCCTTTATGCATCTTTCTATGCATAAAATCAATTTTAATGAGAATAACACTTTTGATATAAAAATAAATCCTTTATGCATCTTTCTATGGATAAAATCAATTTTAATGAAAATAACACTTTTATAATAAAAATTTTCATTATGCATCTTTCTATGCATAGAAATTAATTTTAATGAAAACAACACTTTTATAATAAAATTTCCATTATGCATCTTTCTATGCATAGAAATTAATTTCAATGAAAACAACACTTTATAATAAAATTTCCATTATGCATCTTTCTATGCATAGAAATTAAATTCAATGAAAACAACACTTTTATAATAAAAATTTCCATTATGCATCTTTCTATGCATAGAAATTAAATTCAATGAAAACAACACTCTTATAATAAAAATTAAATTCAATGAAAACAACACTCTTATAATAAAAATTAAATTCAATGAAAACAACATTATGCATAGAAATTAAATTCAATGAAAACAACACTCTTATAATAAAAATTTCTATTATGCATCTTTCTATGCATAGAAATTAAATTCAATAATTAATATCAGTAATATCCATGCATATTCATAAGTGAATATGTACATGGAGTAAATTAGATTATTTCTTTTAGAATGCACAAACGGTGGGAATTACTCTTTTGGAATAACATAAAAATAAACTTTCTTTTCCACAAAATTCTAGAAAATTTTGCCATAACCTCCTTTGTATGGCTGACCATTTCTCATTTTTTACATTCTATTTTCAATTTAAATTAACCCCAATTAGATGTAAAGGACTCTAATCTACTCAATTTTCACTTTCCAAGAGAGTAAACAATAAGAAAAGTTTAATTAATCTTTTTGTTAAATATTCTAGGATAAAGAAAGGCAGAATTGTAAGGAAGAGAAGGGGATGGCCTTTTCATCAAGGCATAGCATCAGAATTTACTTTAATCATTTATAAAACAAGAAAAATCAAGAAAACCATAGATTTAAATTTAAAAAGTAAGAAAACTTTAACTTATAAAGAGTTGTAAGCTTTCCTTTGGCTTGAGGGATTGAGGATTCTTCTACTCTTTTTTAAAGTAAGAGTGGCCACCAATTACTTTGGAGAGGATTAAGCCAAAAATAATTGAATTATCAAGAAAATTCAATGTAATTGGCTATGGGTAGGAGCAGAGTAACAGTGCATAAACACCATTAACCTTTTACAAAAGGGGAGGCTTCTATTTATAGGAAAAAGTGAGCCTCTAACCAAGCAAATTGATTCTAGAATTTTTCAGATCAGTTTGGTCACTTTTTGACCATTTTTAGGTCAGTTTAGCTTACTTTTTGGATCTAGTTGAAATAGGAGAGAGGAGAGATGAAAATATCTCATTATTTATGAGTTTAAAACTCCTCCATACATGTGAAATAGGCGCCTCCTTCATGAGGGAAAATCCCCACATTGAGGTGTCAAAAATACATCATTTCTTCTAAATATCTCTTCTTTTTTAACTAATAAACCTTGTCCTTAGTCAACTCTTCATCTTATGTGAGCATTTACTCATTTTTGGGAGTTTTTCTTTTATTCTTCAATTTATCTCCTCCCTACATTTGGATTAATATTATTGGCCCATAAGAACCTTAATTGGAGCATAATTCAAAAATTTTTAAAAATCTGGACCCTTAGGCTGCTAAGGTCCTTTATACCTATTTTTAATTAATTCCAATTGCACATTGGAAAGTTCTTTTTGAATTTCTGTTTCAAGGGAAATAATTTTAGACACTAGGAGGATTTTTATATCCAGAAATATCTCAATTTTGGATTACCTCTCTCTAGACATTTTCTCTCTCTAGGCCAAAACAGGGTAAAACAGGATCTTTCTTTTATTTCAGAGAGGGGAATAATTATAAGATCAGAAGGGGAGGTACTTACACCTGCACACCTCAAAAGCTAGAGGGAGGAATCTTACACTGTGTGTGTCACCAAATGTGACCAGAGTACATGTACATACACCCAGTATGAACAATACATGTGCAAACCATGTCTGCACTTCCAAAATGCACTGTTGTACTGCAATAACCAGATTTCAAGTAGAAGTTGTTACCTAGCAGTGAGATAAAACGAGGCAAAAAAAATGATATTCGATATAAGACACCATACCTGTCCTATAGCTGCGAAGACAACTCCTCAATCGGAGATGTGTAGCTCCCAGAGCTACTGAGGGGGTGTTGTACCTAAACCAAGAAGGGGAAAGAGATGATGGTGCTCTTCACGTGTAGTACCGCTTCCTTCCTTGCTTGTCCTTGCCTCTTGCTTGCCTCCTTAGCTCTCACACAAACCAAGCTCTGATACCATAAAGAGAATGTGGGGGAGAGGGAGAGCTTCAAACCCTAGCAAGAAAACACACACACACAAGAGAGAGCAAGACACAAGAGAGAGATGGATAGCTGAATTTTCTTCTCTCTCCTCCAATGGCACTGAAATAGGCTTACAACCTATCATACCATACTTGGTGGACAACATGTCCAAGCCGTATTATCTCTCTAATAACAAAATGCCATGAGTTGATCTCACCACCTCTATGCCCAAGAAATACTGCAGCTCACCCAAATCTCTCATCTCAAATTTTTTACTTCAAAAGCCTCCTAACATCATGTATATCAACATCACTATCACCAGTGAATGAAAGTCAAGTCATCCACATAAATGACTAATAGCACGATCCCTCTATCTGCCTTTTTCACATAAAGTGAAAAATTTGCATTGGATATCTGAAATCCAATGGTAACAAAATCCTCTCCAATCTTGTTTGACCATCCTCTGGGTGTCTGCTTCAAGCCATATAATAGGGCTTTACGTAACCTACACACAAAATCTAGGTGTGCATCACTCTCAGAACCTGGTGGGTGCATCATGTATACTTCTTCTTACAAATCACCATGCAAGAAGGCATTCTATATATCCATTTGATGTAAATACCAACCCTTTATAGCTATAGCAATGACAATTCTCATGGTTGACTAGGCTGAATGTCTCCTCATATTTAATGCCATAGGTCTATGCATAGCCCTTGGTAACCAATCTTATCTTATACCTGCTCACTGAACCATATGCATTATGCTTGACCTTATATGCCCACTTACATCCAATTGTCTTCTTTTCCTTAGGCAAAGGCACTATCTCCCATGTTGCATTTGCATCCAATGCTGCCATATTCTCATTCATGGCATCTTCGTGGGCTCTAACTCCTATATTGCCATGAAGATGCCATATTCTCATTCATGGCATCCATGAAGATATAATTGGCTTTAACCATGTAAGCATAGTGATGGGATGTATGTCCATTATATCTCAACCTGTGAACATGGTACCTAACTCTTGTAGACCTGGGTACACTAGATCACTACAAGTGTCCTCAAAACATCCTTGGTTCTACTTACACCGAGAGTAATCACACAGACAAAATGCCAAGCTCCTTATCAAGGCTCTGCTCAGAACCACTAGAGTCACCATCCACATATGAGTGACCTGCTGACAGATTAGGCACAAAAGGTTGATCTACCTTTTCCTTCCCTTTGCATGATACATGTGTACCTACATCTATCCTCAATCTATCTGACCATGGACTAACATTGGATCCACTACTAGAGGACTCTCTAGGTCCACTAAGCACCTGTGATTACTGCTCTACATGTGGTGCATCATCAATACTTCGTACATTTGTATCTTATGTTGCCTATCACTGCTGCTGCTGGTGTATACACGAACTACTCATCTCATCAAAGATAACAACTCTACTTACTTGTATCTCATGAGTGGTAGGGTTATAACATCTATAACCTTTCTGCTTCAAATCATAACTAATGAATATTTATTTCTCTTCCTTTGGATCCAACTTTGTTCTCACTTCTTGGGAACATGCACATATGCAATACACCCAAACACTTTCAACAAGTGAGACACATCCAATTTTATGCATGTAAACTTATGTTTAAGTGTTGTACCATGAACACCTGCAATGGGGGTCCTGTTCATAATGTACACAACAGTACTGCTTCTTTTGCCCAAAAATAATGTGGCATATTCTTTTTAGACATCAAGGTACTTGTCACTTCTGTAATGTGTCTATTTTTTCTTTCTACAACACCATTCTGTTCGGAGTGTACTTGCATGTAAACTGTCTCTTGATTCGCTACTTTCATAATACATCACTGAACTCACTAGAGAAATGATCTCCCCCACATATGATCTTAAGCATTTTATTAAGCAAGACTTTAAATCTCTGAAAGTGAGTAAACACCTCTATTTTCTCTTTTATGAAATAAACCCATACTTTCCTAGTGTGATCATCTCTACAAATGTAACATAATACCTCCAACAACCTGCAATTATTGCAACCTTGGCTGTTTCCATACATTTGAATGTATAACATCTAATGGCCTTGCACTAACATGCTTTTCATGTGGGAAAGCATGTTTGGTCTTCTTACCAAGCTGGTATGCTTCACATACTTTATGCATACCATCAACTTTAAACTTTGGCAAACTTGCAAAAATATTTTGGGCTTGCATAGACTTTAGTCGATATATATTCACATGACCAATATGCTTGTGCCATATGTCAATATCTACAATGACATCAGTTCCATGCACAAACATGAATGCCTTTACCTTAGGTATGTTCACATCCAAAGTAAACATTGTGCCATTTTTGTTATCCTTTACAACCAAGTGACGCTAATTTTAAAGTTTTTCACAAAACATCCTTGAGGATTAAACCTCACTTGTAGACCCTACTCAACCATCTATCCACAACAAAAATCGGGTTCTTTGTAATATTTGGAAAATAAAGTACATCTGCCAAAGTACATTTTTTCATCCTATATAGTCAATAACACTTTACCAACGTGCGCAATGGGATGCGTAGTGTGACACAAAGTTGGGGTTTTAACTTCGGTCACTTCTTAGAATCAAAACACACTTGCATGAAACCTCACAGCCTCCTCACATCCCTTTCTCTCCCTAGGTTAAGATAAAGATATAAACATCAAAGGTGAGATCATAATTCATGGAAGGAAAGATGAAAGGCTCCGAAGAAGCAAGAATTTCTGCCAGTTTGGTAGCTCCAAACAAGAGGGCAATTCTTTGTTGGAAGAAAATCTTCCGACTCAGGATTATGTGAACGAAAACATACGGGGAATGTTGGTAAGGTTCATCCGTTCGAATTGGGCAATTTGGATGGAACATACTAAAGCAAAAAAATATAGAAATCACTTACAAGAGGATAAGACACATGGGATTTGCCTTTTGATAAGAGATTAGGAGGAATTAATCATTATTAAGAAGAAAGAATGGCCAAAAGTCTATAAAAATAGAGATACACAGAGAATTGCAGTTTTAAATCCACAAAGACTGTGCAAAAGAGGATTACATAAGTGTGTAGAGCTTGAAGAGAGATTCGTGTCTATATAAAAACTTTCAAAAATGGGCAATCGAGCGAAAAGTTATGAGCATTTTACTACAAGACTATAAAACTGCCAAAATTCGCCTAAAAGTTAGCAACTTTGGGAGAAATTTTTATCATCAATGAAGTAAAGGATTAAGAAATTAGTTATATGAGTGGAAAGAGAATATAAAGAGCTTCCTAGTCATATGATCAATTTTAGAAACCAATACCCGAGTGATGAGTAATTACCGATTGAAATTTGGATATTGGACCACAAAAACTGCACTTCCCTCTCTTTGCATGAAACCTCAATTTTCATATAGCCTCTTGTCTCTCATCTCCTTCATGATTCAAGCTAGAGGGTACGGGTTAACATTGCTCAGCGAACAATCGTAAAGATTTACCTATGGTCCTCAAAGTCTTTCTACATGCTCATTACCGCTAAAACCATTGGTACCTCCAAAGGAGGGCGGCAATAAGGCAAGGGCTACCTTGAGAAGTCACAGGCCCGCCAAGATAATAACTCCTTATCTCACTTATCATGAATCATCAAAGAGGTCCAAAATTGGGCTGAGCATGAGGAGCTAATGCTAAATGAGACATTCACATGTAAAGAGAGTGTTTGAATACGGGTTTGAAGATAAGAGAATAGCAATGACACAAAATGCTCAATTGAGGAGACTCATTCCTTATTCAAACACTCTCTTTACATTCACATGTAAAGAGAGTGTTTGAATAAGGGCTTGAAGATAAGAGAATGGCAATGACACAAAATGCTCAATTGAGGAGGCTCATTCCTTGATTTGAAAAGGGAGAGGAGGGCTCCTTTTATAGGTGGAGAATCACCCTCTCGTCCATTGTTACAAATTACAACATAAAAATCTTCAACCCTTCAGTGACATAAGGGTAGATGTCACCATCAATTGTACTCTTAGGCTAAGTCTTCTATTGATTATTAAATTGAAGACTTTTTGACTTTGAAAGTGTGATGAGATCATAGCCAAGTCTAAGTGGCATGTAGGTGGTTGCCTGCACCTTCTCAGGATCCATCTCTATGCCTTCTTCTGAGATAACATGTCCCAAGAGAACCACCTTCCTTCGTGCCAAGCGGCATTTTCCAGGATTAAGACACCCTTTTGCATCATCAATACTTTGCAAGGCCAACCTCAACTTTTCCAAGTGATCCATGCAGCTTGAATAAATGCAAAAATCATCTAGAAAGACCCTTATAAACTTTCCCAAGTAAGGTACAAATACCTGACTCATGAAGCGTTGAAAAGTTGCTGTTACATTGGTCAAGCCAAATGGCATCACCCTATACCCCCAAGGGGTGTTAAATGAGGTTTTCCTTTCATCTTCTTCACAAATCCGGATTTGAAAGTATCCAGAGTATCCATCACACACTGAATACAACTCATGACCTGCAACTTGATCCAAAATCTCATCCTGAAAGGGTAGAGGATAATAATCCCTCTTTGTGCATGCATTCAGAGGGCGAAAGTCCATACACAAACACCATTTTCCACCCTTTTTGAGAGTGACTACAACTGGGAAAATCCACTCTAAATTCTCTACTTCAAAAATAAATCCAGCTTCAAGCAAATTAGTTACCTCATTCTTAAGCACCTCTGCTTGCACTACTCCCAAATGCCTTAGCCGCTATACTACTGGCTTACTTTGGGGCTTGAGATCAATCTTGTGCTCTACTAGGGTAACTTGGCATACTTGTGAGTAGCTGTTTGCAAAAAGGTTAGGAAATCCATCCAGCATTTTTAAGTGATTCTCCCTTTCAGTACCTACTATGGACTCATCAAGAAGAAATTCTTTCTGTTGGTGAAGACTAGTGAGGTCCACATCTCCTTTCTTGAACATGGTTGAAGAAGCTTCCCCTTCCAAGGCTCCATTGTCTTCAGCATCCCCTCTATCCCTTCCTAGGGAAAAACCAAATGCAACTCCCTCCACCTCCCCTTCTAAGATGGAATCCTCGGAGCTACCACTTGTCTCCTCTTCATCGGATGACTCTGACTCTGAACTTTTGGAAGTTGAAGGTTCACCTCTTACCACTTTCTTGCGATGACTCTTGATGTTGTAGTGGACCTTCTTATTCTCACCTTGTAGAATAAGATCACATGTCTTCCACTTTTGGATTGCCTTCACTTGGCGAAGCCATGGCCTACCTAATATCAATGGGTAAGCCCTAGCATCAGGCTTTGTAGGAATGACCTGGAAAGTTGTAGGCATAGAAATACCACATACATCCACTCCCAAATTCCTGACAATTCCTAAGGTTTTCACCCTAGTATTATCAGCAGCAAGTTTGATGCGATAGGGAGAGTTAGTAGAAGACAACTTTAAATCGGCATCTTTCATTGTTTTTTCACTCATGACATTGATTGACGCACCTCCATCAATGTATGCATTAGAAATTGTTTGCCCCTCAATGATGACATCAATCATAGGCACATCATCTCCTACACCAATATCCACCTTTTGAGCCATAGGAGTCCCATTATCCCTCTTCTTCTTTTTCTTAGATTCCTTTGTGCTAGCCAGCTTACCTCATTCCTTTCTGAGCTTTTCTCCTCTTCTTCAGATTTATCTTCTTGTTCTTCTTCTTCATGACTCCTAGTTTAACGACCCCTTTTTGCCATTAATGGCATCAATGTTTCCATTTCTTCTTCTGAGCATGTTTCCTCTAAAAGTGCTAAACTTTTATCCTCTCTTTTCCTCAATTTTGGACACTCAGTGTGATAGTGTCCCTTCTCTTGACATTCGTAGCATGTGACACTACTTTATCCCTAGGTTTATCCTCAACTCGTGGAACCCTAGGTGGCCTTGTATTGACTAAGTGTAACTTCAAATCAGCAAATTCTGCTATAAGTTGTGCAATGTTATGATCCAAGGATGGAACTTGTACCTGAGATGTTGAGGCTATCTCTACTCATGGTAGGTTGGCACACTCGGAGAAGATTGGAATGTGGACTCAATATGAAGAGTGGCATCCTTCTTCAAAGCAATACGAAGAGGATCTTTAAAATTAGTGGGATCTTTGCTACTAAGAACTTTTCCATGCAAGCGGGGATCCAAAGCCCTGATAAACTTGCTTATCTTAAGGTGCTCGATTGCTAAAGAACTCTTTGAATCTCCCATAGAAGGTGAAGAAGAAGAAGCAATAACATGTAAAGCAGCTTGTTGATATTTGATGAACAAGGCTTCATACCTGACTGAAAAGGTAGAAACTGACTCTCCTTTCTTTTGAAAAAAATCTGATCCAATTGCAATAGTAAAGCATTTGGTGACTCCACTATCCCAAATCTTTCCTTCATTGCTTTGGTCAACCTTTCCCAATGAAACCTCATAGCCTCCTTACCTCCCTTTCTCTCCCTAGAATAAGATAAAGATATAAACATAAAAGGTTAGATCATAATTCATAGAAGGAAAGATGAAAGGCTCGGAAACATAGGGGGAATGTTGGTAAGGTTCATCTGTTCGAATTGGGCGATTTAGACGGAACATATTAAAGAAAAAGAATATAGCAATCACTTATAAGAGGATAAGACACATGGGATTTGTCTTTTGATAAGAGATTAGGAGGAATTAATCATTATTAAGAAGAAAGAATGGCCAAAAGTATATAAAAATAGAGATACACAGAGAATTACAGTTTTAAATCCACAGAGACTATGCAAAAGAGGATTACATAGGTATGTAGAGCTTGAAGAGAGCTTCGCGTCTATATAAAAACTTTCAAAAACGGGCAACCGAGCGAAAAGTTATGAGCATTTTACTACAAGACTATAAAACTGCCAAAATTCGCTAAAAGTTAGAAATTTTTATCATCAATGAAGTAAAAAATTAAGAAATTAGTTATATGAGTGGAAAGAGAATATAAAGAGCTTCCTAGTCATATGATCAATTTTAGAAACCAATGAGTAATTACCGGTTGAAATTTGGATATTGGACCACAAAAACTGCACTTCCCTCTCTTTGCATGAAACCTCAATTTTCACATAGCCTCTTGTCTCTCATCTCCTTCATGATTCAAGCTAGAGGGTAAGGGTTAACATTGCTCAGCGGACAATCGTAAAGATTTACCTATGGTCCTCAAAGTCTTTCTACATGCTCATTACCACTAAAACCATTGGTACCTCCAAAGGAGGGCGGCAATAAGGCAAGGGCTACCTTGAGAAGTCACAGGCCTGCCAAGATAATAACTCCTTATCCCACTTATCTCATGAATCATCAAAGAGGTCCAAAATTGGGCTGAGCATGAGGAGCTAATGCTAAATGAGACATTCACAAGAGAGTGTTTGAATAAGGGTTTGAAGATAAGAGAATAGCAATGACACAAAACGCTCAATTGAGGAGACTCATTCCTTATTCAAACACTCTCTTTACATTCACATGTAAAGAGAGTGTTTGAATAAGGGCTTGAAGATAAGAGAATGGCAATGACACAAAATACTCAATTGAGGAGGCTCATTCCTTGATTTGAAAGCGAGAGGAGGGCTCCTTTTATAGGTGGAGAATCACCCTCTCTTCCATTGTTACAAATTACAACATAAAAATCTTCAACCCTTCAGTGATGATAGGGTAGATGTCACCATCAATTGTCCTCTTAGGCTAAGTCTTCTATTGATGATTAAATTGAAGACTTTTTGACTTTGAAAGTGTGATGAGATCATAGCCAAGTCTAAGTGGCATGTAGGTGGAGATCCCACTTACACATGGCGGAATTCTCCTCTTCCATGAAGGCATTCTAGAAGAGTCTTTTCCAATTATGCACCTACACACTCCTCAACATGCCTTCCACACTCTCCAACTTGTAGCCTTATGGTGAATACCATATTAATAATACAATTAAAGTCCATGTGAGCATGAAGGCCCACTTTTATTTTCCACATCACTAGCCTATCTACCATACCAAAGTATTTATCAAGCATACTTGTGGCATTTACAATGTGTGCACCCTAAATCAAGTAAAACCATTATATTTGAAGATAGAATGCTGTTATCAGGGTAGCCACCAAGCCGCAGTATCTCCATGCCGTTATTCCAGTAGAGTGGGTGTCGCAATCTTCTTAGACAAGCTTCCACCTTATTACCATTGAGAAACCATCAAAATATGCACAAAATTGAAAATGAAAGACATCAATTTTTCATGTCACATCTTTTTCTCCCTAGCCGATCCTCCATGCTTTGGGGATCTTCTGGCCATGGTGATCGAGGGTAAAATATTTGATACAGCCTTTGGAAATTCCCTACCCTTGGCCCATACCACCTTTCCTTCTGGATCAAATAAAACTGCCCCCCTAGTCCCACATTGTGTGGAAGGGCTAAAGGCTCCATCAAAATGCATAGTGAAAGCAGTTGTTGGTGGTGTCTTCAAATCTTGATATACTTCTTCCTTTGTTCCTATTCCTTCTTCCTCATCCTTCCTTGTAAGCAAATCTGCAGCAAATCTGCAAGAGAGGCCCTAGTGGTGTTTTCTGTGATAAAAGTAAAAGAGAATTCTTGAAGCTCACAAATCCACTTTGCAAACTTCCCTCCTGCAGGATTGGGTTTGCGGACCAAGAATTGTAAAGAAGGTTGATATATGAGGAAGAAAAAAGGGCGAGGTAACAAGTATGACCTGAACTTCTTTACTGCAAAAACAAGAGATAAACCACCTTTCTCCATTTCACCATACCTCTCCTCAGCATCAGTGAGTTGTCGGCTTTCATAATACACTGGTTGCATATTCCTTTGCTCTCCCTTTTGCAAGAGTATAGCACCCACTGAATGTGATGAGACACGGGTTCACATAAAAGTACTCCCCCCACCTAGGAGGCTGCACAATTGGACTTTGACTCATGCATTCCTTGAGCAAACAAAAAGATTGAATTTGATTGGGCCCCCATTGGAAAGAAACATTCTTCTTTGTCAACAGATTTATAGGATACATCTTCTCAGAGAACATGTCAACAAAGCATTGGTAATACTTTGTTTTACCCAAAATCCTCCTTACCTCCCTTACATTTGTAGGTGGTGGGAGGGCCACAATTGCCTGCACCTTCTCAGGATCCATCTCTATGCCTTCTTCTGAGATAACATGTCCCAAGAGAACCACCTTCCTTCGTGCCAAGTGGCATTTTCCAGGATTAAGACACCCTTTTGCATCATCAATACTTTGCAAGGCCAACCTCAACTTTTCCAAGTGATCCATGCGGCTTGAATAAATGCAAAAATTATCTAGAAAGACCCTTATAAACTTTCCCAAGTAAGGTACAAATACCTGACTCATGAAGCGTTGAAAAGTTGCTGGTACATCGATCAAGCCAAATGGCATCACCCTATACCCCCAAGGGGTGATAAATGAGGTTTTCCTTTCATCTTCTTCACAAATACGGATTTGAAAGTATGCAGAGTATCCATCACACACTAAATACAACTCATGACCTGCAACTTGATCCAAAATCTCATCCTGAAAGGGTAGAGGATAATAATCCCTCTTTGTGCATGCATTCAGAGGGCGAAAGTCCACACACACACACACCATTTTCCACCCTTTTTGGGAGTGACTACAACTGGGGAAATCCACTCTAAATTCTCTACTGGAAAAATAAATCCAGCTTCAAGCAAATTAGTTACCTCATTCTTAAGCACCTCTGCTTGCACTACTCCCAAACGCCTTAGCCGCTATACTACTGGCTTACTTTGGGGCTTGAGATCAATCTTGTGCTCTACTAGGGTAACTTGGCGTACTTGTGAGTAGCTGTTTGCAAAAAGGTTAGGAAATCCATCCAGCATTTTTAAGTGATTCTCCCTTTATGGACTCATCAAGAAGAAGCTCCTTCTGTTTGGTGAAGACTAGTGAGGTCCACATCTCCTTTCTTGAACATGGTTGAAGAAGCTTCCCCTTCCAAGGCTCCATTGTCTTCAGCATTCTCTCGATCCCTTCTTCCCAGGGAAAGACCAAATGCAACTCCATCCACCTCCCCTTTTGAGATGGAATCCTCAGAGCTACCACTTGTCTCCTCTTCATCGAATGACTCTGACTCTGAACTTTCGGAAGTTGAAGGTTCACCTCTTACCACTTTCTTGCGACGACTCTTGATGTTGTAGTGGACCTTCTTATTCTCACCTTGTAGAATAAGATCACTTGTCTCCCACTTTTGAATTGCCTTCACTTGGCGAAGCCATGGCCTACCTAATATCAATGGGTAAGCCCTAGCATCAGGCTTTGTAGGAATGACCTGGAAAGTTGTAGGCACAGAAATACCACATACATCCACTCCCAAATTCTTGACAATTCCTAAGGTTTTCACCCTATAGCAAGTTTGATGTGATAGGGAGAGTTAGAAGACAACTTTAAATCGGCATCTTTCATTGATTTTTCACTCATGACATTGATTGACGCACCTCCATCAATGTATGCATTAGAAATTGTTTGCCCCTCAATGATGACATCAATCATCACAGGCACATCATCTCCTACATCAATATCCACCTTTTGAGCCATAGGAGTCCCATTATCCCTCTTCTTCTTTTTCTTAGATTCCCTTGTGCTAGCCAGCTTACTCCATTCCTTTCTGAGCTTTGGAGAGAGTGCCAAAAGTTGCCCAAATGTGATTTGTGCTATTTTCTCCCTAAGATCTGCTAAGAGTTCATAACTAAGAGATCCTTGTCCAAGAGGAAAGTCAGATTGTCCAATTTTTCTCCTAGACGACTTCTTCTTCTTCTTATTTTTTTCCTCTTCTTCAGATTTATCTTCTTGTTCTTCTTCTTCTTGGCTCTTAGTTTTATGACCCCTTTTTGCCATTAATGGCATCAATGTTTCCAATTCTTCTTCTGAGCATGTTTTCTCTAAAAGTGCTAAACTTTTATCCTCTCTTTTCCTCAATTTTGGACACTCAGTGCGATAGTGCCTCTTCTCTTGACATTCGTAGCATGTGACACTACTTCTATCCCTAGGTTTATCCTCAACTCGTGGAACCCTAGGTGGTCTTGCATTGACTAAGTGTAACTTCAAATCAGCAAATTCTGCCATAAGTTATGATCCAAGGATGGAACTTGTACCTGAGATGTTGAGGCTATCTCTACTCATGGTGGGGTCGGCACACTCAGAGAAGATTGGAATGTGGACTCAATATGAAGAGTGGCCTCCTTCTTCAAAGCAATACAAAGAGCCTCTTTAAATTTAGTGGGATCTTTGCTACTAAGAACTTTTCCATGCAAGCGGGGATCCAAAGCCCTGATAAACTTGCTTATCTTAAGGTGCTCCATTGCTAAAGAACTCTTTGAATCTCCCAAAGAAGGTGAAGAAGAAGAAGCAACAACATGTAAAGCAGCTTGTTGATATTTGATGAACAAGGCTTCATACCTCACTAAAAAGGCAGAAACTGACTCTCCTTCCTTTTGGGGAAAATCAAATCCAATTGCAATAGTAAAGCATTTGGTGACTCCACTGTCCCAAATCTCTCCTTCATTGTTTTGGTCAACCTTTCCCAATGAAACCTCATAGCCTCCTCACCTCCCTTTCTCTCCCTAGATTAAGATAAAGATATAAACATCAAAGGTGAGATCATAATTCATGGAAGGAAAGATGAAAGGCTCCGGAGAAGTAAGAATTTCTGCCATCTGGCAGCTCCAAATAAGAGGGCAATTCTTTGTTTGGAAGAAAATCTTCCGACTCAGGATTATGTGAACGAAAACATACGGGGAATGTTGGTAAGGTTCATCCGTTCAAATTGGGTGATTTAGACGGAACATATTAAAGAAAAAGAATATAGCAATCACTTACAAGAGGATAAGACAGATGGGATTTGCCTTTTGATAAGAGATTAGAAGGAATTAATCATTATTAAGAAGAAAGAATGGCCAAAAGTCTATAAAAATAGAGATACACAGAGAATTGTAGTTTTAAATCAATATAGATTGTGCAAAAGAGGATTACTTAAGTGCGTAGAGCTTGAAGAGAGCTTTGTGTCTATATAAAAACTTTCAAAAACGGGCAACCGAGCAAAAAGTTATAGGCATTTTACTACAAGACTATAAAACTGCCAAAATTCACCCAAAAGTTAGCAACTTTGGGAGAAATTTTGATCATCAATGAAGTAAAGGATTAACAAATAAGTTATATGAATGGAAAGAGAATATAAAGAGCTTCCTAGTCATATGATCAATGTTAGAAACCAATACCTGAGTGATGAGTAATTATCGGTTGAAATTTGGATATTGGACCACAAAAACTACACTTCCCTCTCTTTGCATGAAACCTCAATTTTCACATAGCCTCTTGTCTCTCATCTCCTTCATGATTCAAGCTAGAGGGTAAGGGTTAACATTGCTCAGCGGACAATCGTAAAGATTTACCTATGGTCCTCAAAGTCTTTCTACATGCTCATTACAGCTAAAACCATTGGTACCTCCAAAGGAGGGCGGCAATAAGGCAAGGGCTACCTTGAGAAGTCACAGGCCCGCCAAGATAATAACTCCTTATCCCACTTATCATGAATCATCAAAGAGATCTAAAATTGGGCTGAGCATGAGGAGCTAATGCTAAATGAGACATTCACATGTAAAGAGACTGTTTGAATAAGGGTTTGAAGATAAGAGAATAGCAATGACACAAAATGCTCAATTGAGGAGGCTCATTCCTTATTCAAACACTCTCTTTACATTCACATGTAAAGAGAGTGTTTGAATAAGGGTTTGAAGATAAGAGAATGGCAATGACACAAAATGCTCAATTGAGGAGGCTCATTCCTTGATTTGAAAGGGAGAGGAGGGCTCCTTTTATAGGTGGAGAATCACCCTCTCTTCCATTGTTACAAATTACAACATAAAAATCTTCAACTCTTCAGTGACATAAGGGTAGATGTCACCATCAATTGTCCTCTTAGGCTAAGTCTTCCATTGATTATTAAATTGAAGACTTTTTGACTTTGAAAGTGTGATGAGATCATAGCCAAGTCTAAGTGGCATGTAGGTGGAGATCCCACTTACACATGGCAGAATTCTCCTCTTCCATGTAGGCATTCTAGAAGAATCTTTCCCAATTATGCACTTACACACACTCCTCCACATGCCTTCCACACTTTCCCAACTTGTAGCCTTATGGTGAATACCATATTAATAATACAATTAAAGTCCATGTGAGCATGAAGGCCCACTTTTATTTTCCACATCACTAGCCTATCTACCATACCAAAGTATTTATGAAGCATACTTGTGGCATTTACAATGTGTGCACCCTAAATCAAGTAAAACCATTATACTTGAAGATAGAATGCTGTTATCAAGGTAGCCACCAAGCCACCATATCACCATGCCGTTATTCCATTGTGGGTGCTGCAATCTTCTTGGACAAGATTCCACCTTATTACCATTGAGAAACCATCAAAATATGCACAAAATTGAAAATGAAAGATATCAAATTTTCATGTCACATCTTTTTCCCCCCAGCTGATCCTCCATGCTTGTCTTGGGGATCTTCTGGCCATGGTGATCGAGGGTAAAATATCTGATATAGCCTTTGTAAATTCCCTACCCTTGGCCCATACCTTCTTTCCTTCTGGATCAAATAAAACTATTGCTCAGCGGACAATCGTAAAGATTTACCTATGGTCCTCAAAGTCTTTCTACATGCTCATTACAGCTAAAACCATTGGTACCTCCAAAGGAGGGCGGCAATAAGGCAAGGGCTACCTTGAGAAGTCACAGGCCCACCAAGATAATAACTCCTTATCCCACTTATCATGAATCATCAAAGAGATCTAAAATTGGGCTGAGCATGAGGAGCTAATGCTAAATGAGACATTCACATGTAAAGAGACTGTTTGAATAAGGGTTTGAAGATAAGAGAATAGCAATGACACAAAATGCTCAATTGAGGAGGCTCATTCCTTATTCAAACACTCTCTTTACATTCACATGTAAAGAGAGTGTTTGAATAAGGGTTTGAAGATAAGAGAATGGCAATGACACAAAATGCTCAATCGAGGAGGCTCATTCCTTGATTTGAAAGGGAGAGGAGGGCTTTTTTAAAGGTGGAGAATCACCCTCTCTTCCATTGTTACAAATTATAACATAAAAATCTTCAACCCTTCAGTGACATAAGGGTAGATGTCACCACATCAATTGTCCTCTTTGGCTAAGTCTTCTATTGATTATTAAATTGAAGACTTTTTGACTTTGAAAGTCTTCTATTGATTGTTAAATTGAAGACTTTTTGACTTTGAAAGTGTGATGAGATCATAGCCAAGTCTAAGTGGCATGTAGGTGGAGATTCCACTTACACATGGCGGAATTCTCCTCTTCCATGTAGGCATTCTAGAAGAATCTTTCGCAATTATGCACCTACACACACTCCTCCACATGCCTTCCACACTTCCCTAACTTGTAGCCTTATGGTGAATACCATATTAATAATACAGTTAAAGTCCATGTGAGCATGAAGGCCCACTTTTATTTTCCACATCACTAGCCTATCTACCATACCAAAGTATTTATCAAGCATACTTGTGGCATTTACAATGTGTGCACCCTAAATCAAGTAAAACCATTATATTTGAAGATAGAATGCTGTTATCAGGGTAGCCGCTAAGCCGCCGTATCACCATGTTATTCCGTTGTGGGCACCACAATCTTCTTGGACAAGCTTCCACCTTATTACCATTGAGAAACCATTAAAATATGCACAAAATTGAAAATGAAAGATATCAATTTTTCATGTCACAGTAGTATCATCACCTATTTCTACATAACCTGGTTTTCCATTTTATACTCGTCTCTAAACCACTCACCATGACTGGTCATGTGGTTAGAGGCTCCAAAATCCACATACCAGATATCTCTAGATCCTAATAGATCTCGTGTTGTGGAATTGAGCATGTGCTGTAAACCACTACTCACTTTTGCCATCACCACCCTACTTACTAGATGATGTGTAGTTGCCTTGTTGCAACTTTCCACTTTTAATGTTATTCTGATTTTTAAAGTAGTCCTTTGCTATGTGCCTTGGTTTGCCACAATAATAGCATTCTATGCTATTTTCACTTAGATTAATTTGCCAACCACCTTGGCCCCTTTGACTCCCTCTTCTTCTAGACTAGCCTCTTCCACCTATGTATGATTACTGTTGTAAATCATTGGTCTCTTGTTCTCCATAATTTTGGTTTCCATGTCGGCCCACCACCTTGGCCTTGACCACGACCTCTACCTCTACTTCTACCTCTGCCCTCTGCCTCTACTTAAATTAGAGTAGAAGGCCTGTTCTAATGTGTTCTTGCTTTGTAAAGAAGATTCCTCACCAAGATACTTTTCTTCTATGATTATCATAGATACTAAGTCTTGAAAGTTGGGAACATTCTCCCTGATTGCAATGGAGGCCTTGAATGACTTGTACTCTTTGCCAAGCTTATTCAGACAGACACTCACTAAATTATCATCTTCCATCGATACATTAATAGACCCAAGGGATTCAACAATGTCCTTGATATTTAAATCATTCTCATTGATAGATATGATTTTCTTCTCCACAATATACAACTCGTGTTTTAGCTACAATTTCCTTGCCTTTGTGTTGGTCTAGAACATCTGCACTAGGTTCTGCCATGCAACTGCTGAAGTGTTGGCATCCTGTATGTGTCTTATCATTGTGTCTATGACACTGATTGAAATCCAATACATGACTTTTCTTTCATCCTAGTTCCAGTCCTTGAATGCCTTTACATATATTGGAATGACATTCTCTTCAGACAACTCCATTGTCTCCTTCGATATAGTCCCAGAATTCTTTACCCAACAGGAAATTAGTCATTCTGAACTTCCAAGCATGGAAGTTGTTCTTGTCCAGCTTCTCATTGACAATCTGATTTACTTTGTCAGATGACATGTTTTCTTGCAGAGTAACTAGAAACCTACAAATAGATAATTTTTGTATGCAACTTGTAACACAACTCAGTATCTTCTATGACTACCACAACAACGATACTTCAGCATAACTTGTATGTCACCAGATGTGACCAGAGTACATGTACATACATCCAAGATCAGGAATACATGTGTAAACATTTTTTGCACTTTCCAAAATGCAATATTACACTATACTAACCAGATTTTGAGTAGAGACAATTCTTAACCAGATTTTGAGTAGAGACAATTCTTAACTAGAACTTCCTGAAACGGTCAAAAACACTTGCAATGATCGAATGGAGAGACTGAAACACACTCGTAACGTGATTCTGGCTGTAAAACTTCAGTATAATGTATAATATAAAGTACTACTACACACTGTTATGGGCTACCACACCTCCAAGAGGAAACTCAATGTATTCACCTAAAGGATGAGCAATAGATCACACACAACTGTTGTAGGGCACTTACCAATGCTTCGAACTTGAGTCCCTTGAGGCCTCCAAGCTTACTTGTTAAGCTCCAAACCTCCAAGCTCCACCTCCATGCTGTCACCGTAGAGTCGATCGCACTGTCGCATAAGGCAATCACTCTCTCTCACTCTCCCACACAAGCATGAATCATACAAGCATAGAAGAGGAACAATACTAGAATTCTCTCCCTCTCAATCTCTCTCAAGACACGAAGAAGAAATCTCTATAGCACAAAAGGGGATTGTGTCTTTTCATAAATGAGAAAATGCTTATATACATTTGGCCCTTATTCACACTAGGGCACCCAAAACTTACTTAACTAGGCCTTGGGTGGCTAATATAGTAATATCTCATAATGTACAACTTTTATAGTGCCGTTTCATGACACTTATTAATGTCCTCAATTAGAGGATCATGTTTGTTAATAAAAAATGGGATTAACATTCCCCCTTTCCTAATGTAGGTTATGTCTGTAGAACCTTTTATCGAGGTCTAAAGACCTGGTCACCGAACTCATGTCGGTAAAAATTTCTTCATGATTGGAGCATTCTGAGTGTGCGGCTGAATGTTGACTGGGAGCACCAAAATCCTGTGTCCACCATGTCTTCAAACGTGACATGCATCATGTAACTTGGAAGACATCTTAGATGATGGTAGTAGAGCATCATGCCCCTGTCAGATGGCCCTTGATTCATGTCGAACTTCACTTGCTCATGTTCATAGACATCATAGGGCTCCTTAGGTTAATCAATCAGCACCACCATCAATTTCAAAAATTTAAAGCTTGCCACAATTGCTGGGTCCGAAATTCTTCGTCATGCTTGTATCCATGTAAGAATTTGTTTCCTTTTCTCCCGTATGTCTAGAAATGTCTCTGGCATGAAGATCAAAAAGTTATAGCAGACATGGGAGTCACGCCATTTAGCTTCCTAAAACTCCAGTGGCATCTATCTTCTCTTAATTGGCATGTATAATGGGTCAACTTGTGTTGGTGGCACGCATAAATAGACCTGGCTGTACTATGGAATTGTTAAGTACTCTTTCCGCCAATCTGGTTGTATTCCAAAATCTTCCAATTTGGGTTGCACCTCATCTCTAGACAATGGTGGCATAGCCGCCTCTTGTGTGTATGCTTGTGTGTATGAGGTGAGCCTTCCTCCACCTTTAGAAGCAGCTGATCTCATGAAGGTGATGATTTTGATTTCCAGCAGGCAGCTTTGGCCAACTTTGTGTGCTTTGCCACATTTGCCTATAATGTGCCCTCTCCACCTAAGGGAATTAATTCTTCTAAATTAGGGCGAGGAGCTTGTAGAGGGTATGGCATATTGTGCTGCTTTATTGGTGAGTGTGACCTTGGAGTAGGCTTCTGGCATGATCCGTCAAGTTGGCTCAAATGGAGTGACTTGCATGAGGACCTTGAACATCAATTTTGGTTTCAAGAGAGGATTTCCAGTGCAAATGAAACCATTGTACTCTGCACCAGACAATGATTCCAAAATTGTGTCGTCACAGAGTGAAGGCTTCAATATTATCCTGGGGAATAGGATAGCATACCTCTTGAGGGTGCCGTTGGGGAGACGGGTGAGGTGCCAGTGGTTGAGATATCAAGCTTAACTAGTGCTATGACAGACATTGATGACCCGCCTGGGTGATAGCTTCTGCATCTACACCACTGGCATGGTTGGTGAGATTATGGGTGATATGCAGCCAGTGGGATGACAGGCTATGTGATAGCAATTTTGGATTACTAGACTGGCATAGTTATAGCGCTAGCTCATTTAGTCGGGTTCACATTATGGACCAACCCTTGTATGTTGTAGTAGTTGAGTACTAACCCATATAGTGTGTACTCTTATCTTTATGTTATGTTGGTTGAGTAGAGAAGAAGAAGATAGAAGAAAATTCAGCCCATCTCTCTCTTGTGTCTTGCTCTCTCTTGTGTGTATGTTTGCTTGCTAGGGTTTGAAGCTCTCCCTCTCCCCTACATTCTCTTTATGGTATCAGAGCTTGGTTTGTGTGAGAGCTAATGAGGCAAGAACAAGCAAGGAAGGACAAGGTACTACACGGGTAAGAGCACCATAATCTCTTTTCCCTTCTTGGTTTAAGTACAACACCCCCTTAGTAGCTATGGGAGCTGTAACACATCTCTGATTGAGGAGCTATCTTTGTGGGAGCAGAGCTTCAGGGCAAGTATACTATCCTATTGGTGGACAAATTTTTTTTTCCAGCGAGATTCACATTTCGGGCACGTTATGGGCCTCGTTTCGTCACTGTATGGTATTTTTGGTAGCTTTCTCGACGTTCTGGTAGAGAATTGTTTCTACTCAAAATCTGGTTATTGTAGTGCAACAATGCATTTTGGAAGTGCAGTCACTGGGTGTATGTACATGTACTCTAGTCACATTTGGTGACACACAGGCTGTGCTAAAGTACCACTGCTGTGCAGCACAGTTATAAGAGATACTGCTGTATTATAGGTTGCATACAGAAGTTGTCTGTTTGCAAGTTATTTGATTACTGCAGGAAAATATGTCTGATGGAATTAATTAGATTGTTAGTGAGAAGCTATAGATAAGAATAACTTCCATGCCTGGAAGTTCAGAATGATCAATTTCCTAATGGGTAAAGGATTTTGCTTGTGTACATTATGAACAGGACACTCACTGCTGTAGCTATTCATGGTATGACTCCTGAACAAAAGTTTACAGGCACATAAGACTGGATGCGTCTCACTTGAAAGTGTTTGGGTGTATAGCACATAAGACTGGATGTGTCTCACTTGAAAGTGTTTGGGTGTATAGCACATAAGACTGGATGTGTCTCACTTGAAAGTGTTTGGGTGTATAGCATATATACATGTTTGTGATGAAGTGAGAACAAAGTTGGATCCAAAGGCAGAGAAATGCATCTTCATTGGTTATGCTATGGAGCAAAAAGGTTATAGATGCTATAACCTTACCACTCGTGAGATGCGAGTAAGCAGAGATGTTGTCTTTGATGAGATGAGTAGCTGGTATGCACTAGTAGTGAAGACAACAGAAGATGTAGATGTAAGAAGTGATGATGTTGCACCACATGTCACAGGTGCTGAGTGGACCTGGGGAGTCCTCGAGCAGTGGATCCACTGTTAACCCATGGTCAGGTAGGGCGAGGAATGATGCAGGTACACATGTATCACGGAAAGGGAAAGAGAAGATAGATCAACCTTTTGTGCCTGATCTGTTAGCAGATCTCTCATATGTGGATGGTGACTCTAGTGGCTCTGAGCAGATTCTTCGATTAGGAGCTTGGCATTTCGTCTGTGGGTTACTTCTGGTGTAAGGAGCACCATGGTTGTTTTAAGGACGCCTGGTAGTGATCTAGGTGTACGCAGCTCTACGAGGTTTAGATACCCTATTGTGACAGGTTAAGATATGATGGATATAAAGCCCATCATTATGCTTACATGGTAAAAGCAATATAGGAGGTTGAGCCCACTTGCTTTGAGCAGGCAATCAGAAATAAGAAATGGGAAGATGCCATGGATGAGGAGATGGCAGCATTGGATGCAAATGTAACATGGGAGTTAGTGCCTTTGCCTTCTAAGGAAAAGAAGGCAATTGGATGTAAGTGGGTGTATAAAGTCAAGCACAATGTTGATGGTTCAGTAAGCAGGTACAAGGCAAGATTGGTTGCAAAAGGCTATGTGCAGACTTATGGCATAGACTATGAGGAGACATTCAACCCCGTTTTGCAAGAATGGCAACTGTGAGAATTGTCACTGCTATGACTGCAGCAGCAAAGGGTTGGTCTTTACATCAAATAGATGTAAAGAATGCTTTCTTGTAATGCTGATTTGCAAGAAGAAGTGTACATGATGCAGCCACCAGGTTATGAGAGTGATGCACATACAGATTTTGTGTGCAGGTTATGCAAAGCCTTGTATGGCTTGAAGTAGGCACCTAGAGCATGGTCAAACAAGTTCGGGGAGCATCTTGTTACCATTGGATTTCAGATATCCAATGTAGGTTTTTCACTATATGTGAAAAAGACAGATAGAGGGATCATGCTATTAGTCATCTATGTGGATGACTTGATTATCATTGGTGATAGTGATGCAGGCATACATGATGTCAGGATGCTTTTGAAGCAAAAGTTTGAGATGAAGGATTTGGGTGAGCTACGGTATTTCTTGGGCATAGAGGTGGTGAGATCATCTCATGGAATTTTGCTATTGCAGAGGCAGTATGGCTTGGACATGCTGTCCAAGTATGTTATGATAGGCTATAAGCCTATTTCAATGCCATTGAAATAGGCTATAAGCCTATTTCAATGCCATTGGAGCAAAACATACATGTGAGTTTTTGGAGGACCCCACTACATATAGATGCATAGTAGGTAGTTTGATCTACATGACCATTACAAGGCTAGACTTGAGCTATGTTGTTGGACTTGTGAGTCAGTTTATGCAGGCCCCTAGGAAGCCACATTTGGATGCGGTTAGACGGATTCTTAGGTACATAAAGTCCACAATTGATTATGGACTTTTCTATGAGGTTGGTACAGAGATACAGTTACATGGGTACACATATGTTGATTGGGCTGGTAGTATTGCAGACAAGAGATCTACCATTGGTTTTATGTTCTCATTTGGGAGTGTTGCTATGAGTTGGAGCAGTAAGAAGAAGCCAACAATTGCCTTGTCGAGTACAAAGGCAGAGTACAGGGGTGCTGCTATGGCAGCTTGTTGTGAGGTAGCTTGGTTTTAGAAGCTACTTGGTGACATGGCAGAGTACAGGGGTGCTGCTATGGCAGCTTGTTATGAGGTAGCTTGGTTTTAGAAGCTACTTGGTGACATGGCAGAGCCCGTTGGATAGGGCAATTGTCATATATTGTGACAACATGAGCAGCATACAGTTGGTCAGTAACCTAGTATATCATGCTAGAACGAAGCACATTGAGGTGCATTATCACTCTGTGAGGGAGAAGGTTTTATAGGAGATGTAGATCTGCTATATGTCAGCACAGAGGATCAGGTGGCTGACATCTTCATGAAGGCATTGGGCACAGAGAAGCTCCATAGGTTTAGGAGCTTACTTGGAGTGCAGTGTGTGGAGTTGAGCTCAAGGGGGAGTGTTGAGATATCAAGCTCAACTAGTGCTATGGCGGACATCGATGACCCGCCTGGGTGATAGCTTTTGCATCTACACCACTGGCATGGTTGGTGAGATTATGGGTGATATGCGGCCAATGGGATGACAGGCTATGTGACAACCATTTTGGATTACTAGAGTCTAGCATAGTTATAGCGCCAGCTAATTTAGCTGGGTTTACATTATGGACCGACCCTTATATGTTGTAGTAGTTAAGTACTAACCCATATAGTGTGTACTCTTATCTTTATGTTATGTTGAGTAGAGAAGAAGAAGATAGAAGAAAATTCAGCTATCCATCTCTCTCTTGTGTGTGTGTGTGTCTGTGTGTGTGTTTGCTTGTTGCTAGGGTTTGAACCTCTCCCTCTCCCGCACATTCTCTTTACCAATATCTCCTCGTCGAGAGCGAGAGGGTTAGTGGGAAAATCTATCTACTAAGGAATGAAGTTTGAAAAAATGAAGTCGGCTTGAGATGTGTTAGTAGGTGGTGTATTAGGATATGGGTTAAGTAGCTTACTAGCAACATTAGAATAGAAGGGGTAAGTTGACTTTGAAGATGAGGAACGAGAATTCTTCTTGACCCTGACCTGTACTAGGGGGTGGGTGGCTAGGCTTGTGAGATTTTAAAAAGTCTTGTAAGTCAGGGATCTCATTGGGATTGATAGTAGGATATTCAATGTGGGTAGCATCAAAATTGTACTGTACATTTGTTAACATGGCTTCTAAGTGTTTGTAGATATTAGAGTATAGATTTAGAATTCCAAAAGGATGATACAAAGTAGACTCACATAAGTTAAGATGTTGGTCAGTATTATATACTTCGAGCCACACATGAATTATAATGACAGCTATGTGCTATCACCTCATAGTTGGCCGGTGTCTCGGGAATGTCATCTAGGAAAAACAGGTCTAATTTTTTGACACTGTTGTCCAGAATTTTAGAATTTTGAAGTACGTGACATCAACTAAGAAGGTTTAACACTATAGGATGTAATGTGGGTAAAAGAAGATGTCTTGTGGATTAGTTAATACTATGTTCCCCCGCTGCAAAATTCCCATTATTATTGTAGGGTCAACATCTCGTTCAATATTTTGCTTAATTAGGGTTAGTTCACCTAGGCCTATTTCTTCAGATAGATTTATATCGTACTGAAGTAAAGAGAGGGTTAGTGTAGACAAAAATAGAGTGAGAGTTTGAGGAGGGGCCCGAGGAGTTATTGGCAACAACTGACCCAACTCCGAGGCACGCTCAAGGAGTAGGCGTAGGCTCCGGCCGTTGACTTCTGTCTTGGATCGCCAACCGACATTCTAACTCTTGTAAGCAAGAGTCATTGTTTTTGCTGAGGAGGTTTGATTTTGCAATTTCCCAAACCATCTTTGTAGCATCCAACTCCTCAAATCTCCGGGTTGTGTCCTCTTGGGCACGCTTGGCTGTTGCTTCTCTTTCTTGAGCTTCGGTGATTTGTTGGAGCCTTTCAACAGCCAGGCCTCTGACTATTGTGTAGTGAGTAAGTTGTGCCATTGCTTCTTGGTGGGCCAATTCTTTCCTTTGCATTTAGACTTGGCTTGCACTTATAGTGTCGTTAAGTGTTCTTATTTTTTCTGCATGGGCCTTTCTCTCTCTTGGTGTAAGTGAGTTTCCCTCTCCTCCGCTGCTTTCAAATTTGAGGCTAGCTGTTGGATCTAGCATTGCAGCTCCTCTTCTTTGGCCCTAGCATTGTGCTGGAGCTCTTTTGGTGGGCATGAAGTGCTATGAGCTCATTGGTGTGGGTGACCTCCTTTCGAAGTTGCCCTTTAGCTTGTTCTAACTTTGCCTTGAGGTCTACATTTTTTTGAGTCTTTGTACAATGGTTTGGCTGAGGACCATATTATTGCTTTCTAGTTCTTTATATCTATTCTCTTTCTCCTCCGTGGCCTTCAAGCTTTTCATTATATGACATCTTTATGTGTGGCTTCAGCTGTTGCCAAATGGTCTTTTAAGGTTTGCACTTGTGTGTGAGAGTCGTTAACTTACTTCCAAAGGGCAGTGTTACGATCATGGAGCATATGTGTTGTGAGGAGGTGGCAACGCCAGACCTTTTGCTCCTGCTCCCATAGTGCACTTGTGCTTGCGCCTTCTCAGCCTGTGGTTGGTTCAACAACTCATCCAAACCTTCCATTGTTTCTTGCATGAATTGTTGATAGTCAACTTTTTTTTGGGAGGCTAGCTAGGGTATTCTTTCCTCATCTTCCAACCACCTTCTTTTGCTTGGACTTGATGGCTATGTACTTCTTGGTCTTTTTCTTGCATCATTGTGGGTTGCTAGTTCATGTACTTGAGCCGTTGCTACCTCAATGCCTTGTGTTTCCTCAGCTCTTGTACTGATGCTGCGTGTTCGAGCGATGTCTCTATTGGTGTGTCTGCCAGAGCTGAGTCTTTAAGTGGGGATAGGTCTTTAAGTGGGGATAGGTCTGTGAATATCAGCTATGCCGGGCTCGTCGGGGGAGTAACTTGCTCCATGGGCTCTTGTGTGGCTTAGCTGATTGTGGTTTCTTGCAATGCTTCTTGGTATGTTTGGATTTCCTATGCCACCTCCGCCTCTAATCTTTGTGATTCGACATCTATATCTAGGATGATCCCCCTCATTTTCTTCTCTGTCTTCTTCTTTCTCCCTTTATTTATCTCCTTCATTATTTCCTGGGTCTCCGTTAAGACAACTTGCCCCTCTTGCATGTCTGTTAGTGTTGGTTGCTCTAGTAGCAGTGCCAGTTTTGTAGGTGCTCTATTGGTTCGGGCTCTGGGAGAGGCCTTTTTGCCACGTGATTAAGAATTTGGGTGAGCAAGTACAGGTTAGCAATTCTGTTCAAAGGCACCCTATTGTATCTATCCATCGGCTTGACCTACATCATTAATGACATGGCCCTGTAGGCTTTTTCTGTGGCCTCATTACGGATATTCTCGTACTCAGCCCCCCATTGGAGTTGTAAGGACTCTTCTTTAGCATTGTGTCCAAATGCATTTTGTCGAATGCGTGGGCATGAACTTTGACTGTTGGTGGGACTTGCAGAGCATCAGGTATGAGCTCTTCCATGATCAGGAGCTGCTCTATAGTGTTGTCATCCTTTGTGATAGTGCCCCATTTGGTGCCTTTGTCATAGGTCTTGATGTATTCGTCGGCGCAGAGCTCCATGTCAATGCTTTTTGGGAGTATTTGTGCCATTCTTCCCAAGCCTACCTTTTCCAGCTTCGCCTTTACTTCAGCCTCTTCCAGAACTTGGAGGCACTCTGGGCTATGGTAATGTAGGGTGACCTTTCCATGGGGCCATAAGGGCTTCTTTGTTGATGATGGCCCCATGGAAGGCTTGGGCATATGGGCCCAAAAAATTCAGCTTTGGGACCCGTGCACTGGTTTCTTTTTCTAACTTACTGGGGATTCCGTGGCACTGGCTTGGGTGGCAGCTGGGGTCTCTATAGCTTCTGATTCTGAGGCCGACATCTGTGCATGAACAGCACATCAGTCTTCCAAATGGTGGGGTAGGTACCATTTTTTTTGGTTAATGGGTAACCGGTTATTTGAAATGAGAAGTGTGTTAGTGTAGGAGTAATCACAAGGTGCATTAAGGACAGGTGAAAGCTGTGGCATGAAGGTGCATGGTTTGAGTAGTTTCGTGAACCTGCAGGTCATGAAGCTAGGTTCAGTGAAGTTACAGTTACGTGAAGTGGGTTCTGTGAACCGGTGAGGTTTTGTAAAGTTACAGTTACGTGAAGTGGGGTTTCGTGAAGTGAGGTTTCATGAACCGGTGAGGTTTCATGAAGTGAGGTTTCGTGAACCTGTGAGGTTCCATGAAATGGTGAGGTTTTGTGAAGTTTCGTGAACCGGTGAGGTTTCGTGAAGTTACGGTTACGTAAAGTGGGGTTTCATGAAGTGAGGTTTTGTGAAGTTAAGTTTCGTGAAGTGAGGTTTCGTGAAGTGAGATTTTGTGAACCTATGAAGTTCCGTGAAACAGTGAGGTTTCGTGAAGTTATAGTTATGTGAAGTGGGGTTTCGCGAAGTTAGGTTCCGTGAAGTTAGGTTTCGTGAAGTTATAGTTATGTGAAGTGAGTTTCGTGAACCGGTGAGGTTCCGTGAAGTTAGGTTTCATGAACTGAGGTTTTGTGAACCTGTGAGGTTTCTTGAAACGGTGAGGTTTCATAAAGTTACAGTTACGTGAAGTGAGGTTTCGTGAACCAGTGAGGTTTCGTGAAGTTATAGTTACGTGAAGTGGGGTTTCGTGAAGTACGGTTTCGTGAACCTGTAGTTTCGTGAAACTACAGTTTCATGAAACTGAGTTTCTATGAAACTACAGGGTGATAATCACGTGAAACCTTAGTGAAGGTGTAGATTGTTATTGTATTGGTTTTCCATTTTTTTTTGTTTTTGTTAAAGACTATGTTGCTTCATGCAAGTGATTATACCATGAAGAAAGTTTTAAAATAACTATGATTCGGTTGTTATTTATGTACAACAAGTATTGTCGAGATATTGATCATAACATGAAGATCAAAAAACAAAAAGGAAAAAGAATACGAAAAGGGAATGGACCAAGCTCCTACCTCGATGGATGACAATCGATTATAGCACAAAAATCCGGGATGGATGATGCACAATGATCAGCAGTGGAAGCACAAGCGAGAAGCAATGGTCACCCAATGCAAAATGACAAGAAAGGAAAGAAATTTGATTTTATAACGTAGCCATGGACAGGGCGGTTGCCTTAATGAAAACCACATGGCGTCGTTTGATTGGCCCGTGAGAAATGACCGTTTCACGGTGTGAACCTTTGTAAGCCAGTTCATGGCGTGAACTCCTTTAGGTTGGCTCATAGCATGAACCTTTGTGAGCCAGTTCATGGCGTGAACTCTTTTAGGTTGGCTCATAGCATGAACCTTTGTGAACCAGTTCACGGCGTGAACATTTTTGAATCGGTTCATGGCGTGAACATTTTTGGATTATGAATGCACAAGATTGATACCTTCTATTTTTTTCTTCATGCTCAAGAGTGAATGATACCCTGCTTACCTTGTATCCATTGTGCAACCATTGGATACCTTCATTTTTTATTGCCACGAAAACCAAGGTGACACCTTGGCACTTCTGGGTATTTGTTGATGCAGTCGTTTTAGTTCTATGTGGGAGTTTTTAATTCTTCCTTCCACCCAACTAAACAATGTTGCTATTGGTTCCTGTGGTTGTGGGTTTTTATCCATGTCCCTTTGCTGAACTTCTTTGTTTCTACCTTTAGGTTCCCTGTTCAGTTTTGTGACCGAAGTGGCTACTGTCATTGCTTTGGCAATTCCTAACCCATTTTATTGAGTTGTCTTTTTCCTCCACACCAAGGTTGGCGAGGTTCTCCGCATGAGTTGGGAGTTGATGCTGTATGCTTTTACTACTCTTTCCTTTGTTACTTGAACTGCGTGTGGTGTTGGCCACTGAGTGGGGTTTGGGTACCCATATTGCCGTATTGCCTTGGTAGTATCCTTGTGCTCACAGTAAGTCTTTTCGAACCCATTGCTTATGGAAACCTTGTGGGCTAATGGTATGCTTGGAGTCCTGCCAATCTCTTTGTGTAAGCCAATCCTGACTTTTGATTTCTTTGTGGATTTTTCTTGCTGTCCCCATATTATTCATCTTCTCCTTCTTCTTGTGGGGTTGGTTTTTAAGTTGAACCTTGGGCACCCACTTCTATGTACCCTGAGATTTTGGGTATTGTTTGTGTGAGTTTTGAGGGACTGATGCTTGTTCTATTTTATGAGTTGTGTTACTGTAATCGGTATCGTTTTTCGTCAATCATGATATGTTTCCCTTTGTTTGTCAGGCTCCATAAGGGTATGGGCATGACCTTGTCACCCTCGTTCAACAATGCTATTCTCTCTTCCCATTGGATATTGCATTTATTGGTGGAGATCCAGGATCGTCCTAGAATGATTTCCTCTTCCATGGAACCTGCAGGCATGACAAACTCCTTCCCAACCAAGGAATTATTTCTGATGGAAATGTTAACACTTAAAAATCCCTCAGCTCTCGTAGTTATTAAGTGCACATTGCATACTTGTGCATTAGTGGGTTCAAGGCGTGGTCTATCTAATGCTACCCAGGTTTCATACGAGATCAAGTTATGACTTGATCCCGTATCTATTAGTGCAATGCTCGTTGCATGACCTTTAGCCATAGTAAGTCCCACCTTGAGTCGTGCTGGCTCAATGTTCAGTTCCTCTTCGTCCGAGAGAGTCAAGGAAGCCATGTTGACATGTAACAGGCTCTTCTGGAGTAATTGTTTAGCTTTGGCCTCCCTTGCCTTAGCCTCTTCTTGAGCTTGTTGGATTTTTTTCCTTTGCGAGCTGTTTTTGTTGTTTTAAGAGATGTTCTTGCAAGAGCATCTCTTGGGTCAATGGTCCAAAATATTTTTTGAGTTTGCTTCCATTGACGTAACCCTCCATTTGTATGCCGTCAATCATCTCAATTCGAACTGATCCTTGAGGTGTGATCTCAGACACTCAGAATGGTCCCAAGCCTTTGTATTTGAGTTTCTTTTTCTTGGTGCTTCCTACACCATACATGAGGACAAGGTCCCCTGTTTCCAGTTCTTTTTGTTTTCAATTTTTGTCGAACCAATGCTTCCTGCGTAGTTTCTCGACCATGAGTCCATGGGATGCTATTAGCCTGGTCTCATTAAGCATCTCTAAGTCAATTAGCCTTTCACTTAATTGATTCTCCGTTAGACGTTCTTGCATTGCAATCCTTAAGCTCGGGACTAGGTATTCTATAAGCATTACTACCTCAACACCATAAGCTAGACGAAAGGGAGTGTATCCCATCTCGCTACCTTATATGATGTTTGATACGCCCATAGGGCTACTGTGAGCTTATGTTCCCAGTCTGTTCCACTTGCTTCCAAGGTTTTTATCAAGATAGTACACAAAATTTTGTTTGTACTCTCTACTTGACCATTAGCTTGTGGATAATAAGGTGATGATTTTCGATGGACCACTAAGAATCCTGCAAGTAAATGATCAATCACCTCATTAATAAAATGTGAGCCACGATCACTAACTAATTCTAATGGGCAGCCAAACCTCGAGATAATTTTCTCGTATAAGAATTTTGCTGTTGTTCGTGCATCAACTCGCTTTAAGGATCAGGCTTCTGTCCATTTTGTGAAATAGTCCGTGGGCCGGGATGTGCTGCTGGACTAAAGGTCCAACAAAATCTACTCCCCATTTTTTGAAGGTTTGTCTTATAATAATAGGGGTGAGCGACATCTTGTCCTTTTGTTGTGGGATAGCAAAACGCTGAAATTCTTCGCAACTTTTGACAAATTCTATGGCATCTCCAAATAATGTAGGCCACCATAATCCTTCTTGAAGCACCTTGTAAGCCGTGATCTCTCCAGCAAAATGCCCACTTGCTATCCCTGAATGAGCTTCATCCAATATCATGATGAACTCATCTTTGCTCACACATCTTCTTAGCATATTATCTTTTCCTAGCTTATATAGTTCTCCCGCAATAGTTCTCCCGCAGTAATTAGTTGATAAGGTACAGCAAGCTTGATAAGCTAGCCGCATTTTATCTTTGTTCAAAGGTAGAAAACCATGAGCTAGATAATCCAATATTTCCTCGCTCCATTTGGGTACCATGTCCAATTTGAAGAAACAAGAATTAGGGAGATCATCTTCAACACCAGTTGTGCTGGTTCCCCATTTGGAATTCTTGACATATGATTGGCTAACACATGCTGTGTTCCCCATTTGGAATTCTTGACAAATGATTGGCTAACACATGCTGTGTTCCTTTTCTTACCGACCGTGACTGTAAAGTCGAATTCTAACAATAATAGCAACCATTGTGTGATTCTTCCCATGGTGCAAGGCTTATTCACTAAGTATAATAAGGCTTGATGGTCCACGAATACGAGTTTTTTGGCCAAATAGGTAATGTCGATACTTCTTGATAGCGTAAACCATGGCCAATCCTTCCCTCTCTGTGTGGTGGCATAGTTTACTTCTACATCATTTAACTGACAACTAGCGAAGCAAACTGGATAGTCTAATTTGAACTCACCAGGTTGGGCTAGTACGCATCCAATAATAACAAAGTTTGATGCATCAATATGCACATGAAATATGAGATCCCAATTGGGGGGTCGTAGAATTGGCATGCTAGCCAATGCCTACTTCAGTCGATCATATGCTTCCTAGCATTCCTCAGTTCATTCAAAGATAATGAGTAGCTTGTACAATGGCCTAGTGATTTCAGCATAGAAAATTATGAAGCGACGGTAATACCACACATGGCCCATAAATCTTTGAACACCTTTGTAATTATAGTAGGCGATGGCAGCTCCAATATCAACTTGACCTTGCTATCATTCGTGTATATACTGTTCTTTGAGATAATGTGTCCCAATATCACACCATGTTTGACCCAGAACTGACACTTTAAAGGGTTCAGGGGGGATATACGATATAATCGACATTGCTCGAACATTTTACTTAAGCAAGCCAGATGGTCCGCCCATCGAGAGTGTGCACACAGATCATCAATGAATACCTCCAACCACTTCTGTAAGTAGTATTTGAAGGCTATGCACATCAATCATTGAAATGTTGTTGGGGAATTGGTGAGACCGAAGGGCATAACCTTGTATGCAAATGCCCCACATTGTATTGAAAGTTGTCTTATGCTGGTCCTCTGGTGCTATGGACACCTGATTGTAGCAAGAGAATCCATCCAAGAAGCTATAAGCTTTTTCACTAGCCACTCTCTCCAAAACATGTTTCGTATAGCGTAGTGGATAATGGTCTTTTCTAGTAGCTGTGTTGACCTTTTTAAGATCAACACATACCCTAAGTTTTCCATTCTTTTTTGGTACTATTATGATTGGTGATAACCAATCCATATGTTCGATCTCATAGATGAAATCCGTAGCAAATGAGCTTGTCTATTTCCTCCTTTACAGTTGCCGCATACTTAGGATTCATCTAGTATGGTTTCTGCCTGGTTGGCCTTGACCCTTCCATGATTGGAATTGTATGCTGCACTACCTCAGGTGGTACCCCCTTCATCTCCTTATAATTCCAGGCAAAACAATCCTTAAATTCCTTAAGGAGAGCAATGAGCTCATCTTCTTTAGCCAAAGTCAAGTCCTTAGCAATGTATATGGGTCTGGCTTCCTCCCCTGGTCCTGCAATATTAATTTCCTTGACTTCCGTCAGGCCATCGTATGATGTGGATAGCCGTTCTTCCTTAACCCTTGTTGCCATCAGTTGGACCACTTTTTTCTTATCAACAGTATAGGTTTTGAAGTGGTTGGGTATTGAGAGCAAGTCCGTTTGTCCTCATTTTCAGTTTTTGTTTTAGTCATGATCTTTCTAGCCTCACATTCCACTTCTACCAAGGCTTTATTGCATTTGCGATGCCCAGCTTTTGTAAGCTTAGGTGTTTCTAGCTCTTGAAGGGTGACTGATGGAGTTGTAACCTGATTGCACTGAAGGTAATCCAGTAATAAAATCCATACTGATGCATTCCCACTTCATCTGTGGGATGTCTAATGGATGTAACTTCCCAGGCATTTTTACTCTCTCGGCCGCCTTGACTTTCTGACAGGTCAGACATTGACGTACATGATTAAGCACATCCTTTTTTAGACCAGGCCAAAAGAAGCTTTTCTTCACAGACATGTAGGTTTTGATAACCTGGATGTCTTGTAATAAGGCTGTCATGGGCTTCATTCAGAATTTGACCCTTAGTTCCTTCATCATTGGGAATGCATAGCCTGTGAGATTGTAATACATAATTCCATCATCGAGGCTAAACCCTTGAACTCCGTTGAACTCGGTTCAACTCCTGTAGAGTTTTGCTTTCCTGCATAAGTAGGGTAGCAATAGGGCCAAAGAATCTATCCTGCATGATCTCCTCTCTTGCTTCAATAACCAAAGGATTTGAAACTACAGTAATTGCAAGCAAGGAGGCTTTTCTGCTGAGGGCATCTGCTCTACTACATTTTCTTTGCCTAGGCGGTACTTGATTTCAAAATCAAATTCCTGCACGGTCTGCATCCATCTTCTTTGGCGCATGTTCTGAGTGAAGATCCACTTTAAGCTCTGATGATCTGTCATCAAAGTGAATCTTTGACCCAGTAGGTAATGTCTCCACAACTTCAGGGCATAAACTACTGAAAGTAGTTCCAGGTCATGGATGGCATAATTCCTCTCGAGTTTTCGGGATTCATAGGCCATTTCATAACCTTCTTGCATGAGTGCACCTCCCAGGGCAAAACCAATGGCATCAGTTACTACCTTAAAGGGTAGAGAGAAATCTGGCAGCTTCAGAATGGGATTGGTTACCAAGGCGGTCTTCAGCTTATCAAAAGCACTCTGGCACTTGGCAGTAGACCATTGAAATGGGGTATTCTTCTTGAGAAGATTTGTCAGGGGGGAAGCTATGAGAGCATACTTTGGTATAAAAATTCTATACCAACCAATCAATCCCAAGAATCCTCTGACTTCTTTCACTGTCTTTGGTTCAGGCCAATCTATGACTGCTTGGACTTTTGCGAAATTTGGAGAAATTCCATCTTTTGATACCAGAAAGCCCAAGTATTCAACATGGTCGACAGAGAAAGTGCATTTTCTCTTTTTTGCAAAGAGTTGGTGCTTCCTTAGAATCTCAAGAACTTTTCTGACATGAGCTTCATGGTCAGTTGCATTCTTTGAGTAAATCAGAATATCATCAAAGAAAACAAGAACAAAATCATCCAAGTATTCTCTGATAATGTCCTACATTAAGCGATTGAATGTAGCTGGGGCATTTGTCAATCCAAACGGCATGACAGTAAATTCATAATGCCCATACCGAGTATTGATACTGTCTTCGGGATATCTTGCTCATTAATCCTGATCTGATAATACCCTGATTTAAGATCTATCTTTGTGAAGATCTAGACTCCACTTAGCTTGTCCAGAAGCTCATCAATTCTGGGGATAGGATACTTATTCAGCTGATTGAGGTTTCTGTAGTCCACACAGAGTCTTAGTGTTCCATCTTTCTTTTTATAAAAGAGAATTGGCGCACCCCAAGGTGAAACACTGGGTCTTACAAACCCTTGTTCTAACAACTATCTAAGCTGTTCCTTGAGTTCGATGGCTTTAAAACTGGCATTTTATACGTGCGCAAGGCTACTGAGCTCCGGGGTTCAATTCTATCACATGATCTACTTCCTGAATTGGAGGCATCTCTGTTAGCTCTGCTAGGAATTGGAGGCATCTCTGTTAGCTCTGCTAGGAATAAATCATCATATTCACTTAACCATTCAGGCTCTTTAGCTTTTAACTTTGAGTCTATTGGATTCATTTTGACAAGATATATGCGTTGCTTCTTTCTAGGTCCTTTTAATAACTTAGAAGCCTTTACTAACTAACTGCAGACTTGGGGATCCTGAAATTTCGGTTCCTTGAACCTTATTTCTGTGAAGGTCACCAGACAAGGAAATGGTTCCATTATGACAGTGAATGTCAGCTTGATTTTTATGGAGCCAATCCATTCCAAGGATCCCGTTGAAAACTCCCAAAGGTATAACTCTGAAGTGACAGTCAGTTAAATTCCCATCTAGATTGAACTCAATACGATCTGAAAAGAATCTTCCCACTTGCCAATTCAACTTGCATAGGTTTTCTTGATTTCTGATCTAAGACTAGCTTACGCAAGCATCCAGGGGAAATGAAAGAATGAGTACTGCCTGAATCAATCAAAAGCTTAAAAGGCTTACCCTGATACTCAACTGGAGTATGGATGATGAAGAATTGGCGATTTGGCCCTTGGTTTTCAATTGCAGCATAAATCTGTCCTCTTTCCTCTTCCACTACATCTGCAATTGTGACTGCTCTGGCTGCTGCAGTCTGAGGTGGAACTCTTTCTCTTTGGTTGCCCTAGTTCTAGGAAGGAGTTCTGAGGCTACTTTGGACAGAGGTAGACGGCTGAGCTAGAGTTCTCTTAGGATTTCCCTGATTTGGGCGAGATGGACCTTGATTTGACTACTGATAGGAAGGGGTTGGTCTCTGCACTCTCCGTCCTTAACTTCCATGTCCCCTAGACGTGGTAGGAGTCGGGCAGTCTTTCAGCTGGTGACCAAAACCCTGGCATCCAAAACACCGGTTCTCACTTCTGAGCTCATCCTTCTGAATCCTTGAAATAGGTGGGGCTCTTAAGAAAGTGTTCTGGGGGAAGGGTCTTCCTTCACTTCTGAATCTTCCCGCATCCTGATTCTAAATTGGGCCTTGCTGCCTCTTTGGGGGAGGAAAGTTTTCAATACTTCCCGGGGTTTGGAATCTTTTAAAATTTTAGGGTGCAGGCATGGCGGGACCTTAACAACAAAGGCTTTAGCAAGTCCTTTGCCATTCTTACTGCTTTGGCCATTGAGACAAGTTTGGCATTCTTTACTAAGGTGTCCAATGGCTCGTTCATTCCTCGAATGAACCTGGCCATCAGCTGCTCTTCCTCCAATTGAGGCGAATATTTGAGGAGAAGGGCAAAAGCTTGATGGTACTCTTCAATTGTCCGGCTATCTTGCTTTAGTTCCAAGAACTCATTCATCTTAGTTTCAAGGAACCCGGCGAACAAAACCTCTTTTTGAGGTAAGCTTTAAGATCGGTCCAAGTTTGGGTATTTTGGTCGAGATGGTTAGTCTCACAGTGATTCCTCCAAGCGACCCTGGCCGTTTCCACAATCTTTAACCTGGCGAGAGCCATCTTGCTTTTCTCATTGTAGCCAGTTACATCAAAGTATTCCTCCATTGCCTCAATCCATTTTTCCACTACTTCACCTAATTGCTCCCCTTCACCCTTGCTGGGATCTGTGCAGGGCTTTTTGAACATCCGGATCTAACTCTTCGTCATCAGTTAGAGGATCCGATTGCCTTGCACAGGCCATGTGCCTCATGACTATGACAAAACAAGATTTTCGTCAACTTAGCCTTGACAACAGATTTATGATTATTTAATTTTTATGATTTATTCTTTGAACAAATAATTATTTCATCATACTTCATGAAACAAGATTTACTCTACTAATTTTACTAACCATATTCACAATCATGAAAACAATTTGGAATTCTTTTGCAAAACATCATTTATCACTCAAAAGTTTTGGATAAATACATAGAGCATCACGGCTCCCAAAATCACTGCCTCAATTGTATTCGCATAAAGAAGCAAAACTGCGAAGGAGACATGACATGGCACACACGATTCATTACAAAAAGAGGTGCTGTAATTCTATCTCTAGGGATAAAGCGGCTAAGAAGCCTAGAAACTCAGCATGAAGTTCTGAAGTTCTTGGGTGAATGATCAAAGAGTTGCACATGATGCTGAACAACCCCTAGCCTTATTAGAATCATGGCTAAGGAAATATTCAGCCTGAGCCTCTGACGCTGACTGGTACCAGCATTAATACATTGTCCTCCATAGAACCACATATACTGACGTCGTTCAAGAGGATCAGGAAAGTAAAGACTCTCAAAATGACGTGCGAGTCTCATTCTGCTCACTCGAGTCGTAGAGCAGAGTTGATGGGGTGCTCGAATGCAAAGGCTATCATATCCTAACTCTAGGAGAGTTCAAGAATGCCAGATAGATTCGGGGTATCCATCTATAAATTTTCGATTCAATTTATAAGTTTTCAAATTTTGAAGTTCATTCAACATAATATTAACAAGCGCGAAAACATTATTTCCCAGATTTACTTTAAAATTTTTAAGCAATTTCTGCTGCTTAACAAGCGAAAATATTATTTCCCAGATTTACTTTAAAAATTTTAAGCAATTTTTTAAGTTCATTCAACATAATATTAACAAGCGAAAACATTATTTCCCAGATTTACTTTAAAATTTTTAAGCAATTTTTAATCAATTTTTAAGCAATTTTTAAGCAATTTCTGGTGCTGCTGTTACGTAAATTTACAACAGCGCTCTGATAACAATTGTGAGATCCCACTGCCCCCTCTGCGCACCGGATTCCCGGATGGTAGCAACAACGGAAGTAGCTTCCTCTTGCACGGGGCAGGGTCTCTCACACTCGGGGCCTCGCCCTCCTCGAATGTCCGGGCACGAGACTAAGCTGGTGGTCATTCCGAAAATCGAAATCGGGAAAATTTCCCATGCCCAGTTCCACCATTTTTATTTTCTTAACAAATTTTTTTGATGAGGTCAAGATAATGAGCTAACCTTCATCTGAATGAATCAGATAGGAGGGAAACTATTACAGACTTAACTTGAAGGAATTAGCACTTTTTTCCTGATTGAATCAGGCACACCGTTGATCTATTCATTAGAGAAGTCTTCAGGATTCTAATTAATTCCTCGAGTTCTAAGCGTATTCATATTAATCAATTTTATTATTTAAAACTCTACAGATTCCGGCCTAACCCCATCTGGCCCATGGGTTAGCCACCGCCCAACCATTGGAATAGTAGAACCAAACAAGTACTCACCCACCCGTAATTGAAAGCCTTTCTTAACTTTTGCTTTAGAATACAGATACTCCTCTTTAAACTTTAATTTATAAAACAATCCATTGACAAACAATTACTGGGTACAGATATCACAACTCAAAATTTCCATTTAATCCTTGTTTCTCACAAAACAGTATCACTCTCGACTCTCCGTCGTTGAGACCAGCAGGTCAACAACGAGATCCAGTAATAGATTACAATAAGTTTCTCATCATCATACATATATATCTTCCACAACATATGCATGGATGTCCTCGGCACCACGAGCCCGTGCATCGCCTGGTCAGAACCCTCTAGGATCCTCCTTAGGTGTCCTGGCACTTCACTCAGGGACCGCTTCATCGGCCCTCGTCCATCGTACCGAAAGCACACCATTTTAACCATACCGAGGCTGGTCAAGACCTGGGCAGGTTTTGCCGCATGAGCTGTCCTTTGAACACTCCCCGCCGCCAGCTGTTACAACCAAACTTCCCTTAGAACACACATATACCAAATGCTCCCTCTAGCATTCTGGTGTAAGATAGTCCTTTAAGAAAACAGAGTTTCTATGCAAGTTTTCAGTTTTGATTTTCTTTTGAATACAATGAGTATATCTTAATTCCGTATCCCAAGACTTCTAGATCACAGGTCTGGATTCCCAAGCAGAATTCCTCGAATTCTGAATTCTTGATCCTCAGATCAAAATCAAAGGTCTCAACTTAGTTTCAGATTCGGTGGGTGATTTGAGTGTAGATTACTGAGCTCGTCACATCGTCTATTCTTGAAACTGAGGAAGGAGTTACGTCTTGGTCATAGTCTGATTCAGGGTTTGAGTCTGGAAAGGTTCTCCTTGAACTATCTTTCTCGAAGGTAATAATTCAATTACTACTTTACTGAATTCAAAACTAAACACGAATTCCTATGAGGAATAAATTAATCATTTATCTAAAATTCTGACTTCGATAGTTTTTCTGAATTTTCTCATTACCATCCTAGAGAATATAAAACGGTATTATTTTCCTTCGCTGAGTATTTACTTATTCATTTTTCTAATATTCATGGGATTTAAACATATGATTAAACTCAACTCTTATTTTGATAAAAAAAATATTCTTTTATGCATCATTTTATGCATAAAAATCAATATTGGTGAAAGCAACACTTTTATAATAAAAAAGATTCTTTTATGCATCATTTTATGCATAAAAATCCATTTTAATGAAAGTAACACTTTTATAATAAAAAATATTCTTTTATGCATCTATTTATGCATAAAAATCAATAATGATGAAAATAACACTTTTATATAAAAAAAATTCTTTTATGCATCTATTTATGCATAAAAATCAATAATGATAAAAGTAACACTTTTATAATAAAAAATATTCTTTTATGCATCTATTTATGCATAAAAATCAATAATGATGAAAGTAACACTTTTATAATAAAAACAAATATTCTTTTATGCATCTATTTATGCATAAAAATCAATAATGATAAAAGTAACACTTTTATAATAAAAAAATATTCTTTTATGCATCTATTTATGCATAAAAATCAATAATCATAAAAGTAACACTTTTATAATAATAAAATATTCTTTTATGCATCTATTTATACATAAAAATCAATAATGATGAAAGTAACTCTTTTATAATAAAAAAAATATTATTTTATGCATCTATTTATGCATAAAAATCAATAATGATGAAAGTAACTCTTTTATAATTAAAAATATTATTCTTTTATGCATCTATTTATGTATAAAAATCAATAATGATAAAAGTAACACTTTTATAATAAAAAAATATTCTTTTATGCATCTATTTATGCATAAATGAAAATGACACTTTTAGAATACACAAACGATGGGGATTACTCTTTTTGATTAATAAAAGATGAAATTTTTTTCACAAATTTTTAGAAAATTTTACCATAACCTCCTTTGTATGACTGACCATTTTTCAATTTTTCTAACCTTAATCTACTTAGGAATCCCAATTAGTTTAAAGCATTCTAAACTAATCAATTTTTACTTTTAAGAGAGAAACAATATGAAAAGTTTAATTCCAACATATAGATCACTTAACTAGGATAAAGAAGGGCCGATTTTAAGAATGAGAGAGGGGGAAAGCCTTTTCAGTAAGGCATAGCTTCAAAGTATTAAATTTAAACAAAACAAGGTTAGAAAAACCATTAAAAGAATAAAGAAAGGCAAAATTACTAACTTACATAAATTTTGGGAGCTTTTCTTTGGCTTGATGGTTTGAGGGTTCTACTCTTGTTAGCAACAAGAGTGGCCATCAGTTCCTTAGAAGAGGGAATGGTCAAAAACTAATGAATTATTAAGAAAATCACAGTCCTTGGCTCTTGGGAGGAGTAGAGTAACAGTGTATAAAACACTATTAAGCTTCAACAAAGGGGGAGGCTTCTATTTGTAGGAAAAAATGAGCTCCTAACCAAGCAAACTGATTCTAGAATTTTCTGGATCAGTTTGGTCAATTTTTAACCATTTTTAGGTCAGTTTAGCTTACTTTTTGGAACTAGACTTGAATTAGGAGAGAGGAGAGATGAAATATCTCAATTTTTGATAATTTAAAACTCCATTACACATGTGAAGCAGGCGCCTCATTCATGAGGGAAAATTCTGATTTTTGAGGTGTCAAAAATCCATTTTTTAAGAATTTCTCTGGTCCTTAGTCCACTCTTCATCTTACGTGAGTATTTACTCATTTTTTTGGGGGGGGAGGGATTTTCTTTATTTCTTCTATTTATCTTCTCCACACATTTGGATAAATTTGATTGGCTCCTCAAAACCTTAATTTAAAATTTTCTGAAAATCTGGACCCCTAGGATAAGGCCTCTTGAACAGATTATACTTGATTTCTAATGCACCTTCTGAAAATCTTTTTGAGCTTCTGTTTCGGGGGAACTTATTTTAATAAGAAGAGATATTTTTCCATTCAAAAATATTCAAAATCTAAATAATCTCTCTCTAGAACATTTTCTCTCTCTAGGACAAAACAAGTAAAAACGAGATCTTTTATATTTCTGAAGAGGGATTTGATTATAGGGGAAGATGCTGGACATCTTGAGAGGTTGGGGAGGAATCTTACACCTTATCTTGGCTTCATATGAAGGTGTTGGAATTCTTCGACTAAGGCCCTGGCATCTTCGAGCTTTCTTATTTCCTCATCGGCATTGGCGTACTCACTGACTCCTTTAGGAGTTGTTGGTTGCTCCCTTTGCTCCTCTAGGGCCGGCCCTTTGTGGTTGATCCTTTGATCCCCCTCTTCTCTCGATCGAGTGGACCCTCAATCGTATCTTCTTCGGATCCATCTTGGATTGTGACCCTTGTGTCACCCTTACCCACTTTTTTCACTCTTCTCCATCGGCTAGTTCTCGAAATAGTAGCATCTTCTCAGTTATTTCCCTTGTATCCTAATTGAGCTTGGGCTCATGGTGTCAGGGCATTGAGTGGTGTGATATTTCCAGGTTGCACACTAATGGTTCGGATCGTGGCTTGATTGTGGCAGTAGAAGTCAAACCACTTACACACTATATGACAATCCTTGATCAAATGATCAATACCACATTTAGTACAAGTGAGTACTGGCATGTCATTGGGTGTAGTAGTCACTTGTTGGGGTTGGTCCATATAAACCATATTCTTATTTGGGCACTCAAACAGCGATTCAATGCGGCCCTCCGCAACTAAAACATTGTAGCGGTCCTCTCCTCATGTTCAAGTTCATGTCCTTGCCCTTCCATTGTAGCATGGTTTGAAACACAGATACTGGCATGTTATTTTGTAGGACATAGAATTCAGGCATGACCTCCATAGTTTCCTCATAGTACTCTTCGCTAAGTTCTACTTCACATACCACCACATCAACATCTTCTGACGGCTCTTCAATCAATACTTGGTTGATTTTAGCCTGCGGTGGTTGTGGTGGTAGAACTGGTGGTGGTAGAGGTGAAGCGTATTGTACCCAAAACATCCCCCTAGGTAAGTAGGAAGAGTTGGGTTGTCGTGCATTAGCACAATGATCTGTCCAGGTGTGGCGCTGGTAAAGCCAATGGAGCTCTTAGTGCTGGGAGCTGTGCAACATTTTAGAATCTTGGATATCTGCACATTGAAGTGTCATGATTCCCTAATTTTACACAGTGTTCTCACAATAGAGTAACGGCCTTACTCTTAATTGTGGACATTTCGGTGGTAGTGTGATTTAATCTACACATAGAACACCACACCAATTTCCTATGGGGGTAAAGATGCCCATGCCCAAATGTTTCTCTTCCCTCCTTTACCTTCAATTTCTCTAGTATAGCGTTACTGAGCTCATCCATAATCATGTTTCTGACTTGCTTTCTCCGAGTTCCAATTTCTTGGTGACTGGAGACGCGAGAAGTCGTAGTTTCCTGAAGATGTTTTGACATCTTCCAATTGTGGCAATTCCAGCATATTATCTTCATATTCAATTGCCAGCTACAACATGCATCAAGAGCAGCTAGTTGGGCTAGTACCAGATAATCATGCATCTTGTGGTCTCTAATCCATTTTCAGAAAGCAAGGCAATAACTGGTCACAACCTCTCCCATAGTTTGTACCTTGAATTTAAGTTCTTAAGTCAAGACACATAGTCTCTCATTGACTCCACTTCCGGAAAGCAAGGCAATAACTGGTCGCAACCTCTCCCATAATTTGCACCTTGAATTTAAGTGCTTAAGTCAAGACACATAGTCTCTCATTGACTCCACTTACTTTTGTTTGATATTATGCAACTGTGCCACAAGGCTCCATCTGTCACCACTTCTGGCAAATTTGGGCACAAACACATTCTTGAGTCATGTGAAGTTAACCTTATCCTTGGGCTTGAGGGTTCAAAACCACTAATGCGCTTTCCCTTCCAGGGTCAGTGAGAAAGCATGAATCATTGTCACATCACTGAGAGGCCCACAGGTTTCATATATGGATTCAAAAATCTCTACATGTTGGATAGGATCTCCGTCCTCCCTAGAGAATTTTTGGACAAGTTTGGAAATGATATGTGGCTTCATCTGGGAGGGTCGGGATTCTAGAGCAATGCCTAGTTCTCTGACCATTCCTTGGGCCATCTTTGCCACCATATTTAGTAAATCTATCCTTGTGGCTGCATTGAGGTCAATGGTTGGATCCATCCTTGGTCTTTGAGGAATTTCCCCCCCCTTCCCAGACCTCGTCCTCTTCTTGTATTGGCTCTTCTAGTATCTCCGGTCCATGGGATGGTCTTGCCATTGTACCTTGGAGTGGCTCATCATTAGTTGCCTCTGTATGCCTTTGTAGAATTAAAAGTTCCATGTCCTATAGAAACGTAGGATGATTGACCATCTATCAATATCTTTTTTGGTGTACAGATGGTCCTCCACTTCGCCCACCACTCTTGCTAGGTTATTCTCTTCTTCAAACCCTTCCTTAGCTATGGGCTCCTCATTTATGGGTTCTAAGTTTGGAATTTCTCCCTCACTTTTTCCCATGACCAATTTTGGCTCCTTACCCTGAGATTGGGGTAGGTTTAAACTTCCCATTTTCTTTTTCTCAGCTCTTGCCCTTTGAGTATTGAGCTCTTGTTTCCTTAAGCTCAACTCTCGTAGTTGTCGTTCCACATCACTCCTTTTGAGATCTGACTCTACTTCCTCTGAGGTGGGGAAGAATACTTGACCCGTCTTGGCCGCACTTTCCATGTCCCATCTTAAATTTCAGTTAGGGGGAGGGGACCTCGTGTGGGGGGGGGGGCAAGGGGAATGGGGAATGGGGAGGGGGAGGGGTAATACAACATTAAGGATATGTCATAAGTACTTTTAATGAACATAGTTGTACAAAATTCTTGCAATGTTTTGGTAGCATCCCAGCAACACTTTTAGCAATGAAATTCTTTGAGAACATAAGTATGAAGTAATTATGTTTGCTCAATAAGGCTCAAAGTAACATACTTTAATCTAAGGAGAGGGGGTGTGTAAATGCTAGAGAAAAAACATAGATATAAGGAAGGGGGTGACATAGTCATTTTTAAAGGTTTCCTTGTAAGATTAAATAGGGGAGTGTTATCATCTAATGAGCATATATATAGGGGGTTTTCTTGAGGTTCATGCATGTAGGTGATGTCTCCCTTTATGTTGTGAGTGAATCCCTCGAGTTTACCATAACTTGGAAATAGCACGATAACCATTTCTATTGATGGAAGTTTCATCACATATACCTTCACTACCTTCTCTAGCCTTACTATACATTTTAAACTTACATCTTTAAGCACCGTTTGGCATTCATTTTGAAAGCTAGGGTCTTTAAGAATCTTAGGGATGTCATTTTTTCGCAAACTTGATTTGATTATTGAGATTCTTTACTCCACATTCTTGTAATCCAAACCGCCTATTGTCCTTAAGTATTTCATTCTTCTTTTCCTACCACCCCCATCTCTTACTAAGCTGGTAATGCTCTTGAATTTTTTTTGAGCTTCCTAAGACCAAGAGGAGTACATTTGGCCTTATTCTTAGAAGCTTTTAGTTGTATCTCAAGCTCACATATACATTTGTTTTTATCCTCTACAAGTTTGGTTTGTTCTGCCCACAAGCTTTTTCCAATGCTGAAACTTCCACTCTATGTCCGCTTTGGACTTCTAGAAGTTGGTCTCTGCTTTCTTGTTGTCTACAGAGCTCTTATGGTTTCATGTATATCATGTTGATGAATAAGACAACGAAAATAACCTAAGAGTCTATCTTTCCCATCTCCAATAAACCTTACAATATCATAAAGCATGGAAAATGGAGGTGGCTTACCACAGTTAGTGGATCAAGTGGGTATAGTTGTCCTTAAACAACCCAAAGATCAATACTCTTTTTTCCTTCACTACGCAATCTTGTAGCTTTACTCATATCTTGTAAAACTCTGTGATGAGAAATCCTATATGTTGCATACTCTTCATCCAACTCCAAACGGAATTGTACCTTCCTCTCTTCAATGGTGTTGCTCGCTCCATGATGTTGTCATTTTTGTTGTTGTTGCTCCATGTTGTTACTCCATGATGTTGCTATTGGTCTTCATGGTTATGCTATTGTTGCTCCAAGGGACTCCATGGTGTTGCTCCAAGAGAATCAATGGTGTTTCTCCAAGAGACTCCATGGTGTTTCTCCAAGAGACTTCATGGCTTAGGGGGATCACTCATAAATATGTAAGCGTAGCACACATGGGTTCAACAAAATGGATTTTTAAAATCTATTTTTACACATTTTTTTACATACAGAAGGATACCATTTAAAGGGGGTATTCATAGGTTGAATAGAAAAAGGGTATGGTTTATTCATGAAAAATTCACAAATAAGGGATTTTTATAGTGAACCCCCGACCTCCATGGTGTTTCTCCAAGAGAATCCATGGTGTTGTTGGTCTCCATATTGTTGCCTATTGATCTACATGGTGTTGTTGTTGGTGCTACATGTCATTATTGTAGGTGTTCCTTCAAATTATGGTAAACTTATGATTTAATTCTATAAATTAGATTTAAGTCTAAGAATAGTATTCTATCATAATTGTATTACAAAGTCTTATTCTTTCTAAAAATATTGAAAGTTATCAGTAAATAGTAGCGAAGCTATGGTAAAATTTTTAGAAATTAATACATAACTCATTTTTATGCATAATGTAAAAAGAGGACTTCCTACCATATTCTAGGATTGGACATCCTATGTTAAAAGAATGATTTTCATCAAATTCATGGGAAACTAATTTTTAGTAGTTATGCATAAATAATTAATTAAAGAAAAGAGGAATTTTTGGTATTTTTATTTTTATGCAAAAGGAGGAATTCCCATGATAATGGAGATCCATGTAATTAAATGGAAAAAGAGAATATTTTTATTTAAAGAGAAATTTTAGATAAATTTATTTTATGCATGAGAAATTTTTAAATGATAAAACAGGAATTCCCATGACATTTGGAATTCAATCATTTCAATGGTAACAGTGGAATTCTTGACATATTTGAAATAATGGATATTTTTATTAAAGAAAAGAGGAATTTTAGATAAATTTATTTTATGGTAAAAGAGGAATTCCCATGACATTTGGAATTCAATCAAATGAAAAAGAGGAATTCCCATGATATTTGAGATCCAGGAAATTAAATGAAAAAAGAGGAATTTTCAACATAATTCAAATTGAGTATTTATTAAAAGTGGAATTTTGAGCATTATTAATTTTATTGGAAAATATGGGTAGAATTGATTTTTGTAAATCCCATGAATCTTTTACTCAAAAGAAGAATATTGAATATATTTCACTTTAAAAATTTGAGAAAGAATATGAAAATATCCGTTGAGAAAAAGTACCTTTAACTAGGCCAAGCAATTGACAGAAATTTAGAAAAAGTCCCATCATCGGTATCGAAGTGGAAAAAGCTACTAAATGTGATTACGATGTGAATAAGATATGAATGCAATGTTATAGGATGTGAGTGGATGTGATAAGATGTGAGTGGATGTGATAAGATGTGAATGTGATGTAAATGGATGTGGATGTGAAGAAGAGATGTGGATGGGATGTGATGTGATGTAAATGGATGTGGATGTGAAGAGATGTGAATGGGATGGGATGTGATGTGATGTAAATAGATGTGGATGTGATGAGATGTGGATGGGATGTGATGTGATATAAATGGATGTGGATGTGAAGAGATGTAGATGGGATGTGATGTGATGTAAATGGATGTGGATGTGAATGTGATGAGATAAGATTGAGATGTGATGATATGTGAAAGGATGTGATGTGATGTAAATGGATGAGAATGAGATGTGGATGTGATGTAATGTGGATGGGATGTATGTGATGTGATGTGGATGTAATGAATGAGATGGATGTGAATGGATGAGATGAGATGTGAATGTGATGTGATGTAAATAGATGTGAATGTGATGTAAATAGATGTGAATGTGATGTGATGTAAATAGATGTGAATGGATGAGAGATGAGAGTTTGTTAGAAACTGTATTTATGATCTATTTTTAAATGACTGTTTTATGTCAAGAATGCTGGGGAAGCATTTTGACCATCCTGTGAATGAGGTCGTGGAGACCCAATGAATAAAGTTGCAATAGTTGACGGAGAGTCAACGGAGGACGTCTCGCATAGCAAGGTTGACCGAGGTCTTGACCAGCCTCGGTTCAATTTAAATGGTGAGTTTCCAGTACGGTGGATGAGGAACCACGGAAGCGGCCTATGAGTGAAGCGCTAGGTGACCTGCGAAGGAGCCTAGAGGGTGCTGACCATACGGTGCTCGGGCTCTGGGTTGTCAAAGATACCCACACGTGCGTCGAGGAAGAAAATGGAACAAGGTGTTAGAGTTGTTTTCTGAACTTGGGCATGGATCTGGTTGATTGACCTTGCTGGTCCTCATCAACGGATGAGTCCATGGCTCTTTTATATGGATGTGTTGGTTGATCTTGCTGATCTTCAATAGAGAATCAATCTATGAGCTAGGAACTATAAGTGAATATATTTTCGGGTACTATGAGCTAGGAACTATTGAAAAGGCCCCTGAGTGGATAGGTGGTGAGCATTCTGGTTTGCCAATGATGCCATAGGTACACCGATGAAGGAATTATTAGAAATTAGAATTCAACTGGATATTTTGGAGGATTATGATAAGTGATACTATGGTTTCATTAAAAGATTGTTTTAAAGACAGCTAAATCTGTGAAACAGGCAATTTCATATTGGGTGTGTAAGTGGTGTGACTATGCATGAAGCGCCGCCTAGGGGGCCTGGGAACTCTTTTTCCTAGTACCCGGGGCAAAACACAACCAAATTCCTAAATGGATCCTATCACTGCAGTGGTTGGGCAGTTGGCTAACCCATGGGACTGGATGGGGTTAGGCTGGACTGATTGATCCCTAAAATGAGACTCAATTCTGTTATGGTACGATAGATGAAGTAAATCTCGGATAGTCTTGTTCTATGGAAAAGAATCAACGAATGTGTCTCTCGAGATGAGGAAAAAAGCATTGGTCTCTATGATCCAAGTGCAAGTTTCTTCCTTAATCTGACCATGTGACTTACGGGTTCGGTCGGATCAGTTTGGTTAGTTAAGGCTCTTCACTATGTTAGAATAAAAATATCCTCGAGAAATCGCCCATGCTTTTTGGGCGAGGGAAGTTTTTCCAGGTTCGGTTTTGGAAGAACCAAGGGATTAGTCTCTTATCTGGATCCATAGGTAAGGCCCCGAGTGAGAGGCTCTGCCCTGTGCAAGAAGTGCTACTTCCGCTGCTGCTAGCACCCCCGAATTCATTACGCGGAGGGGATAGGGATCTTTCAGCTGTTAGAGCAAATTGGCTAAAGTAGAACAACCGAGAAGCGAGAAATGTCAAAAATTTATGAAGCACCAATAAAAGATTGTAATTGTGTGATGAAATTCATACAAATTGATATTCAGAATGAAGATTCATAAATTGGAAATTGGGACTTTAGATGGAAGCACCGCAATTGTATGGAATCCTTGACTTGCTTGAGGCCTAGATATGATGGTATTTACCTTATAACTCCAAGGACCATGACTACCCGTATATACTGTGGGTATATCTGCAGCTCTTTACGAACAATATATAATACGAGTAAATCTAAGACCATGACTACCCGTATATACTGTGGGTATATCTGCAGCTCTTTACGAACAATATATAATACGAGTAAATCTAAGACCTTCGAATTATAAGCAAAAATTCTATCGAGATGATGAATTCGAATGCTGGTTGATATGATTTTAGAATTCTGGTTGAGAATTGATGAGTTGATTTGGATTCTGATTGAAAGATAATGATTCATGAATTCAGGTTGAAAGAAGATAAGTTAAACAAAGCCACAATGAGGATGAATGGGACAAATCCCAATGATGATATCGATAACTGGAATGACGATTATGACTTTAGCAAATCACTATGAGATTAGTGGATTGTGCTGATAGATTGCTTTAACCCTTGACCCAGTGGATCTAATTAAGGGACGACAAATTGAAAACTTGCATAACTAAAATTCTCATGGAGGAATGATCAGATGGCATTTTCGATCTGATGGACCATTACTGTGTTAAGAATATGAATGAATTATTCTTTGATAATGAGTTCTGTATGTTCTTCTGTTAGAAGGGATCTTTATCCCATGATTCTGTGAGGGGCTGACCAATCTAAAGAACGCCAGAATTAGTTGGATCTAAAGTCGGATTTGAATTATAAATAAAGGGACTTAACAAGAATTTTCGTATTGATAGGATCATGGATCGAGGTCGTCGTGGTAGGAATGTTAACCCCTAACTCGATGAGGAAGAGCTCGACTTGGATGTTCATAAAACTCTTCATAGATCGCAGCCTGGACCTTTCAAGGGTGAAGGGAAAAACTTGGGTGAGGCTGTGGAGAAGTGGATCAAAGCAATGGAAGAATACTTCGATGTCACCGGGTACAATGAGAAAAGTAAAATGGCTCTTGCAAGGCTGAAGATAGTAGAAACAGCCAGAGTGGCATGGAGAAACCACTGCGAGACAAACCGTCTGGATCGGAATACCCAGATATGGAATGATCTCAAAATTTACTAAGGAAGAGATTCTATCCTCTCGGCTTTTTGGAAACAAAGATGAACGAGTTCTTAGAGTTAACCTAGGGGAGCAGAACTATTGAAGTGTATCACTAAGCGTTCGCTCTTCTCCTCAAGTACTCGCCGCCGCCGCCAGAACAGTTGATGGCCAGGTTCATTCAGGGACTGCATGAACCTTTGAATATCCTAGTGAAGAATGCCAAGCTAGTTTCCATGGCCAAAGCATGGCGAAGGATTTCGCCAAGGCCTTTGATGTCAAGGTCCCACCGAAGCCAGCACCATCATCTTTCAAAAGATCTCTAGCTCTAGAAGGTGATTCCAACCTTCCACCGCGCCTAAGAGACCAAGATAATCCTAAATTAAGATATCTTTGGATATAAAAATCCTCCTAGTGTCTAAAATGGATTCCCCCAAAATAGAAATTCAAAAAGAACTTTCTAATGTGCATTTGGAATTAATTGAAAATGTGTATAAAAGACCTTAGCCTAAGGGTCTACATTTTCAAAAAAAATTAGATTATGGTCCAATTAAGGTTCCAATGGGCCAATTGGATGGGATGAGATAAATCCAAAGAATAAAAGAAAATACCCAAAAATGAGTAAATGCTCACATAAGATGATTGAGTACAAGGTTTATTAGTTAAAAACTATGAGATATTACTAAAAAAATGAGATATTTTGGAATAATGATGGATTTTTAATACCTTGGTAAGGGAGAGGGGGACTCTTGAGGTAGGTGCCTAATTCACACATGTGAATAAGTTTTTAATTCAAAAAAATTGTGATATTTTTATCTCTCCTCTCTCCTGGATCAAACCAAATAAAAAAGGGAGCCAAACTAGTCCAAATCTTATCCAAATTGAGTCAAACTGAACCTGGAAAATTTTAGAACCCACTTGGACTTGGTTAGTGGCCTCGCTCACCCATAAATAGATCCTTAGTCTTTTGTAAAAAAATCAGTGAACTATACCATGCCAGTATTACATTAAAATAATGATATTTTCTATTATCCCTTAAAAATCCTCTCCTTTTGGAGAGATTGGAGCTTCTCTCTCTCCTTAAAAATCCTTGGAGCTTTCTTCTCAACATACTAAACCAATTGATTGGTTGGGGGCTTCCTTCTAAGATAAAGAAGCAAGCATATCTAGAGGTAAGAAGTAATTTCATGGTTTTCATTAATATTCCCAAAAGATTTCACTTCTCAACCCCTCTCAAGCTTGAGAAGTTTCAAATTAATTATTTTCAATGCAAATCAAGCTTTCTATAAGAATTCTAATGATTAATCACAAAAAAGTTAGTTTTTATGCTTAATTAGGTTATGTATATCTCTCTCTCCCCAAAAGAATAGTCATTCCTATGACTAATTCTTTAGCAAATGAATGCTTCTCATTGATAAATTCTTAATTCAAAATCAATCTCTAAGCTTGTTAAGCTAGAGGTTAAGAAAATGGATTTTTTATGCTTTTATGCTAATAAAATTATGGTAAACTTATGATTTAATTCCATAAATTGGATTTAAGTCTAAGGATAGTATTCCATCATAATTGTATTACAAAGTCTTATTCTTTCTAGAAATATTGAAAGTTATCAGTAATAGCACAGCGAAGCTATGGTAAATTTTTTAGAAATTAATACCTAACTCATTTTTATGCATAATGTTAAAAGAGGACTTCCTACCATATTCTAGAATTGGACATCCTATACTAAAAGAATGATTTTCATCAAATTCATGGAAAACTAATTTTTAGTATTTATGCATAAATAATTAATTAAAGAAAAGAGAAATTTTTGGTATTTTTATTTTTATGTAAAAAGAGGAATTCCCATGATAATGGAGATCCATGTAATTAAATGGAAAAAGAGAAATTTTGGTATATTAAAATAATGAATATTTTTATTTAAAGAGGAATTTTAGATAAATTTATTTTATGCATGAGAAATTTTTAAATGATAAAAGAGGAATTCCCATGACATTTGGAATTCAATCATTTCAATGGTAAAAGTGGAATTCTTGACATATTTTAAATAATAAATATTTTTATTAAAGAAAAGAGGAATTTTAGATAAATTTATTTTATGATAAAAGAGGAATTCCCATGACATTTGGAATTCAATCAAATGCAAAAAGAGGAATTCCCATGACATTTGGAATTCTATAAAATGCAAAAAGAGGAATTCCCATGATATTTGAGATCCAGGAAATTAAATGGAAAAAGCGAAATTTTTAGCATAATTCAAATTATGAGTATTTATCAAAAGTGAAATTTTGAGCATTATTAATTTTATTGTGAAATATGGGTAGAATTGATTTTTGTAAATCCCATGAATCTTTTACTCAAAAGAAGAATATTGAATATATTTCACTTGAGAAATTTGAGAAAGATTATGAAAATATCCGTCGAGAAAAACTAAGCCAAGCAATTGGCAGAAATTCAAAAAAAGTCCCATCATCAGTATCGAACTAGAAAAAGCTACTAAATGTGATTAAGATGTGAATGCGATGTGATAGGATGTGATAAGATGTGAGTGGATGTGATAAGATGTGAATGTGATGTAAATGGATGTGGATGTGAAGAGATGTGGATGGGATGTGATGTGATGTAAATGGATGTGGATGTGAAGAGATGTGGATGGGATGTGATGTGACGTTAATGGATGTGATGATGTGATGTAAATGGATGTGGATGTGAAGAGATGTGGATGGGATGTGATGTGATGTAAATGGATGTGGATGTGAAGAGATGTGGATGGGATGTGATGTGACGTAAATGGATGTGATGATGTGATGTAAATGGATGTGGATGTGATGAGATGTGGATGGGATGTGATGTGATATAAATGGATGTGGATGTGATGAGATGTGGATGGGATGTGATGTGATGTAGATGGATGTGGATGTGAAGAGATGTGGATGGGATGTGATGTGATATAAATGGATGTGGATGTGAATGTGAATGTGATGAGATGAGATTGAGATGTGATGATATGTGAAAGGATGTGATGTGATGTAAATGGTTGAGAATGAATGTGGACATGATGTAATGTGGATGGGATGTATGTGATGTGATGTGGATTTTATGAATGAGATGGATGTGAATGGATGACATGTGATGTGATGTAAATAGATGTGAATGGATGTGAATGTGATGTGGTGTAAATAGATGTGAATGGATGAGATGTGATGTGATGTGAAATGGATGTGATGTGAATCGGGATAGATGTGAATGGATGTGATGTGATGTGATATGGATATGGATAGATGTGAATGGATGTGATGTGATGTGATATGGATATGGATATGGATAGATGTGAATGGATGTGATGTGATGTGAAATGGATGTGATGTGAATCGAGATAGATGTGAATGAATGAGATGTGATGTGAATCGAGATAGATGTGAATGGATGAGATGTGATGTGATGTGATGTGAGTCGAGATAGATGTGAATGAATGAGATGCAATGTGAATGGAAGTGATGTGATGTGATGTGATATAGATATGGATAGATGTGAATGGATGAGATGTGATGAGATGTAATATGATGTGACTAGATGAGAATGTGATGAGATGTAATATGATGTGACTAGATGAAAATGGATGAAGGACGATGGGAATACATATGATTGATGTGGATTAAGCAATGTGATTTGATGTAGAAGAATGTGGAATAACGAGAAATGTGTGGAAAGATGAGAGCTCGTTTTAGAAACTGTATTTATGACCTGTTTCTAAACGATTGTTTTATGCCTTGGGAAAGCATTGTTTTATGTCAAGAATGATGGGGAAGCATTTTGACCATCTTGTGAATGAGGTCGTGGAGACGTAAATGGAGACGTAAATGATAAAGTTGCAACAGTTGGACGAAGAGTCAACGGAGGACATCTCGCGTAGCAAGGTTGACCGAGGTCTTGACCAGCCTCTGTTTGATTTAAATGGTGAGCTTCCGCCGGTACGCTTCCGGTACGGTGGATGAGGGACCAAGGAAGCGGCCTATGAGTGAAGCGCTAGGTGACCTGTGAGAAGAAGCCTAGAGGGTGCTGACCATACGGTGCTCAGGCTCTGGGTTGCCGAAGAAGATACCCACACGTGCGTCACGAAGAAAATGGAACAAGGTGTGTTGTTTTTTGAACTTGGGCATGGATCTGGTTGATTGACCTTGCTGGTCCTCAATGGATGATTCCATGGCTCTTTTATATGGATCTGTTTGTTGATCTTGCTGATCTTCAACGGAGAATCCATCTAGATTCTTATAAGTGAATATATTTCCAGGTACTATGAGCTAGGAACTATTGAAAAGGCCCCTGAGTGGACAGGTGGTGAGCGTTCTGGTTGCTAATGATGCCATAGGTACACTGATGAAAGAATGATTGGAAATTAGACTTCAACCGGATATTTTGGAGGATTATGATCAGTGATACTATGGTTTCATTAAAAGATTGTTTTAAAGACAACTGAATATGTGAAACAGGCAATTTCATATTAGGTGTGTAAGTGGTGTGAGTATCTTAAAGTTTGCATGAAGCGCCACCTAGGGGGCCTGGGAACTCTTATCCCTGGTACTCGAGGCAAAACATAACCAAATTCCTAAATGGATCCTATCACTACAGTGGTTGGCTAACCCATGGGACTAGATGGGGTTAGGCTAGACTGATGGATCCCTAAAATGAGACTCAATTCTGTTATGGTACGATAGATGAAGTAAATCCCGAATAGTCTTCTTCTAACGGATGTGTCTCTCAAGATGAGGAAAAAAGCATTGGTCTCTATGATCCAAGTGCAAGTTTCTTCCTTGATCTGACCATGTGACTTACGGGTTTGGTTGGATCAGTTTGGTTAGTTAAGGCTCTTGACTACGTTAGAATAAAAATATCATGGAGGAATCGCCCGTGCTTTCTGGGCGAGGGAAGTTTTTCCGGGTTCTGTTTTGGAAGAATCGAGGGATTAGTCTCTTGTCTGGATATCCGTGGTGGGCGAGGCCCGGGTATGTACAATAACCGAGCCAAAACCTCTGAGCTAAAACATCCGAGCTGATCCATTTAAGTCTTGTTTATTCATGTATTTATTCAAGAAAGTATCAAAATTGGCAATATCAAAATTACTCTGAAACATGTGACAAAATGGTGCCTGTTGTCTATTACCTAATGACATTCAAACACACAGCTCTCCAAATTCGTGTCGCCATTGACATGATAAAACTTGGTAACACCCCGACAACTACCAAACACTTGCTTGCCACACACAAACTTGGTACACAAAGAATCAAAATGGCAGATATGCTTGTCACCTCCATCCACAGCAAAGTTGAGCTGATCCCCAGAAGCTGTAATATCTCAAACAGAAACCAAACTATCAGGCAAATCCACAGAAGGACAAGGTTTGTAGGTAAAATGCAACCAATCAAAAAGCCTCTCCCTACAGAATTTGATCAAGGGCATCAAAAAAGGTTCTGTTTGGTACGATTGACGTGTAAAATTCTCACATAGTAAGTGTCATTGGCAAGTAAAAATTCTAGACCAAACCACATGCAACACCATGCATGCAACAAGACAGGCCAGAAAAAAGACACAACCTTCCAAATGTTCCCAAAAGTCTAGGGATAGTCAAGGAGACAACTAAAGCACACTTTATTAAGAGTAGCAAGTACAAACAGCTAAAAAAATAGTTCAATAAACTCAAAAACGTACAGCTCCTAAATGGTCCTTCAAACGTACAGCTCCTAAATGGACGATTGTTGTAGAGAGCATGAAGAAATAGCTCACTCAGAAGAATCCCAAACACAAGACGCGAACACAACCATGAAAATGAGGAAGATTGCAATTAGCATATCAATAGCACAATGTGGAGGTGCACTTTTGGATTCAACCCTTGAAATTTGAAATTTTCATGACAAAATTTTGACATTAACTTTCAACAACTGCCCGTTTTCTCCAACTTCTTCGTAAAAAATTACAAATCTGAAGACCTTTCTGAAAAGGTAAAGGACAGAGCAAAGGAACCTCTTTAAATTTCTTAAACTGACTATATTGTATCTGAATCCATTGGCCTAATCAACATCCAGCACAAAAAAGATCATGTTCTTGCCATTAAAAACAGAGAGAAAACATATTCAGCCTACCTTTACTCATCAACTTCGCAAAGGGACTGCAGGACTGATACAAAATTACAAAAGACTCTGTTAGGGTCCATGCACTGATACTTATGGGCTCACTGGCCTGAGGTCAATGTGACACTCGTGCCCTCCTCAACAACCCAAAATGCATAAAGAAGCAAAAGCTTAAATATACCATATTCAAGTGTCAACCATTTGGTGCAACACACTCCAGATGTAGCCTTGAGTCAAAACATATGCAAAGCACAAGTAAACAAGGTAAAAGGGATCTCTCCTTCAATACACTAACATGCAGCACTACCGGTCTGCTAGCTGATCATCCTTCAACTATTGATGTTCATAAGCTCAATCACAAATCAGCTGCTTATATGCGTAACCTTATCTCATTACTATGTTCACCAGCAAGGACACAATTTCGTAAACACTGACAATAAAACTCCAGTCACTCCAGCCATTAAAAGTTAATTGCAAGCAACAAGGTTGCCGCAAAGCTCACCACAACACAAAAACCTTCAGAAAGCTTGCTTAAGAACTGGCATAGATTAATATTGAAGTAGACAAACTTCAGTCAGCATTGATCTAACAAGCTTCTTTCAAAAAAGAAGAGGCTAAAGTTAGACTTAAAGAGAGGTCCATGGAAAGACATGATTAAGAACCATGACACCTTCCTAACTCTTTTCGTAACGACTGGTATCCAGAGTCTAACAGAGTCTAACAACAAACACAGACCCAAAATAGAAAGTTAACGTCAGATGCATCAGACGACACCACAAAGCGATAACATATCAAAAGCAAGGAGACCACAAAGTTTGACATAGGGACATATTGAATTTGTCAAGATAGAAAATGTCTAGAAAAATGTTCAACAACCCACTAAATATCTTCTTCAGCAGCATCATCCACATAACAAGACCTCACTCGTCGTGCCTCTTGCAAAGGACGATCAAAAATGTCATCTCGTGTAGCCATGAAGTTTGCCGCATCTGCAGCATAACATGGCAAAGACCTTCAACTTAGTAATATAAAAAAATGCAAGAATGTCATGAAAATACTCATCAAGAGTCGGATGGTCTGGAAGTATTAACTTCTCTCCTCCCATGTTCTTCTCCACTACCTGATTTAATAGCCGTGTGGCTTCTACAAGCACTTGGTCCATCCATACCTCCTTTGCCAACCAACGAATGAAACCATGGTATGATGATTGTAGCCCATACGAGCTTTTAAAATTGTCATCCGCACCCAATAATGACAAAATCATCACCTTTTTTGTGGAAGAGCATGCAGCCATAGAAATCTGGTACAACTTATCCAAACTAATTCGAGATAAGTGATCTTCAAATGGTAGCTTCCATAAAACATCAAACCACTCTTTTCCATGAGAAGGATTCACAATTGACAAGATCTGTATATAAAATTGAAAATGTAGTTAGTTAAGAGACAATAGTATTAGTTAGGATAGCAATGCACAAAGAGACAATACAAGAGACTTACCCGGTGCATTTTTCTGCTGTAAGTCTTATTGATAGTCCTCTTAATTCCAAAAATCTTTTGAGTCTTTTCTTCCTTTGGCATACTTTGTGGCAATTTTTTGCATTGTATGTCAAAATCCTTTGTCCAACTTCCCTACACAAAAATATGTGTAATCTTGAATGAAAACAAGAAATAAATTCAATTGAGTGAATGAAAAAAGACTCACCGAAAAGACCATACGAGCCAGCAACATCTGTGTAAGGGGATACCAAACTCTTCTGTCTACACTTCCTTCTTTTGTTCTAGCCTTTTCAATACTTTGCTTCTCTTCTTCAGTAAATCCCTCAACAAACAGTTGTGCATCACATGCACACAAAGTACTAGCATGGTATAGGTAATCCCGCAAATTCGTCACAATAATCGCATGCTCATTAAGTCTGCATAGATGTTTTTATTAAAAAAAGAATGAAATAAATTAGAGACATAAGAAAAGACAATTGAAAAAAGTCCACTTACAAGTTAAATCTTTGCAAAGCCGCAATCAATTTGAGCTCATCTTTGGGTTGTGGGGAAATGAACTGAGCGTGTACACGGATATGGCGTTGCTTGTTGTTACTCCACATCTCTTTGATACTCTCCATCCATGACGCTGTCCTATGGTTGCCTTCCCAAACATAAAACATTTTGTTTGAAAGAAAGGACCATGTCTCATCATCTTCTATCTCTTTCTCAAACTCATCATTAACTGCAATCCAATGCTTATCCCATTTGGACTTTATCTCGTCAGTCACATCTTGACTTGAACCATCTGGAAGGGTGGTAGAGAGGATAAATTGTCCCTTAGTCCAAACATAGTTCTCTTTGTCAAATGCTTTTTTCAGAGTTGTCAAATCTGTCCTTAACTCTCTCACTCGAGTATTCAGAAGGCATCTACACAAGGGTATCCCAGGGGCAACCCTACCCTTATGTACTGCGAGAGCTTCCAAAATATCTCCCCCCAAGGGATTCTCAATGGAGGAAGGGACAATTTCTTCTTGGTCCTCATCTGCTTCTTTGTCGCCATCATTATCATCGATCTTTTCCGCCTCTTTCTCCACCTCTACATACAGGCAAGAGGCATTGTTGGTTGGCTGCCTAGATTCAAGTATGATGGGAATATGCATGTATGTGATGCTTGCTAGTTTGGAAAGCAATCAAGGTTGCCATTTCCTAAAGAAGGCAACATGAGTAGCAGGCCACTTGAGATTGTTCATAGTGATGTATGGGGTCCTCCACAAAACCCATCCATTAAAGGCAGCTTGTATTATGTGAAATTCATTGATGATTTCAGCAGAATGACTTGGATTTACTTTCTCAAAGAGAAGAGTGAAGTGTTGAGAAAGTGTATGGACTTCAAATGTTTTGCAAAGAAGCAATATGGCTCTTGGATAGGATAGATGGAGATGGTGAATACACCTCACATGCTTTTGAGAACTTCTTGACAAAGAATGGCATAAGAAGGTAGCTAACATGTAGGTACATACCTCAGCAAAATGGTGTTGCTGAGAGGAAAAATAGAGTCATTGGTGATGTGGCTAAGGCAATGCTCAATGAAAAGAGCATGCTAGACTATTATTGGGCAGAAGCGTGTGCCACAGCGGTGTATGTACTTAATAAGACACCCACAACTGCCATACATGGAAGTATGCCATAGATGTGTCTTACAGGTTTTAGGCCAGACATTGGACACCTCAAAGTGTTTGGTAGCATAGCTTATGTGCATGTGCAAGATGAAAGAAGGAAGAAGCTAGATCCTAAGGCAGAAAAGTGCATGTTTGTTGGGTATGCACAGGATTGCAAGGCATATAAATGTTACAATCCACATAGGCAAGTGGTTATCACATGAGAAGTGGTGTTTGATGAACTTGCTAGTTGGTACAAGGCAAAGGGTGAGGGTGCCATTGATTCCATTGATGCTAATGTACATGTGAACTTGCCACAAACAAGTTCTATTTCTATGTCTGGGCCACCAGAGTATGAGAGTAGCACTATACGTCCATGGTTAGGACGCTTGAGACATGAGAGTGTGAGCACTGAGAGTAGTGTTGTGGATAAAGGGAAAAAGAAGGTTGAAGGAATTGGCATTACAGGTTATGAGTTGTTAAGTTCAGAAAGTTTGGATGAGGAACTTGGCATACCAGTTTTACGCACACTAGGTGCAAGGCTGGATAGATATATGCCTCCACATGCTAGAGTGACAGGTGTTCAGAGTGATCCGCATGCATTGCAGAGATCCCAAAGGGTCAGGTATCCAGTTGACAGGTTGACATATCATGACTTTGCTATGCATTACGCATATATGACCTCTTTGGTAAAACATGTGGACCTACATGCTATACGGAAGCTATTGGGAAGCATGTATGGGAGAAGGCAATGGATGTTGAGATGGATGCATTAGTCCATAATGAAACTTGAGATTTGGTTGCCTTACCACCATAAGGCAAAAATGTCATTGGTTGCAAATGGGTTTATAAGGTGAAATGCAGATCAAATGGTTCCATTGAGCATCATAAAGCACAGTTGGTAGCTAAGGGTTATGCACAAACCCAAGGCTTGGACTATGATGAAACATTTAGTCCAGTTGCAAAGATAGGAACAGTGAGAACAGTCATTGCTATGGCTACAGCAAATGGTTGGGAAATGCATCAAATGGATATGAAAAATGCATTTCCAAATGGTGATTTACAAGAGGAAGTTTATATGGCACAGCCAGAAGGATATGTACACCCGCCGAGGTATCCCACTCATGTATGCAGGTTAAAGAAAGCATTATATGGTTTGAAGCAAGCACCTCGTGCTTGGAGTGATAAGATAAGTCGATATCTTTTCTCCCTTGGATTTCAGGTTTCTTCATCAGATTCTTCACTCTATGTGAAGAAAGCAGATCATGGAATTGTCTTGCTTGTCATCTATGTGGATGACTTGATTGTCACAGGAGATCATGCTACAGATGTTATGCATGTCACAAGAAGGCATTGAGTGGGCAGTTTGATATGAAAGACCTAGGTGAATTGAGATATTTTCTTAAGATTGAAGTGATCAAAGACTATGTAGGGACATGGTTAGTACAATGCCAATATGCATTGGATATGTTGGCAAAATATGGGATGGCAAGGTGTAAGCCAATGAGTACACCTTTGGAGCAAAATGTGAAGCTACCGTGGCGGCTGATTTTGGTGAAGAGTTGGATGATCCATCTATGTATAGAAAGAGGGTTGGCAGTCTTATTTACATGACTATCACATGACTGGGGATCTCAGTTATGCTCTGGGGCTAGTAAGCCAATTTATGCAAAGGCCCATAAAACCTCATTTGGATGTAGTGAGACGCATACATTACGGTCTTCTTTATGAGTAAAACCTCATTTTGGTGAAGAGTTGGATGATCCATCTATGTATAGAAAGAGGGTTGGCAGTCTTATTTACATGACTATCACATGACTGGGGATCTCAGTTATGCTCTGGGGCTAGTAAGCCAATTTATGCAAAGGCCCATAAAACCTCATTTGGATGTAGTGAGACGCATACATTACGGTCTTCTTTATGAGCATGGTAAAGGCTAGGATGTACACCACTACACAGACGCAGATTGGGCAAGTAGCTTGTATGACACGAGGTCTACTAGTGGTTATGCCTTTACATTTGGAAGTGCAGTGGTGGTGAGTTGGAGTAGTAAGAAGCAACCTACTATTGCTTTATCTAGTACAGAGGCTGAATATAGGGGTGCAGTCATAGCTACATGCGAAGAAGTATGGTTAAAGAGTCTCTTGGCTGATTTGGGTGAGCCTATTGATGGCAAGGTTGTCATTCATTGTGACAACATGAGAAGCATATAGTTGGCCAAGAATCCAGTTTTTCATGTGCGGACCAAACATATAGAGGTCCAGTATCATTTTGTCAGAGAGAAAGTGTTTGATGGTACAGTGGATTTACAGATGTGAAGACTAAGGAGCAAGTGGCCGACATCTTTACAAAGCCACTTAGCAGGGAGAAGTTTGAGTACTTCCGTACTATGTTGAGAGTACATGGGATGAGCTTGAGGGGGAGTGTTGAGAGTACATGGGATGAGCTTGAGGGGGAGTGCTGAGAGTACATGGGATGAGCTTGAGGGGGAGTGTTGAGAGCTTTGATAGCCCAAGCTCATCTACATCTTCATCTATGGCAGTACATCATGAGCTTGAGAGGGGCTATTGAGATTCAAGCTCGATGTCAGCTTGTGCCAGTTGCACTATGTGCTAGCATGTTAGGTAGTAGCATGTGTGAGACATAAATGTTAGGTACATGGGATGAGCTTGAGGGGGAGTGTTGAGAGCTTTGATAGCCCAAGCTCATCTACATCTTCATCTATGGTAGTACATCATGAGCTTGAGAGGGGCTATTGAGATTCAAGCTCGATGTCAGCTTGTGCCAGTTGCACTATGTGCTAGCATGTTAGGTAGTAGCATGTGTGAGACATAAATGACCGCATCCAGCTGGTCATAGTTGTGTGGACAGTAGTAGCTAGGGTTAGCTATGTGTGGACACAACACAAGTAGTGTGTTGTAGCTTTTGGGATTATGGATTTATGCATTGTGTGAGATGGGGCATGGCTTCCCTCTATGGTTAGGGTTTGACTAATACATTAGGGTTTGCTCATGTGTGTGTCTCTCCTCTCCCTCTACCTGTTTTCATTAGGATTGTGACTATGTGTCACCTTTACCCACTTTTTTCACTCTCCTCCTTCTTCCAGAGTTCTAGAGGTTGTGGCACCTATTGGGTTCTTCCCTTTGTCCCCTTGTTTAGCTTGGGCATGTGTTAGGACATTTAGTGGCATGTGTTGAGATGCCAAGCTCAACATGAGCTGACACTCACGAGGTGCCTGCAAGACCGTTAAATGACATTTATATCATTGGCAGGTTTGGTGCTGGCACCAACATATCTTCACCAGAGATTCTACAACTCGACTACACTGATGACTAGTCCACATCTACCCACTCCTCTTAGCGTGTTCAAATTATGGACTGCTTGTGTATACTCTATTATGTGTGTTAGTCACTTTATCTTCTTTGTAGACCTCTTTTGTTGTGTGAAGAAGAAAAAGAATTTGTAGCCTCTCACCTTGTGTGTTCTCTTCTAGGGTTTGTATGAGTGTGAGTGTGTGTGTGCTTGCAAGAGCTCAAGATCTCTTCTCCCCTACATCTTCTCATGGTATTAGAGCCTGATTCATGCTAAGGGCTCAAAAGCAAGCAAGAGAAGCATAGGAAGCGATGATACGAGGGTAAGAGCTTCATCTACTCTTCCACCTTTGTGTTGGATACTACACCCTTATCAGGAGCTCTTCAGGAGGCATCGACAAAGGAACTCCGATTCAAGAGCTCTCTTTGCAGAAGGAAAGCTACAGGGCAACTATATTGTCCTATTGGACATCTTTTTTTTGGGCCAAAAACACGTTTTGGTGGGTGCCTCTAGACCTCCGTTTTTCAGTTCGCGCATTCACCAGCACTGCTGGTAAGTTTCGATTCTCTGTAGAACTCTATTTTTAAAACTACAGGAAGGGTGTTTGGTTGTGCAGACACTGTGTGTACTGCAAAGAGGTGTCAAAGTTGCCATTGGGTGTATGTATGCAAAGTAAGGTCATTGGTTGTGATAATTTGGGTGTAATATAGTACCACTCTATAGAGCATATAATAGTTTATGCAAGTCAAGCAAGAGTGTTGTTGGTTGGTAAATTTGTGTTGTAGAAAAGATGTCAAATGATGGGATAAACTAGATTGTTATGCAGAGAAGCTTTACAAGAACAATTTCCATGCTTGGAGGTTTAGATTGACCAATTTCCTGATGGGAAAAGGTTACTGGGACTACATTGAAGGTAAACATGAGGAGGCATCGAAGATACCGGAGATTAAACTAACTACTGCAGATATAAAAGAGTTCAAGGATTAGAATCAAGGAGCAAGGAAGTCATGTATTGGCTTTCTATCAGCATACAAGACACTATGATTGGGCATATACAAGATACCAAGTCACCTAAGGAGGCATGGGACACCTTGGTGAAGTTGTATGAAACCAACACCAAGGCACGAAAAATTCAGTTTTGAAGAATGAGCTTCATACTATGGAAAAGAAGAATATGTCTGTCAATGATTATGCTTTGAAGATCAAGGGTATTGTGGAATCTCTTGCATCAATTCGTGTTTCTATTGATGATGATGATAAGGTGGAAGTGTGTCTGCATGGTCTTGGGCCACAATACAAGGCGTTCAAGACGTCTATTTTAAATTCGGGAGAGCATTCTCAACTTTACAGATTTGGTATCAATGTTGATCGTTGAAGAGAAGAACTTGGGTGAAGATCAACAGTCTTCACAAAACAGAAACAGTTCAGAGTAGCAGGCCTTCTACGCAAGTGCAAGTAGAGGACGAGGTAGAGGTTGTGGGGACATGGCCAAGTCAGAATTATGGTCAGTATAGCAGCAACAGCCCTAGGATTCACAAAAACAACATACAAGTGGAAGAGGCCAGTTTAGAGGCAGGGGGAGTCAAAGAGGTCATGGTAATTGGCAAAGGCAGCATAATGATACATGAGAGTGTTTTCATTGTGGTAAGCTTGGACATTTGCAGGCAAATTGTCTATGAGAAACAGAGTGACATGAGAAATGAAAAAGTGCAGCAAAACAACTATGTATCCTCTAGCAAAAATAATGAGGATAATGAGAGGTTGTTTGTTATGCAACATGTGGTTAATGCTGTGTCTAGAAATGATGTAGCAGCATGTAAGGATGACGTATAGTATGTTGATTCAGGTGCTTTGAACCACATGACAAGCCATGGTGAGAGGTTCAAGGAAATGAAGAGTCTTGAAAGACCAAGTTTTGTTGAAACAGGGGTGTTGAAACATGGGATGACACTGCTCATCTGATTGCCCATGTTGGGGATGTGCCATTGTCTATGCAAGATGGTAAGGTGAAGTACCTTGCAAATGTACTTCATGTTCCAAACATTATAAAGAATCTAGTTTCTATTGGCCAAATGATTGAGCAGGGTTTGTAGGTTCGATGGGCTAGGTAGAATGTCTACATTGAATGTAAATATGCCTGAAGTGAGTGTTGCAATGTTTGCAAATGGTCCAAGAGTTGTTATAGATACAAACATTTAGCATAAGAGAATTGGGCATGTCAATGTGCAAAGAATGAAGTCTATGCAGACTAAACAAATTGTGATAGGGCTGCCTAAGTTTAAAGTTGAAGGTATGCAGAAAGTTTGTGAAGCATAATATCAATTTGGAAAGCAAACAAAACATGTATTTCCACATGACAGAAATGTAAGCACAGGAATGTACTAGATGTTGTGCATTTAAATGTATGGGATCCTGTGTGCGAAGACTATATCTATGGGTGGCTGTAGGTACTACGTAACATTCATTGATGACCACACGAGGAAAGTGTGGGTTTACTTCATGAAGGAGAAGAGTGAGAAGTGTTCACTCATTTTTAAAATTTCAGAGTTAGGTTGAAAAAAAGACAGGAAAGCATGTGAAGTGCCTAAGGTCAGATGGAGGGGGAGAATACTTCTCTAATGAGTTCTTTGAATTGTGAAAGAATGGCATTCAGAGACAATTTACATGTAGATACACTCCGTAGGAAAATGGAGTTGCTGAGTGGAAAAACAAGCACATTGCAGAGATAGCATGAGCATTGATGGCTGAGAAGAATATGCCACATAGCTATTGGGCTGAGGCTGTGGGCTGAGGCTATGTCTCAGCAATTTATATTATGAACAGGACTCCTACTGCAGCCATACATGATGTAACGCTAGAGGAGAAGTTTACTGGCAAGAAACTTGATTTGTCTCACTTGAAAGTTACATCAAATGTGCATGTGCCAGATGAGTTACGTACCAAGCTGGATCCAAAAGCACAAAAATGTGTGTTTATTGGGTATTCCCTTGAGTAAAAGGGATATAGATGTTATAATCCTGCACATGAATTGAGGATAAGCAGGGATGTTGTATTTGATGAGATGAGTAGCTGGTATGCTATTGAAAAGGATGCTGTTGGGGCTAATGTAAGTGCAAATGTGGTTGCACAGAATGCAAGTCAGCAATCACAGTCATCATTGAGTGGACCAAGAGAGTCCTCATCTAGTGCTTCTATTGATAGACCATGGAGTGGTAGTGTGACATGAAAAATTGATATCTTTCATTTTCAATTTTATACATATTTTGTTGGTTTCTCAATGGTAATAAGGTGGAAGCTTGTCCAAGAAGATTGCGGCGCCCACAATGGAATAACGGCGTGGTGATGCGACGGCTTGGCGGCTACCTTGATAATAGCATTCTATCTTGATAATATAATGGTTTTGCTTGATTTAGGGTGCACACATTGTAAATGCCACAAGTACGCTTGATAAATACTTTGGTATGGTAGATAGGCTAGTGATGTGGAAAATAAAAGTGGGCCTTCATGCTCACATGGATTTTAATTGTATTATTAATATGGTATTCACCATAAGGCTACAAGTTAGGGAGTGTAGAAGGCATGTGGAGGAGTGTGTGTAGGTGCATAATTGGGAAAGATTCTTCTAGAATGCCTAGAATGCCTACATGGAAGAGGAGAATTCCGCCATGTGTAAGTAGGATCTCCACCTACATGCCACTTAGACTTGGCTATTATCTCATCACACTCTCAAAGTCAAAAAGTCTTCAATTTGATAATCAATAGAAGACTTAGCCTAAGAGGACATTTGATGGTGACATCTACCCTTATGTCACTGAAGGGTTAAAGATTTTTATGTTGTAATTTGTAACAATGGAAGAGAGGGTGATTCTCCACCTATAAAAGGAGCCCTCCTCTCTCTTTCAAATCAAGGGAATGAAGCCTCCTCAATTGAGCATTTTATGTCATTGTCACTCTCTTATCTTTCCAACCCTATTCAAACACTCTCTTTACATGTGAATATCTCATTTAGCATTAGCTCCTCATGCTTAACCCAATTTTGGACCTCTTTCATGATTCATGATAAGTGGGATAAGGAGTTATTATCTTGGTGGACCTGTAACTTCTCAAGGTAGCCCTTGCCTTACCGCCCTCCTTTTGGAGGTACCAATGGTTTTAGCGCGGTAATGAGCATGCGGAAAGACTTTGGGGACCATAGATAGATCTTTACGATTGTCTGCTGAGCAATGTTAACCCTTACCCTCTAGCTTGAATCATGAAGGAGATGAAAGGCAAGATGCTATGTGAAAATTGAGGTTTCATGCAACGAGAGGGAAGTGCAGTTTTTGTGGTCCAATACCCAAATTTCAACCGGTAATTACTCATCACTCGGGTATTATTTTCTAAAATTGATCATATGTCTAGGAAGCTCTTTATATGCTCTTACCATTCATGTAACTAATTTTTTAATTTCTTACTTCATTGATGATCAGAATTTCTCCCAAAGTTGCTATTTTTAAGGCGAATTTTGGCAGTTTTATAGTCTTGTAGTAAAATGCTCATAACTTTTCGCTCGGTTGTCCATTTTTGAAAGTTTTTATATAGGCGTGAAGCTCTCTTCAAGCTCTACGGAGTTATCTAATCCTCTCTTGCACAACCTATATGGATTTAAAACTGCAATTCTCTGTGTATCTCTGTTTTTATAGAATTTTGGTAGTTTTATAGGTAGTAAAATGCTCATAACTTTTCACTCGATTGCCCGTTTTTGAAAGTTTTTATATAGATGCGAAGCTCTCTTCAAGCTCTACGTATCTATATAATCTTCTCTTGCATAGCCTATATGGATTTAAAACTGCAATTCTCTGTGTATCTCTGTTTTTATAGACTTTTGGCCATTATTTCTTCTTAATCATGATTAATTCCTCCTAATCTCTTATAAAAAGGCAAACCCCATGTGTCTTATCCTCTTGTAAGTGATTGCTATATTTATTTTCTTTAATATGTTCCGTCCAAATTGCCCAATTCGAACAGATGAACCTTATCAATATTCCCCGTATGTTTCCGTTCACATAATCCTGAGTCGGAAGATTTTCTTCCAACAAAGAATCACCCTCTTGTTTGGAGCTGTAAGACTAGCAAAAATTCTTACTTCTCCGGAGCCTTTCATCTTTCCTTCCATGAATTATGATCTCACCTTCGATGTGTATATCTTTATCTTAACTTAGGGAGAGAAAGGGAGGTGAGAAGGCTATGAGGTTTCATTCAAATGTGTTTTTGATTCTAAGAAGTGACCGAAGTCCAAACCCCAACTTCGTGTCGCATCTTTTGGTGGAGGTGGGCAGGTTTTACTTAGAATTATTCTATTTTAACCTCAAGGCCCCGCATGATTAGAGAACAGTTATTTTGAAACAAGTAAATTTCCCTTGTTGCTACTCATCTTTTGGTGCAAGATGTTCAACATTCCGGTGTTCCAAGGATCGGAAGGAGAAGACCCGGGGAGTTCTCCGAGAGTTTAACCGAGCATGCCGCTTGACGGGTTGGTCTATGAAGGAGAGGGTAGAAATACTTCCAAATTTTTTGGAGGGTGTGGCCTTAACTTGGCATGAGGCTTTGCCAGAGGAGTCCAAGAATGATTGGGAAAGGTTGACCAAAGCAATGAAGGAGAGATTTGGGACAGTGGAGTCGCCAAATGCTTTACTATTGCAATCGGATCAAATTTTCCAAAAGGAAGGAGAGTCAGTTTCTGCCTTTTCAGTGAGGTATGAAGCCTTATTCATCAAATATCAACAAGCTACTTTACATGTTGTTGCTTCTTCTTCTTCACCTTCTATGGAAGATGCAAAGAGTTCTTTAGCAATGGAACACCTTAAGATGAGCAAGTTTATCAGGGCTTTGGATCCCCGCTTGCATGGAAAAGTTCTTAGCAAAGATCCCACTAGTTTTAAAGAGTCCCTTCATATTGCTTTGAAGAAGGAGGCCACTCTTCATATTGAGTCCACATTCCAATCTTCTCCAAGTGTGCCAACCCCACCACGAGTAGAGATAGCCTCAACATCTCAGGTACAAGCTCCATCCTTGGATCATAACATTGCACAACTTATGGCAGAATTTGCTGATTTGAAGTTACACTTAGTCAATGCAAGGCCACCTAGGGTTCCACGAGCTGAGGATAAACCTAGGGATAGAAGTAGTGTCACATGCTATGAATGTCAAGAGAAGGGGCACTATCGTACTGAGTGTCCAAAGTTGAGGAAAAGTGAGGATAAAAGTTTAGCACTTTTAGAGGAAACATGCTCAAAGAAGAAGAGGAAACATTGATGCCATTAATGGCAAAAAGGGGTCGTAAAACTAGAAGCCAGGAAGAAGAAGAACAAGAAGATAAATCTGAAGAAGAGGAGAAAAATAGAAAGAAGAACAAGTCATCTAGGAGAAAAATTGGACAATCTGACTTTCCTCTTGGACAAGGATCTCTTAGTTATGACCTCTTAACAGATCTTAGGGAGAAAATGGCATAAATCACATTTGGACAACTTTTGGCACTCTCTCCAAAGCTCAGAAAGGAATGGGGTAAGCTGGCTAGCACAAGGGAATCTAAGAAAAAGAAGAAGAGGGATAATGGGACTCCTATGGTTCAAAAGGTGGATATTGATGTAGGAGATGATGTACCTGTGATTGATGTCATCATTGAGGGGCAAACAATTTCTAATGCATACATTGATAGAGGTGCGTCAATCAATGTCATCATGAGTGAAAAAACAATGAAAGATGCTGATTTAAAGTTGTCTTCTACCAACTCTCCCTATCTGTGAGATCCCCCTTCCCACCGAGCAACAGATTCGGGGTACTAGCAGCGGAAGTAGCACTTCTCGCGCGGGACAGCAGGGGTCCCACATTCGGGGCCTCGTCCACGGATATCCGGACAAGAGACTAATCCGTCGGTTTTTCCAAAACCGAACCCGGAAAAAACTTCCCTTACCCGGAAAGCACGGGCGATTCCACCAGGATAATTTTTTTCTCTAACGTAGTCAAGATCATTACTGATCACGCTGATCCAACTGCACCTATAAAGATACTCGATCGGATCAAGGAAGAACTTGCACTTGGATCATTGGGATCAACGCTTTTTTCCCCATCAAGAGGCACAGCCGTTGATTCCTATCCATAGAACAATTACTATCCGGGACTTACTTCGTCTATCGTAATAACAGAAATTGAGTCTCGGTTTACGGATCCATCAGTCCAGCCTAACCCCATCCGATCCCATGGGTTAGCCAACCGCCCAACCACTGTAGTGATGGGATCCAATTTGGAATTTGGTTAGGTTTTGTCCCGGGTACCAAGGAAAAGAGTTCCAAGGCCCCCTAGCCGGAAGTTCATGCAAACATAAAACTAGCCACACCACTTACACACCCAATATGAAAATTGCCTTTTTCTTATCATCAGCTAACTTTAAAACAATCCTTTAATGAAACCATAGTACCACTGATCACAGTCTTCCAATTTATCCGGTTGATCCTCAAATTTCCCATCATTCCTTCATCAGAGTATCTATGGCATCATTGGCAACTAGAACGCTCACCACCTGTCCACTCAGAGGCCGTTTCCATAGTTCCTAGCCCATAATACTCGGCAATATAATCACTTATCAAGATGGACTCTCGTTGAAGATCAGCAAGATCAACCAACAGATCCATATAAGGAGCCATGGACTCATCCATTGAAGACCAGCAAGGTCAATCAACCAGATCCATGCTCGATTTCAGAAAACAACTCCAACTCTGTTCCAATATCTTCCTCGACGCACGCGTGGGTATCCTAGGCGACCCAGAGCCCGAGCACCGTATGGTCAGCACCCTCTAGGATCCTTCGCAGGTGACCTAGCGCTTCACTCATAGGCCGCTTCCTTGGTCCCTCATCCACCGTACCGGAAGCTCACCATTTTAATCGAACCGAGGCTGGTCAAGACCTCGGTCGACCTTGCTACGCGAGACGTCCTCCATTGACTCTCCGTCTCAGCAGTTGCAACTTTATCAGTTAGGTCTCCACGACCTTAATCACAAGACGGTCAAAATGCTTCCCCAGCATTCTTGACATAAAACAGCCATTTACAAACAGCATTTACAAACAGTTTACAAATACAGTTTCTATATTAACTCTCATTTTTCCACATTGTTCCTCATTAATCCACATTACTTATTCCACATTCCATTTATATGTGTACTCATCCAATCACCTCATTTTCCATCTCTTCACTTCAAATTCCTTCACATCACATATCATATATTCACATCCATATCCACATCCATACATCCACATCCATACATCCACATCTACATGCTTATCTCCATTTTCACATCTTCATTTATACATCCACATCCCATATCCACATTCATACATACACATCCATATCCACATCCATACATCCACATCCACATCCACATTCACATCCATACATCCACATCTACATGCTTACCTCCATTTTCACATCCTCATTTATACATCCACATCCCATATCCACATTCATACATACACATCCATACATCCACATCTACATCCACATACATACATACATCCACATCCACATTCACATTCACATACATCCACATCCACATTCCCATACATCCACATCTATACATCCACATTCCACATTCACATCTATACATCCACATCTACATTCACATTCACATACATCCACATCTACATTCACATTCACATACATCCACATCCACATTCCACATTCACATCTATACATCCACATCTACATCCACATTCACATACATCCACATCCACATTCCCATTCACATCTATACATCCACATCCATTCACATCTATACATCCATATCTACATCCACATTCACATCTATGCATATATATCTTCATGCATATATCCATTTTCACGTTCATACATCCACATCTACATTCACATTCACATACATCCACATCTACATTCACATTCACATACATCCACATCCCCATTCCCATTCACATCTATACATCCACATCCACATCCACATACATACATACATCCACATCCACATTCCACATTCACATCCACACATCCACATATATACATCCATTTCCACATTCCCATTTATATAACCCCATATACCTTCACATCTAATCTTTTACATCACATCCATTCTCGCCCTATCACAACCCATATACATCTTATCCTATCACAACCCATATATCCATTCTCGCCCTATCACAACCCATATACATCTTATCCTATCACATACACTTCTTACCTCATCCCCCCATACACATCTTAATTCATCTTATCACCTCCTAACTTATTTCATAAGCATCTTATCACCTCTTATCACATCCTATCACATCTCTTATCTATTTATAGAATACAAGAGAATTCTTACATTTGATATAAGATTTCTTTACACATTTATTTATGCATAAATTCTATTTAAGGAGATTAATACTTTCGAAGTAAAAATCAATCTTTTATGCATCTTCCTATGCATAAATTCATTTTAAATGAAAATGACACTTTTGAATTAAATTTCAATCTTTTATGCATTTTTCTATGCATAAATTCAATTTAGATGAGGATGACACTTTTGAATTAAAAAATCAATCTTTTATGCATCTTCTTATGCATAAATTCAATTTGGTAGGAATTACACTTTTAGAATAAAAAAATTTCTCTTATGCATCTAAGTTAAGCATAAAATCCATTTATGAGGAAAATCACACTTTTAGTATAAAAAGAATATCTTTTATGCATACCTATATGCATGAAATTCAATTATGATAAAAGGCACACTTTTATAATAAAATAATCAACTTTTATGCATACCTCTATGCATGAAATCCAATATGATAAAAGTAACACTTTTGATATAAAAATTTTTCCATTATGCATACTTCTATGCATGAAATAAAAATGGTAAAAGTAACACTTTTGATATAAAAATTTATCCATTATGCATACTTCTATGCATAAAATAAAAATGGTAAAAATAACACTTGATATAAAAATTTATCCATTATGCCTAATATTAAAATTCAATTTCTCCATGATTGTAATGAAATTCTTTCAATTAATCTAGGATGATAATTCCTAGAATATGGTAGGAAGTCCTCTTTTTATGCTTTGAATGAGATTATTTTATGCATAATTTTTATAAAAATTTTGCCATAGCTCCACTGCTATGACTGATAAATCTCAATTTTTCTAAGGGATAATACTTATCATTAAGGAAATAATTAAAATGATCTCTAATTGGATTATTAATCCATACTGGATTGAATCATCAATATTCATAAACTAAAAGCATAGAAAAAAGCCATTAATTTGGCCTCAAGCATAGTTTAATCTTGGGTTAAGGAAAAGCTTTATGAAAAGCTTGATTTGGATTGAGAACGGGTCATGAGTATGACCATTTCTTGAGTGAGAGAGAGAATTTACATAAGAATCATTAGAATTTAAACATAAATGAAAATTAACTTCAATAGCATTTATTAAATTATGTAACTCTTCACTACTATTCAAACTTCAATAGCATTTAAAAAAAAACCATACCAATTAAACTTCTCAAGCTTGAGAGGGGTTGAGAAGAGAGAAACATTGAGAAATTATAGAAAGATCAATATTCACTAATTACCTTACAACTTGCTTGATTCTTTGTTCACGGTAGAGGCCCCCAACCAATCAATTGGTTAAGTATGTTGATGGAGCCACTAATGGGGATTGAAGAAAGAGGGAAGCTCCAAAAACTAGTGAATTATTAAATGAATTCACAGTTCTTGGCTTAGGTGGAGTAGAGTAACGATGCATAAACACTATATATTTTTCAACAAGGGGGAGGCTTCTATTTATAGGAAAAATTGAGCTCCTAACCAAACAAACTGATTCTAGAATTTTCTAAATCAGTTTGGTCAATATTTGACCATTTTTAGGTCAGTTAAGCTAACTTTTTGGAACTAGACTTAAATGAGGAGAGAGGAGAGATGAAATATCTCAATTTTTATGAGTTTAAAACTCATTCAAGCATGTGAAATATGCACCTCCTTTAAAGAACTCCCTTTCCTTACATATGTGTCATAATGGAATCATTTTAATATTGCTCATAGTTTTTTTTACTAATAAACCTTGTACATTTTCAACTCTTCATCTTATGTGAAATATGCACCTCCTTTAAATAACTCCCCTTCCTTACATATGTGTCATAATGGAATCATTTTAATATTGCTCATAGTTTTTTTACTAATAAACCTTGTACATTTTCAACTCTTCATCTTATGTGAAATATGCACCTCCTTTAAAGAACTCCTCTTCCTTACATATGTCATACTTTTAATATTGCTCATAATTTTTTACTAATAAACCTTGTACATTTTCAACTCTTCATCTTATGTGAAATATGCACCTCCTTTAAAGAACTCCCCTTCCTTACATATGTCATACTTTTAATATTGCTCATAATTTTTTACTAATAAACCTTGTACATTTTCAACTCTTCATCTTATGTGAGCATTTACTCATTTTTGGGTATCTTCTTTTTCAAATTGGATTTATCTCCTCCCTACACATGGATTGATGCTATTGGCCCATAGGAACCTTAATTGGACCATAATCCAAAAATTTCTGAAAATCTAGACCCTTAGACTAAGGTCCTTTATACACATTTCCAATTAATTCCAATTGCACATTGGAAAGTTCTTTTTGAATTTCTGTTTCAGGGGAACTTATTTTAATAAGATGAGATAATTTTCTATCCAAAAATATTAAAAATCTGAATATTCTCTCTCTAGAATATTTTCTCTCTCTAGGTTAAAACAGTTAGAAACAAGTCTTTTATATTTCTGAAGAGGGATTGATTATAGAAGAAGATACTAGACATCAAAAAGGGTTTGGGGGAGGAATCTTACATTCTACCCCACTTAAAAAACGCGAGATGTCCTTATCTCGCAAACTGGGATAATTTCGCAAGATGCACGAATTATGAGACTTAGAGAAAAATTTAAATCAGGATTAACCACCAAGAAAAAGTCTCAAAGAGAGCAAGATTCAAGATAAGAACAAGATTTAAACTTTATTCATTCTCGGAACTTATACAGTAAAGATAGAAGAACTCTTTACACTTCCATAAGCCCGTCCATCATATGATCACAAAAGCAGCACTCACAAGCTGCGCATGTATAAGGTAACTCATCTATGGGAATAATTCTGTTGGTTATTGCTGCACCTATCTCAGTGGTACGAGGTGATCTAACAAAAGGACCTCTGAGAGGCAAGCCAAAAACGGGGTAAAGGCATATCTTCTCATGAGGAAGAAAACACGCCAGTAAGAAGACCCGCTCAGAAAACCCAAGATGTCTTGATCTCATGGCGCAGTAGTATCGGGGACCCAAACCCAAGGCTTCAATAACCATGGCCAAGCGGACATTGTTGCGAAAGTGCTGCTGACCCCAGGGTGTTACCCTAGTTATGTCTTGATAGGTCCGCCATTTGGTCTGCGCTACAGAAGTTCCCAAGTGAGGGAAAAGTGAGCGCTCATACTGCTCTATAAAATCTTTCTTCACAGACTCCCTTGCGTCTTGAAGGTGAGAAATCATCATGGATAAAACTAATTCTTGTTGCCAAGCCATGAAGGAGATTAAGAAAGAAAGAAGATCGATGGAAGTAAGATTACTGTGAGCGACAAGTAAAAGTTACGACTTATATAAAGGAAGGAGCTAGCGTAACTTAGAAGCCAACGGTAGCTTACCACTGAAGTTTTACCGTCTTTCCATGATTTGGGTTTGGCACAATTTTCTATAAAAGGCATTAAGAACTTTGAGATGAGGAGATAAAAGAAGCTCGTAAGCTAAGTCACTTACTTTCTTTGAATTCAGATAAGGCTCACAATATCTGGGGGATAACTTCTTAAACTCCCCAATAGATAAAGAACTTCTTTTGGGCCGTACTCGAGACCAAAACCTTGATATCCAAAACATCGATTCTCACTTCTGAACTCGTTGTTCTGAATCCTTAAAACAGGTGGGACTCTTGAGAAGTATTCAGGAAAAAGGTTCTTCCTTTTTTAAACAAAATCTTTCTTTTATTTTAGAGAGAGAATAATTATAAGATCAGAAAGGGAGATTCTTACTCCTGTATACCTCTAAGGCTGGGGAGGAATCTTACATTCTACCCCACTTAAAAAAGTGCGAGATGTCCTCATCTCGCCAAGTAGAGGACAACTCTTTTTCTTAAGATCCAATTTATTCTAGGGTTCCTTATATTCTGGTCAACCCAACAGAATACGGGGATAAATATCCCTTATATAGAACTCATCATTAAATAAATTCATTTCAGATCATATCATTCATATCTTTAACACGATAATGGTCCATCAGATCGAAAATTTTTCTTTCTGAACATTCCTCCACGGGAATTTCAGTCAAGCAAGTTTTCAATTTGTCATCCCTTAACTTGATATACCGAGTCAAGTGTTAACAGTAGTACTTTGACAGCACAATCCACTAATCTCATAGTGATTTGTTGAAATCATTATCATCATTTTTCATTACAGGGACTCGTTCCATTCATCCTCATTGCGGTTTTGCTCAAGTTATTATATTTCAACTAAATTTCAAAAATCATCATTTTTCAATCAGAATCCCAATCAATTCATCAGTTCCCAAACAGAATTAAAAATCATATCAACCACATTCAAATTCATCATCTGGATAGCATTAACGCTTATAATTTCAAGTCTTAGATTTACTCGTATATACTGTCAGTAAAGAGCTGCAGTTATACTCTCGGTATATACGGATAGTCACGGCCCTTGGAATTATAAGGTAATTACCATCATGTCTAGGCCTCAAGCAAGTCAGGGATTCTATATAATTGCGGTACTTCCATCTGAAGACCCAATTACCAAATTACGAATTTCAATTTGAATATCAAATTGTATGAATTATATCACACAATTACAACCTTTTTGTGTTTCTCAGATTCGGGGTACTAGCAGCGGAAGTAGCACTTCTCGCGCGGGACAGCAGGGGTCCCACATTCGGGGCCTCGTCCACGGATATCCGGACAAGAGACTAATCCGTCGGTTTTTCCAAAACCGAACCCGGAAAAAACTTCCCTTACCCGGAAAGCACGGGCGATTCCACCAGGATAATTTTTTTCTCTAACGTAGTCAAGATCATTACTGATCACGCTGATCCAACTGCACCTATAAAGATACTCGATCGGATCAAGGAAGAACTTGCACTTGGATCATTGGGATCAACGCTTTTTTCCCCATCAAGAGGCACAGCCGTTGATTCCTATCCATAGAACAATTACTATCCGGGACTTACTTCGTCTATCGTAATAACAGAAATTGAGTCTCGGTTTACGGATCCATCAGTCCAGCCTAACCCCATCCGATCCCATGGGTTAGCCAACCGCCCAACCACTGTAGTGATGGGATCCAATTTGGAATTTGGTTAGGTTTTGTCCCGGGTACCAAGGAAAAGAGTTCCAAGGCCCCCTAGCCGGAAGTTCATGCAAACATAAAACTAGCCACACCACTTACACACCCAATATGAAAATTGCCTTTTTCTTATCATCAGCTAACTTTAAAACAATCCTTTAATGAAACCATAGTACCACTGATCACAGTCTTCCAATTTATCCGGTTGATCCTCAAATTTCCCATCATTCCTTCATCAGAGTATCTATGGCATCATTGGCAACTAGAACGCTCACCACCTGTCCACTCAGAGGCCGTTTCCATAGTTCCTAGCCCATAATACTCGGCAATATAATCACTTATCAAGATGGACTCTCGTTGAAGATCAGCAAGATCAACCAACAGATCCATATAAGGAGCCATGGACTCATCCATTGAAGACCAGCAAGGTCAATCAACCAGATCCATGCTCGATTTCAGAAAACAACTCCAACTCTGTTCCAATATCTTCCTCGACGCACGCGTGGGTATCCTAGGCGACCCAGAGCCCGAGCACCATATGGTCAGCACCCTCTAGGATCCTTCGCAGGTGACCTAGCGCTTCACTCATAGGCCGCTTCCTTGGTCCCTCATCCACCGTACCGGAAGCTCACCATTTTAATCGAACCGAGGCTGGTCAAGACCTCGGTCGACCTTGCTACGCGAGACGTCCTCCATTGACTCTCCGTCAGCAGTTGCAACTTTATCAGTTAGGTCTCCACGACCTTAATCACAAGACGGTCAAAATGCTTCCCCAGCATTCTTGACATAAAACAGCCATTTACAAACAGCATTTACAAACAGTTTACAAATACAGTTTCTATATTAACTCTCATTTTTCCACATTGTTCCTCATTAATCCACATTACTTATTCCACATTCCATTTATATGTGTACTCATCCAATCACCTCATTTTCCATCTCTTCACTTCAAATTCCTTCACATCACATATCATATATTCACATCCATATCCACATCCATACATCCACATCCATATCCACATTCACATCCATACATCCACATCTACATGCTCATCTCCATTTTCACATCTTCATTTATACATCCACATCCCATATCCACATTCATACATACACATCCATATCCACATCCATACATCCACATCCACATCCACATTCACATCCATACATCCACATCTACATGCTTACCTCCATTTTCACATCCTCATTTATACATCCACATCCCATATCCACATTCATACATACACATCCATACATCCACATCTACATCCACATACATACATACATCCACATCCACATTCACATTCACATACATCCACATCCACATTCCCATACATCCACATCTATACATCCACATTCCACATTCACATCTATACATCCACATCTACATTCACATTCACATACATCCACATCTACATTCACATTCACATACATCCACATCCACATTCCACATTCACATCTATACATCCACATCTACATCCACATTCACATACATCCACATCCACATTCCCATTCACATCTATACATCCACATCCATTCACATCTATACATCCACATCTACATCCACATTCACATCTATGCATATATATCTTCATGCATATATCCATTTTCACGTTCATACATCCACATCTACATTCACATTCACATACATCCACATCTACATTCACATTCACATACATCCACATCCCCATTCCCATTCACATCTATACATCCACATCCACATCCACATCCACATACATACATACATCCACATCCACATTCCACATTCACATCCACACATCCACATATATACATCCACACATCCACATATATACATCCATTTCCACATTCCCATTTATATAACCCCATATACCTTCACATCTAATCTTTTACATCACATCCATTCTCGCCCTATCACAACCCATATACATCTTATCCTATCACAACCCATATATCCATTCTCGCCCTATCACAACCCATATACATCTTATCCTATCACATACACTTCTTACCTCATCCCCCCATACACATCTTAATTCATCTTATCACCTCCTAACTTATTTCATAAGCATCTTATCACCTCTTATCACATCCTATCACATCTCTTATCTATTTATAGAATACAAGAGAATTCTTACATTTGATATAAGATTTCTTTACACATTTATTTATGCATAAATTCTATTTAAGGAGATTAATACTTTCGAAGTAAAAATCAATCTTTTATGCATCTTCCTATGCATAAATTCATTTTAAATGAAAATGACACTTTTGAATTAAATTTCAATCTTTTATGCATTTTTCTATGCATAAATTCAATTTAGATGAGGATGACACTTTTGAATTAAAAAATCAATCTTTTATGCATCTTCTTATGCATAAATTCAATTTGGTAGGAATTACACTTTTAGAATAAAAAAATTTCTCTTATGCATCTAAGTTAAGCATAAAATCCATTTATGAGGAAAATCACACTTTTAGTATAAAAAGAATATCTTTTATGCATACCTATATGCATGAAATTCAATTATGATAAAAGGCACACTTTTATAATAAAATAATCAACTTTTATGCATACCTCTATGCATGAAATCCAATATGATAAAAGTAACACTTTTGATATAAAAATTTTTCCATTATGCATACTTCTATGCATGAAATAAAAATGGTAAAAATAACACTTTTGATATAAAAATTTATCCATTATGCATACTTCTATGCATAAAATAAAAATGGTAAAAATAACACTTGATATAAAAATTTATCCATTATGCCTAATATTAAAATTCAATTTCTCCATGATTGTAATGAAATTCTTTCAATTAATCTAGGATGATAATTCCTAGAATATGGTAGGAAGTCCTCTTTTTATGCTTTGAATGAGATTATTTTATGCATAATTTTTATAAAAATTTTGCCATAGCTCCGCTGCTATGACTGATAAATCTCAATTTTTCTAAGGGATAATACTTATCATTAAGGAAATAATTAAAATGATCTCTAATTGGATTATTAATCCATAATGGATTGAATCATCAATATTCATAAACTAAAAGCATAGAAAAAAGCCATTAATTTGGCCTCAAGCATAGTTTAATCTTGGGTTAAGGAAAAGCTTTATGAAAAGCTTGATTTGGATTGAGAACGGGTCATGAGTATGACCATTTCTTGAGTGAGAGAGAGAATTTACATAAGAATCATTAGAATTTAAACATAAATGAAAATTAACTTCAATAGCATTTATTAAATTATGTAACTCTTCACTACTATTCAAACTTCAATAGCATTTAAAAAAAAACCATACCAATTAAACTTCTCAAGCTTGAGAGGGGTTGAGAAGAGAGAAACATTGAGAAATTATAGAAAGATCAATATTCACTAATTACCTTACAACTTGCTTGATTCTTTGTTCACGGTAGAGGCCCCCAACCAATCAATTGGTTAAGTATGTTGATGGAGCCACTAATGGGGATTGAAGAAAGAGGGAAGCTCCAAAAACTAGTGAATTATTAAATGAATTCACAGTTCTTGGCTTAGGTGGAGTAGAGTAACGATGCATAAACACTATATATTTTTCAACAAGGGGGAGGCTTCTATTTATAGGAAAAATTGAGCTCCTAACCAAACAAACTGATTCTAGAATTTTCTAAATCAGTTTGGTCAATATTTGACCATTTTTAGGTCAGTTAAGCTAACTTTTTGGAACTAGACTTAAATGAGGAGAGAGGAGAGATGAAATATCTCAATTTTTATGAGTTTAAAACTCATTCAAGCATGTGAAATATGCACCTCCTTTAAAGAACTCCCTTTCCTTACATATGTGTCATAATGGAATCATTTTAATATTGCTCATAGTTTTTTTTACTAATAAACCTTGTACATTTTCAACTCTTCATCTTATGTGAAATATGCACCTCCTTTAAATAACTCCCCTTCCTTACATATGTGTCATAATGGAATCATTTTAATATTGCTCATAGTTTTTTTACTAATAAACCTTGTACATTTTCAACTCTTCATCTTATGTGAAATATGCACCTCCTTTAAAGAACTCCTCTTCCTTACATATGTCATACTTTTAATATTGCTCATAATTTTTTACTAATAAACCTTGTACATTTTCAACTCTTCATCTTATGTGAAATATGCACCTCCTTTAAAGAACTCCCCTTCCTTACATATGTCATACTTTTAATATTGCTCATAATTTTTTACTAATAAACCTTATACATTTTCAACTCTTCATCTTATGTGAGCATTTACTCATTTTTGGGTATCTTCTTTTTCAAATTGGATTTATCTCCTCCCTACACATGGATTGATGCTATTGGCCCATAGGAACCTTAATTGGACCATAATCCAAAAATTTCTGAAAATCTAGACCCTTAGACTAAGGTCCTTTATACACATTTCCAATTAATTCCAATTGCACATTGGAAAGTTCTTTTTGAATTTCTGTTTCAGGGGAACTTATTTTAATAAGATGAGATAATTTTCTATCCAAAAATATTAAAAATCTGAATATTCTCTCTCTAGAATATTTTCTCTCTCTAGGTTAAAACAGTTAGAAACAAGTCTTTTATATTTCTGAAGAGGGATTGATTATAGAAGAAGATACTAGACATCAAAAAGGGTTTGGGGGAGGAATCTTACATTCTACCCCACTTAAAAAACGCGAGATGTCCTTATCTCACAAACTGGGATAATTTCGCAAGATGCACGAATTATGAGACTTAGAGAAAAATTTAAATCAGGATTAACCACCAAGAAAAAGTCTCAAAGAGAGCAAGATTCAAGATAAGAACAAGATTTAAACTTTATTCATTCTCGGAACTTATACAGTAAAGATAGAAGAACTCTTTACACTTCCATAAGCCCGTCCATCATATGATCACAAAAGCAGCACTCACAAGCTGCGCATGTATAAGGTAACTCATCTATGGGAATAATTCTGTTGGTTATTGCTGCACCTATCTCAGTGGTACGAGGTGATCTAACAAAAGGACCTCTGAGAGGCAAGCCAAAAACGGGGTAAAGGCATATCTTCTCATGAGGAAGAAAACACGCCAGTAAGAAGACCCGCTCAGAAAACCCAAGATGTCTTGATCTCATGGCGCAGTAGTATCGGGGACCCAAACCCAAGGCTTCAATAACCATGGCCAAGCGGACATTGTTGCGAAAGTGCTGCTGACCCCAGGGTGTTACCCTAGTTATGTCTTGATAGGTCCGCCATTTGGTCTGCGCTACAGAAGTTCCCAAGTGAGGGAAAAGTGAGCGCTCATACTGCTCTATAAAATCTTTCTTCACAGACTCCCTTGCGTCTTGAAGGTGAGAAATCATCATGGATAAAACTAATTCTTGTTGCCAAGCCATGAAGGAGATTAAGAAAGAAAGAAGATCGATGGAAGTAAGATTACTGTGAGCGACAAGTAAAAGTTACGACTTATATAAAGGAAGGAGCTAGCGTAACTTAGAAGCCAACGGTAGCTTACCACTGAAGTTTTACCGTCTTTCCATGATTTGGGTTTGACACAATTTTCTATAAAAGGCATTAAGAACTTTGAGATGAGGAGATAAAAGAAGCTCGTAAGCTAAGTCACTTACTTTCTTTGAATTCAGATAAGGCTCACAATATCTGGGGGATAACTTCTTAAACTCCCCAATAGATAAAGAACTTCTTTTGGGCCGTACTCGAGACCAAAACCTTGATATCCAAAACATCGATTCTCACTTCTGAACTCGTTGTTCTGAATCCTTAAAACAGGTGGGACTCTTGAGAAGTATTCAGGAAAAAGGTTCTTCCTTTTTTAAACAGAATCTTTCTTTTATTTTAGAGAGAGAATAATTATAAGATCAGAAAGGGAGATTCTTACTCCTGTATACCTCTAAGGCTGGGGAGGAATCTTACACTATCGCATCAAACTTGCTGATAATACTAGGGTGAAAACCTTAGGAATTGTCAAGAATTTGGGAGTGGATGTATGTGGTATTTCTGTGCCTATAACTTTTCAAGTCATTCCTACAAAGCCTGATGCTAGGGCTTACCCATTGATATTGGGTAGGCCATGGCTTCGCCAAGTGAAGGCAATTCAAAAGTGGGAGACAGGAGATCTTATTCTACAAGGTGAGAATAAGAGGGTCCACTACAACATCAAGAGTCGTCGCAAGAAAGTGGTAAGAGGTGAACCTTCAACTTCCGAAAGTTCAGAGTCTGAGTCATCCGATAAAGAGGAGACAAGTGGTAGCTCCGAGGATTCCATCTCAGAAGGGGAGGTGGAGGGAGTTGCATTTGGTCTTTCCCTAGGAAGGGATCAAGGGGATGCTGAAGACAATGGAGCCTTGGAAGGGGAAGCTTCTTCAACCATGTGCAAGAAAGGAGAGGTGGATCTCAATAGTCTTCACCAACAAAATGAACTTCTTCTTGATGAGTCCATAGCAGGTACTGAAAGGGAGAATTACTTAAAAATGTTGGATGGGTTTCCTAACCTTTTTGCAAACAGCTACTCACAAGTACGCCAAGTTACCCTAGTAGAGCACAAGATTGATCTCAAGCCCCAAAGTAAGCCAGTGGTACAACGGCTAAGGCGTTTGGGAGTAGTGCAAGTGGAGGTGCTTAAGAAGGAGGTAACTAATTTGCTTGAAGCTGGATTTATTTTTCCAGTAGAGAATTCAGAGTGGATTTCCCCAGTTGTAGTCACTCCCAAAAAGGGTGAAAAATGGCGTGTGTGTGTGGACTTTCGCCCTCTGAATGCATGCACAAAGAGGGATTATTATCCTCTACATTTTCAGGATGAGATTTTGGATCAAGTTGGAGGTCGTGAGTTGTATTCATGTGATGGATACTTTGGATACTTTCAAATCCGGATTTGTGAAGAAGATCAAAGGAAAACCTCATTTATCACCCCTTGGGGAGTGTATGCCTATAGGGTGATGCCATTTGGCTTGACCAATGCACCAGCAACTTTTCAACGCTTCATGAGTCAGGTATTTGCACCCTACTTGGGAAAATTTATAAGGGTTTTTCTGGATGATTTTTGCATTTATTCAAGCCGCATGGATCACTTGGAAAAGTTGAGGTTGGCCTTGCAAAGTATTGATGATGCAAAAGGGTGTCTTAATCCTGGAAAATGCCGCTTGGCATGAAAGAAGGTGGTTCTCTTGGGACATGTTATCTCAGAAGAAGGCATCGAGATGGATCCTGAGAAGGTGCAGGCAATTGTGGCCCTCCCACCACCTACTAATGTACGGGAGGTAAGGAGGATTTTGGGTAAAACAAAGTATTACCAACGCTTTGTTGACATGTTCTCTGAAAAGATGTATCCTATAAATCTATTAACAAAGAAGAATGTTTCTTTCCAATGGGGGCCCGATCAAATTCAATCTTTTTGTTTGCTCAAGGAGTGCATGAGTCAAAGTCCAATTGTGCAGCCTCCTAGGTGGGGGGAGGACTTTTATGTGAACCCAAGTGTCTCATCACATTCAGTGGGTGCTATACTCTTGCAAAAGGGAGAGCAAGGGCGTATGAAACCAGTGTATTATGCAAGCCGATAACTCACTGATGCCGAGGAGAGGTATGCTGAAATGGAGAAAGGTGGTTTGTCTCTTGTTTTTGCAGTAAAGAAGTTCAGGTCATACTTGTTACCTCGCCCTTTTTTCTTCCTCACCTCTTAACCTTCTTTACAATTCTTGGTCCGTAAACCTAATCCTGCAGTAAAGAAGTTCAGGTCATACTTGTTACCTCGCCCTTTTTTCTTCCTCACCTCTTAACCTTCTTTACAATTCTTGGTCCGTAAACCTAATCCTGCAGGAGGGAAGCAGGAGGGAAGTTTGCAAAGTGGATTTGTGAGCTTCAAGAATTCTCTTTCACTTTTATTACAGAAAATACCACTAGGGCCTCTCTTGTAGATTTGCTTACTAGGAAGGAAGAGGAAGAAGCAACAGGAGCAAAGGAAGAAGTATTTGAAGATTTGGAGACACCACCAACTGTTTTCACTATGCATTTTGATGGAGCCTTTAGCCCTTCCAGGCAATGTGGGGCTGGGGGGATAGTTTTATTTGATCCAGAAGGAAAAGAGGTATAGGCCAAGGGTAGGGAATTTCCAAAGGCTATATCAAATAATGTGGCTGAGTACAATGCATTAATTTGGGGATTCGAAGATTGCATAAAAGATGGAATTAAAGAGGTAGAGGTTAAAGGGGATTCACAACTGGTCATCCGACAAATGAAAGGAGAATATAAGGCAAGGAGTCCTAATCTGCAAGAATTGTATAAAAGGGCAATGGAGTTAAAAGAAGCTTTTGAGTTTTGTAAATTTGTGCATGTTAACAGGAAGGATAATCAAAAGGCTGATGAATTAGCTACTAAAACCTTGGCTTCTTTCAAAGTAGCTACTCTTACATTAATGGATACAGGTTGGTCTGAGCTCCAAGACGTTCAACACTATTTAGATACAGGATACTTCCCTCCTAGATTGAATCCTCAACAACAGAAGCAAAGGCTTACCAGGAAAGCTCATCCTTACACAATTCTAGGGGATGTTCTTTACAAGCAAGGAAAGGATAAGATTCTTAGGAGGGTAGTGAGCCTAGAGGAGTCTAAAAGGATTATGGAATTATGTCATGAATGTTCAGGTCACTTTGCCTCAGCCAGCACAACTCGGAGGATCCTTAACATAGGGTATTATTGGCCTCGACTCAGCAAAGATGTCCATGAGTGGTGCAGAAGCTGTGAAGTATGCCAGGCATATGGGCATAAGCAATTGGTTCTCGGACCCTTAAACCCTATCCCAGCATATGGTCCATTTGAAAGGTGGGGATTAGATTTTGTGGGCCCACTTCCTCGTTCCTCACATGGGAAGTATTACATATTGGTGGCCACAGATTATGCAACAAGGTGGACAGAAGGAAAGGCAATGGTCAATAATAAAGCAGTAGCTGTGGCGTCCTTTCTCAGGGGGAATACATATGTGCCCGATTTGGATGTCCATTAGAAATCCTTACGGATGGGGGGAGGTCTTTCAGGAATGACTTGATTGAAGCTTTGGTGCAGAAATTAAAAATAAAGCATGCTATGTCAACTCCCTATTATCCCCAATGTAATGGTTTAGTAGAAAAAACTAATGGGCTCTTTGTCTAAGCTAGTGGATACTATGAAGAGAAAGTGGGATGTGCATTTGCAAGAGGTCCTATGGGCCTATAGGATAACTCACAAACTCTCTCTTGGTTTCACACCTTTTCAGTTAGTTTATGGAATGGAGGCTATTTTGCCAATAGAATTGGAAATCACAAGCCTTCGCACATCTTTTGCACGCTTGAATAATGAAGAAGAAACACATGCCCAATGCCTAGCACAACTGGAGATCTTGGATGAGAGGCGACTTCAAGCACTTCAAAATTTGGAGGCTGCACAACAACGGCGCAAGGCAAGGCATGACGCTCTCATGAAGAAGAAGAAGAAGCCAGAACTCAAGCAAGGGAGCTTAGTCTCATGAGGTATGATGGCCGTGTGGAGAAACGGCTAGATAAGAAGCTTCTTCGACGTTGGGAAGGCCCCTTCAGGATAAAGCAAAAGTTCAAAAATAACACCTATCTTCTAGAGGATGCAAGTGGCCAGGAGGTTCCCGGACGTGCCAATGAGTACCGGCTAAAGATATTCTATCCTCGAGAACCATGGCCAGCAGACCTCCAAGACAAGCATGGAGGGTCTGCTCTGCAGGGGGGAAAAAGATGTGACATGAAAAATTGATATCTTTCATTTTCAATTTTGTACATATTTTGTTGGTTTCTCAATGGTAATAAGGTGGAAGCTTGTCCAAGAAGATTGCGGCACCCACAATGGAATAACGGCGTGGTGATGCGGTGGCTTGGCGGCTACCTTGATAATAGCATTCTATCTTCAAATATAATGGTTTTGCTTGATTTAGGGTGCACACATTGTAAATGCCACAAGTATGTTTGATAAATACTTTGGTATGGTGATAGGCTAGTGATGTGGAAAATAAAAGTGGGCCTTCATGCTCACATGGATTTTAATTGTATTATTAATATGGTATTCACCATAAGGCTACAAGATGGGGAGTGTGGAAGGCATGTGGAGGAGTGTGTGTAGGTGCATAATTGGGAAAGATTCTTCTAGAATGCCTACATAGAAGAGGAGAATTCCGCCATGTGTAAGTGGGATATCCACCTACATGCCACTTAGACTTGGCTATTATCTCATCACACTCTCAAAGTCAAAAAGTCTTCAATTTAATAATCAATAGAAATCTTACTCTAAGAGGACAATTGATGGTGACATCTACCCTTATGTCACTGAAGGGATAAAGATTTTTATGTTGTAATTTGTAACAATGGAAGAGAGGGTGATTCTCCACCTATAAAAGGAGCCCTCCTCTCTCTTTCAAATCAAGGGAATGAAGCCTCCTCAATTGAGCATTTTATGTCATTGTCACTCTCTTATCTTTCCAACCCTATTCAAACACTCTCTTTACATGTGAATATCTCATTTAGCATTAGCTCCTCATGCTTAACCCAATTTTGGACCTCTTTCATGATTCATGATAAGTGGGATAAGGAGTTACTATCTTGGTGGGCCTGTGACTTCTCAAGGTAGCCCTTGCCTTATTGCCGCCCTCCTTTGGAGGTACCAATGGTTTTAGCGGTAATGAGCATGCGGAAAGACTTTGGGGACCATAGGTAAATCTTTACGATTGTCTACTGCAATGTTCACCCTTACCCTCTAGCTTGAATCATGAAGGAGATGAAAGGCAAGAGGCTATGTGAAAATTCAGGTTTCATGCAAAGAGAGGGAAGTGCAGTTTTTGTGGTCCAATACCCAAATTTCAACCGATAATTACTCATCACTCGGGTATTGTTTTCTAAAATTGATCATATGGCTAGGAAGCTCTTTATATGCTCTTTCCATTCATGTAACTAATTTCTTAATCCCTTACTTCATTGATGATCATAATTTCTCCCAAAGTTGCTATTTTTAAGGTGAATTTTGGCAGTTTTATAGTCTTGTAGTAAAATGCTCATAACTTTTCGCTTTTTTTTAAGTTTTTATATAGGCACGAAGCTCTCTTCAAGCTCTACGCACTTATCTAATCCTCTCTTGCACAGCCTATATGGATTTAAAATTGTAATTCTCTGTGTATCTCTGTTTTTATAGAATTTTGGTTTTATAGTCTTGTAGTAAAATGCTCATAACTTTTCGCTCGGTTGCCCGTTTTTGAAAGTTTTTATATAGATGCAAAGCTCTCTTCAAGCTCTACGCATCTATATAATCTTCTCTTACATAGCCTATATGGATTTAAAACTACAATTCTCTGTGTATCTCTGTTTTTATAGACTTTTGGCCATTATTTCTTCTTAATCATGATTAATTCCTCCTAATCTCTTATATAAAAAGACAAACCCCATGTGTCTTATCCTCTTGTAAGTGATTGCTATATTTATTTTCTTTAATATGTTCCGTCCAAATCGCCCAATTCGAACGGATGAACCTTATCAATATTCCCCGTATGTTTCCGTTCACATAATCCTGAGTCGGAAGATTTTCTTCCAACAAAGAATCGCCCTCTTGTTTGGAGCTGCAAGACTGGCAGAAATTCTTACTTCTCCGGAGCCTTTCATCTTTCCTTCCATGAATTATGATCTCACCTTTGATGTGTATATCTTTATCTTAACTTAGGGAGAGAAAGGGAGGTGAGGAGGCTGTGAGGTTTCATTCAAATGTGTTTTTGATTCTAAGAAGTGACCGAAGTCCAAACCCCAACTTCGTGTCATAGTAGGTTACATCATAATACCGATCCTAAAAATGTAGTTGGTACATCACATAAAGGTAAAGAGAAAGTGGTTGAGCCCCTTAGTATGCTTGATATTTCTACAGGGCATTCTCTTGTTGATGGAGATTCTAGTGGCTTGGAGATGAGCCTTGATGAGGAGCTTGGGATTCCAGCAATGAGGACACCTGTTGTGAAGAAGGCTATGGAAGCCATGAATGCAATGTTGCAAAGATCTAGAAGAGTCAAAAATCCTATACAGAGGTTGACTTATGATGGTTATGTGGTGGCACATCACTACGCGTATATGGCAAAAGTTGTGCAGGTTGTAGAACCCACATGCTTTGATGAGGCTATTGGAAATGTGTATTGGGAGACAGCTATGGATGAGGAGATGGATGCATTATATGGAAATGAGACTTGGGATTTGGTACCACTGCCTGAAGGCAAGAAAGCTATTGGCTGTAAGTGGGTGTATAAGGTGAACATAACAGTGATGGTAGCAGAAGCAGGTACAAGGCTAGATTGGTAGCCAAAGGATATGCAAAGACACATGGGATTGATTATGAGGAGATATTTTCCCCAGTTGTTGCAAAGATGGAAAATATGAGAGTTGTGATTGCAGTGGCCTGCAATCACAACTCTCATATGAGGAGACATTTTTCCCAGTTGCAAAGATGAAAAATATGAGAGTTGTGATTGCAGTGGCTGCAGTTAAAGGCTGGTTTTTACATCAAATGGATGTCAAAAATGTGTTCTTGCATGGTGACTTGTATAAGAAGAGGTGTATATGGATCAGGCAAGCACCAGGTTTTGAGGAAACAGTCACCCAGAGTATGTGTGTAAGCTTCGTAAGGCCTTGTGTATGGGATGAAGCAAGCTCCACAAGCATGGCATGACGAGATTGCTGAGTATCTTGTCACTATTGGTTTTCATATGGTAGATGCAAATCACTCTTTGTATGTGTACAAGAGTGATAAGGGTATTGTGATCATCACCATATATGTAGATGCTCTTATTGTTGGGGGTGACAACTTGGAAGAGATTCAGCATGTGAAAAGTCTTCTCAAAAGGAAGTTTGAGATGAAGGATTTGGAAGATCTGCACTACTTTTTGGAAATTGAGGTCATTTGCACACTGAAGGGTATTTGGCTGCACAGAGACAGTATGCATTGGACATGTAGTCCAAGTATGGGATGGCTGATTGTAAGGCAATCTCGGTGCCATTAGATCAAAATGGCAAGCTTAGTGCAGATGCTGGTTATGTGCTGGAGGATCCCGCTATGTACATGAAGATTGTGGGGAGTTTGATCTATGTTACAACGATTAGTAGTCCAAATTTGAGCTACACTGTTGGCTTACAGAGCCAGTTTATGCAGGTTTCGTCCAAACCACATCTTGACAGTGTGCGATGCACACTTCAATATATGAGGGCCACTGTTGATTATGCATTGTTTTATGCAGCAGGTGTACCATTAGACCTATATGGGTACACAAATGCAGATTGGGCAGGTAGCATCTCAGACAGGAGATCAACCAGTGGATTTATGTTTTCATGGGGAGTATTGTTGTGACATGGAGTGTAAGATTCCTCCCTCCAGATTTTGAGGTGTAAAGGTGTAAGAACCTCCCCTTCTATTCTTGTAATTATTTCCCTCTTTGAAATAGTAGAAAGATCTTGTTTTACCCTATTTTGGCCTAGAGAGAGAAAATGTCTAGAGAGAGGTAATCCGAAATTGAGATATGTTTGGATATAAAAATCCTCCTAGTGTCTAAAATGGTTTCCCCTAAAACAGAAGTTCAAAATGAACTTTCCAATGTGCATTAGGAATCAATTAAAAATGATATAAGGGAACTTAGCCTAAGGGTCTAGATTTTCAGAAATTTCTAGATTATGGTCCAATTAAGATTCCTATGGGCCAATAGGAATAATCCAAGTGTTGGGATGAGATAAATCCAAAGAATAAAAGAAAATACCCAAAAATGAGTAAATGCTCACATAAGATGAAATGTATATCTCTCTCTCCCCAAAAGAATAGTCATTCCTATGACTAATTCTTTAGCAAATGAATGCTTCTCATTGATAAATTCTTAATTCAAAACCAATCTCTAAGCTTGTTAAGCTAGAGGTTAAGAAAATGGATTTTTTATGGATTTATGCTAATAAAATTATGGTAAACTTATGATTTAATTCCATCAATTGGATTTAAGTCTAAGGATAGTATTCTATCATAATTGTATTACAAAGTCTTATTCTTTTTAGAAATATTAAAAGTTATCAGTAATAATAGAAGCAGAGCAAAGCTATGGTAAATTTTTTTAGAAATTAATACATAACTCATTTTTATGCATAATGTGAAAAGGGGACTTCCTACCATATTCTAGGATTGGATATCCTATGCTAAAAGAATGATTTTCATCAAATTCATGGGAAACTAATTTTTAGTATTTATGCATAAATAATTAATTAAAGAAAAGAGAAATTTTTGGTATTTTTATTTTTATGCAAAAAGAGGAATTACCATGACAATGGAGATCCATGTAATTAAATGGAAAAAGAGAAATTTTGGTATATTAAAATAATAAACATTTAATTTAAAGAGGAATTTTAGATAAGTTTATTTTATGCATGAGAAAATTTAAATAATAAAAGAGGAATTCCCATGACATTTGGAACTCAATCATTTAAATGGTAAAAGTGGAATTCTTGGCATATTTGAAATAATGAATATTTTTATTAAAGAAAAGAGGAATTTCAGATAAATTTATTTTATGATAAAAGAGGAATTCCCATGACATTTGGAATTAAATCATTTAAATGCAAAAAGAGAAATTTCCATGATATTTGAGATCCAAGAAATAAAATGGAAAAAGAGGAATTTTTAGCATAATTCAAATTATGAGAAGTTATCAAAAGTGGAATTTTGAGCATTATTGGAAAATATGGGTAGAATTGATTTTTGTAAATCCCATGAATCTTTTACTCAAAAGAAGAATATTGAATATATTTCACTTGAGAAATTTGAGAAAGAATATGAAAATATCTGTCGAGAAAAAGTACCTTTAACTAGGCCAAGCAATTGGCAGAAATTTAGAAAAAAATCCCATCATTGGTATCAAAGTAGAAAAAGCTACTAAATGTGATTACGATCTGAATAAGATGTGAATGCGATGTGATAGGATGTGAGTGGATGTGATAAGATGTGAATGGATGTGAGTGGATGTGATAAGATGTGAGTGGATGTGATAAGATGTGAATGGATGCGATAAGATGTGAATGGATGTGAATGGATGCGATAAGATGTGAATGGATGTGAATGGATGTGATAAGATGTGAGTGGATGTAAGGTGTGAATGGATGTGATAGGATGTGAGTGGATGTGATAAGATGTGAATGAATGTGATGAGATGAGATTGATATGTGAATGAATGTGATGAGATGAGATTGAGATGTGATGATATGTGAAAGGATATGATGTGATGTAAATGGATGAGAATGAGATGTGGATGTGATGATGTAATGTGGATGGGATGTATGTGATGTAAATGTGGATGTAATGAATGAGATGGATGAATGGATGCAATGAAATGTGAATGGATGACATGTGATGTGATGTAAATAGATGTGAATGGATGTGCATGTGATGTGATGTAAATAGATGTGAATGGATGAGATGTGATGTGAATGGATGTGATGTGATGTGAAATGGATGTGATGTAAATAGATGTGAATGGATGAGATGTGATGTGAATGGATGTGATATGATGTGAAATGGAGTGATGTGATGTGATGTGATGTGAATCGGGATAGATGTGAATGAATGAGATGTGAGTCGGGATAGATGTGAATGGATGAGATGTGATGTGATGTGAATCGCGATAGATGTGAATGGATGTGATGTGAATCAGGATAGATGTGAATGGATGAGATGCAATGTTAATGGATGTGATGTGATGTGATGTGATATGGATATGGGTAGATGTGAATGGATGAGATGTGATGAGGATAGATATGATGAGATGTAATATGATGTGACTAGATTAGAATGGATGAAGGATGATGGGAATACATATGATTGGATGTGGATTAAGCAATGTGAATTGATGTAGAAGAATGTGGAATAACGAGAAATGATGTGAAACAATGTGGAAAGATGAGAGTTTGTATAGAAATTGTATTTATGACCTGTTTTTAAATGATTGTTTTATGTCAAGAATGCCATCCATTGATGAGATTTGCCTTCTAAAGTCAGCAAGAAAGCATGGATCATGGTCACATCGCTCTCACTGGGGTCCACACGTTTTGCACGTTGACTCAAAGATCTCAACATGTTGGATCGGATCACCGTCCCTTGAGAACTTTTGTATGAGCTTGGAAATAATATGTGGCTTCATTTGGGATGGTCTCGATTCTAGAGTAGTGCCTAGCTCCCTAACCATTCCTTGGCCCATTTTCGCAGCCATATTCAACAAATCACGCTTGTGACCACGTTAAGATTGGAATTTGGATCCACAATTGGTCTTTAAGGAGCTACGTCCCCCCATTTAGACCTCGTCCTCTTCCTGCATTGGCTCTTCTAGGCAATTCAGGTCTATGGGTAGGTCTGGCCAACTCCTCATGGCCTAGATCATTATTAGCGACCTCCGCTCGCCTTTGTTGGATCAAGAGCTCCATGCCCTGCAAGAACATAGGATCATTGATTATTTGTTCTATGTCCTACCTTGTATAAAGGCAATCCTCACCCTCCCCAGATTCCCTAGATAAGTTTTCCCCTTTATTTTGGGTATCTAAGCCTTCCTCCGCTATTGGCTCTTCATTAATGGTTTCTAAATTTGGGATGGCTCCTTCTGTCTTGCCCATTTCCATATCATCAATGGCATTTCTAGACATTTCTGGTTCCTTGCCACATGATTGAAATGGATTTACATTTTCCATTTCCTTTTGTTCATCCCTTGTTCTTTGAGTATCGAGCTCTTGTTTCCTTAAGCTCAATAATCACAGTTGTTGCTCTACTTCAACCCTCTTGAAGTCCAATTCTACTTCGACTCAGATTGGAAAGAGGACTTGACCTACTTGGCTGCACTTTCCTTGTCTCTCCTCACCTTGGAAGTTCCATTGATCCTTACACTATTAGATAGCCTGGACCCAGAAGGTTGGGTTGATAATTCTTGCCTTGAACCTTGTGTTGATTGATGGGCCAGTACCCGCAGATTGCACTTCATCATCGTTACTGGTTTGGAGACCAAAAACTGCCTTGGCTATATCAAAGATACCATTGGATCTTATAGGGAAAAGATGGTTTCTCTTCCTCTCCAGAGACCCAGAGAATCATAGCTCTTCTTCCATGGACTTTTCACTACTTGTATTAATGGTGGGGTTAGATTTTTCTAAACCAAAACACTTAATTGAGTGCCGAGTGGCCTGAACCAACACTGTTTTGATAGCAAGATCCTGGGTGGTTGGATGTACTATCGTCATGGGAGTAAGGTTGTCTCCAATGAGTTTACTAGACCTCAAATGCATGAGAATGTGATTTGATAGACTAAATCACTACCCCAATTTAGGTTTTCATAGGATTTTGTCGATCTAAATTTTTAGGTCGTGAAACTGCAGATAATAGTTCACGCCGTGAGTTAGCAGTCAGGGAATTGTTCATGCCATAAAATCGTAAATGGTTCACATCGTGAAGTAGTAATCAAGGGTTCACACCATGAAGCAAGGAATGTTTCACGTCTTGAAGTATTGAATAGTTCACGTCGTGAAACCGTAGGTGTTTCATGTCATGAAAAGGTGTAGAGCTCACATCGTGAAGTATTTTCCTGCTTGCTAATTCATGGGATAATATTCCTTAGGATTCGTTGTGTCAGAGGTGTCTGTCAAGATAAGGTATCCTATTTTTAGCAAGGTAATCCTAAAATTTATGGTGCGGATTATGGAAGGCAGTTCACGTCGTGAAGTAGCAGGAAATGGTTCACACCATGAACCATTTTCTGCAATTTCACATGTTAAGCCCGTGCATCTTTGGATGCAATCTACCTATATCCAAATGCTCTAGAATGGTTGTAATAGGAGTAAGGAATTTAATTCAAGTTCTAAGCATAGCCATTGGCTCCTTATTTTTGTAGTTTTTGAGAATTTTATGAAAAAATAAAAAATAGAGTATCACACCCGGTCATTCATGGTAGCAAGTTTTGTGATACAAACATCAAAATCAAAAGAAAAAACGATGCAACTTTCCTCTAGGCTAACCCAAGCACTCACCCACACACATCAAAAACACACAATTTCTAACAAATCTTCACTTCCAATCAAACCTTATCCATTCATCATTCTCTACACAAATGCACTTCTTGAATACAAAGACAATGATGAAATAGTGGGAGCTGAAACTCAAAGAGAATGGAAGAAACAATGGTGTTTCCCCGGCAGCGGTGCCAAAAATGTTATGGACTACCACACCTCTAAAGAGAGAACTCTAAACATTCACCATTGGAAGGAGAAATAGACAACAACCGTTGCTGGAAACTTACCAATGCTCTGAGTTCACGTCCCTTGAGGTCTCCAAGCTCACTTCTGGAAGCTCCAATCTTTCAAGGTTGAAAGATCCATGCCCCCTGAATTCGAAGGTGCTAGCAGCGGAAGTAGCACTTCTTGCATAGGGCAGAGCCTCTCACTCGGGGCCTCGCCTCACGGATATCCGGATAAGAGACTAATCCCTCGGTCTTCCAAAACCGAACCCGAAAAAACTTCCCTTGCCTAAAAAGCACGGGCGATTCCTCCAGGATATTTTTATTCTAACGTAGTCAAGAGCCTTAACTAACCAAACTGATCTGACCAAACCCGTAAGTCAAATGGTCAGATCAAGGAAGACACTTGCACTTGGATCATAGAGACCAATGCTTTTTTCCTCATCGAGAGGCACAGCCGTTGATTCTCTTCCATAGAACAAAGACTATCCGGGATTTACTTCATCTATCGTACCATAACATAATTGAGTCTCATTTTAGGGATCCGTTAGTCTAGCCTAACCCCATCCAGCCTAACCCCATCCAATCCCATGGGTTAGCCAACTGCCCAACCATTGTAGTGATAGGATCCATTTAGAAATTTGGTTATGTTATGCCCCGGGTACCAGGGAAAGCAGTTCCTAGGCCCCCTAGTCGGCGCTTCAAGCAAAGCTCAAGATAGTCAAACCACTTACACACCCAATATAAAATGGCCTTTTCACATATTCAGCTGTCTTTAAAATAATCTTTTAATGAAATGGCCTTTTCACAGATTCAGCTGTCTTTAAAATAATCTTTTAATGAAACCATAGTATCACTGATCATAATCTCCCAAAATATCCGATTGAATTCTAAAGAGACCAACGCTTTTTTCCTCATCGTCGAGAGGCACAGCCGTTGATTCTTTTCCATAGAATAAAGACTATCCGGGATTTACTTCATCTATCGTACCATAAGAGAATTGAGTCTCATTTTAGGGATCCATCAATCCAGCCTAACCCCATCCAATCCCATGGGTTAGCCAACTGCCCAACCACTGTAATGATAGGATCCATTTAGGAATTTGGTTATGTTTTGCCCCGGGTACCAGGGAGGAAAAGAGTTCCCAAGCCCCCTGGACGGCACTTCAAGCAAAGTTCAAGAGAGTCACACCACTTACACACCCAATATGAAATGGCCTTTTCACAGATTCAGCTATCTTTAAAACAATCTTTTAATGAAACCATAGTATCACTGATCATAATCTCCCAAAATATCCAGTCGAATTCTAATTTCCAATCATTCTTTCATCGGTGTACCTATGGCATCATTGGCAACCAGAACGCTCACCACTCAAGGGCCTTTTCAATAGTTCCTAGCTCATAGTACTCGAAAAATATATTCACTTATAAAAATCCAGATGGACTCTTCATTGAAGATCAGCAAGATCAACCAACAGATCCATATAAAAGAGCCATGGACTCATCCATTGAGGACCAGCAAGGTCAATCAACCAGACCCAGAGCCCGAGCACCGTAAGGTCAGCACCCTCTAGGATCCTTCGTAGGTCACCTAGCACTTCACTCATAGGTCGCTTCCGTGGTCCCTCATCCACCATACCGGAAGCTCACCATTTAAATCGAACCAAGGCTAGTTAAGATCTCGGTCGACCTTGCTACGCGAGACGTCCTCCATTGACTCTCTGTCCGGTAGCTGTTACAGCTTTATCACTTAGGTCTCCACGGACTCATTCACAAGATGGTCGAAATGCTTCCCCAAAATTCTTGACATAAAACAGCCATTTAAAAATATGTCATAATACAGTTTCTAACGAACTCTCATCTTTTCACACCATTCCACATCATTTCCCGTTATTCCACATTCTTCTAAATTAATTCACTTTGCTTAATCCACATCCAATCATATGTATTCTCACCGTCCTTCATCCATTCTTCATCCACTCACTTTATATTACATCTCATCACATCTATCCACATTTATCCTCATCATCACATCTCATCCATTCTCATCTACCCATATGCACATCACATCACATCACATCTATTCACATCTCATCTGATCCATTCACATCTACCCCGATCCACATCACATCACATCACATCCATTCATATCTATCGTGATTCACATCACATCACATTACATCCATTCACATCACATCTCATCTATTCACATCTATCCCGATTCACATCACATCTTATCACATCCATTCTCATCACATCTCATCTATTGACATCTATCCCGATGATTCACATCACATCTCATCACATCCATTGTCATCACATCTCATCCATTCACATCTATCCCGACTCACATCACATCACATCACATCCATTCACATCACATCTCATACATTCACATCTATCCTGACTCACATCACATCCATTCACATCACATCTCATCCATTCACATCTATCTCGATTCACATCACATCACATCCATTCACATCACATCTCATCCATTCACATCCATCACATTCATTGTATCCCCATCCCATCACATACATTCTATCCACATTACATCGCATCCACATCTATCCACATCATATCTCATTCATTCCATCCACATTACATCACATCCACATCTATCCATATCTCATCACATCCATTCACATTCCATCTCATTCATCCACATCCATCTCATTCATCCACATCCACATCCATCCAGTCATTCACATGCACATCTATCCACATCCATCCATTCATTCACATTCACATCCACATATATTCACATCACATCACATTTCATCCACATCTCATCACATTCACATCCACATCCCTTTGCATCACATCATATCTCATCCACATCCACGTCCACATCTATTTACATCACTTCACATTACATCTTATCACATCCACATCCATTTACATCACATCACATCTTATCACATCCACATCTGATCGTTGTTACTTAGTAGAGTCAAAGTGGCACAGAGTAGTATAGGTGATCGGTAGCCTCAGCTATATACATGGACAACGTAATCCATGTAGGAAAGCCATGTGTAATGCCCAAGCTCATTACATGTGACAGGCATACGTGGATATAGTGCAGTCCACATAGGCCTACCACCACGGGTAATGCCCAAGCTCGAGCATTACATGTGGCAGCATCGCATGGCATCTGCATATGCCACTGACGCAAAACATGCCATGTGGTGCTCTCTAGCACTGTCTAACGGCCTTTAAAGTTGTTATAGACACACTGCTAGCACCACAATAGCTCTCCCCCCCTCAACGATCGTTTCCCCTTAATGGCCACCCCTCACAACAGCTCTCCCCCCCTCTACAATTTGGCCCTCACAAGAGTCCTGCCCTCCCTCCCCCTTGAAAGGGCCCTGCCCTCCCCCCCTTACAAGAGCCCTCCCCCCTCATAAGAGCCCTCCCCCTTGAAGGAGTCCTCTCCCTCCAAGAATATCTCTACAAAGAAAATGCCTCCGTGGATGCGTTTGCAATCCAAGGGCTTCACCGGAAACGAGATTGCAATATCACAATAAGTGGGCATGTCACAAGTTGCCACGTCAAGAGAGGTAACAAACACATCTGCGCATTGTAGCTAGTTGTGAGGGCTACTCCTACAATTCCTTCAAAATATTGTGCAAGATCCGGCTATGTATGGCCCACACCTCTTACACCCATGAGACATTTTGCTGCATGTGACCTTTTGCCAATGAATGTCTTTCGGATTTCCCACATTGCTTCATTCATCTTGCGCTCCATGACAATGCACTCTGTGACTTCCATTGTTCTTTCGAAAGTATTGTTTGTATTATGCTTCTTTAAAAATGATCTTTCATAGCCTCCTAGCATACTTCTGATCTCATACATGTGCGTTATACTTTGCTCAATGTGCAACCTCATTATCAATATCAATGATCACAATGGGGCTGGTCTCTTGTGAAATGCACTTTCACAAGTGAGAGAGGTATGTGCCTTATACATAGGTGTTCCTTCAGTTGCCTAATTAACTATTTGGACCACTTGGGTTGGTAGATAACCGTTCTTTTAGTTTCTCCAAGCTTGGTCCTCTCCCTATGTCCTTACCTTGGGAGTAAGAGACTACCTTAGTGCTTTGCCAAATTACATTTGTCATATCGGTAGTACATGCATCGTAAATATAGAAATCTTGCGTCTATATCATTCCCCTGCAAGAAGACAACTTCCATACTTTTTTTCTCCTAGATTTTTTCTTAGGGTATTTGGACCATCATTGCTTCTCTCTATTGTTGTTTTTCATGTGACTGAACCCCAATGTGCTATGTGCACCTCCCACTAGCTAAACCAAGTGGTAATTGGCTAACATATTCCTATCCATCACATGACCATTGCACCACCATTGATGTATTAATCGAGCCTCTACTGATGCAGATTCACTGGTAGGAGCCATACGCCACTTCTCGCACATTGCTTTGTGCTCTCCTTGTTGAGATGTAGTGCACACATACTTTTTTGTTTGGGCAACCATGCTTTTCTCCCAATGAAATAGGCAAGACCTCTCCCTATCTATCAAGACACTTTTTTTCCCACCATTGAACACGTCAAACTGTATTCCAGTTAGCCTGAACCTTGTTTGCCATGAAACCAAATAAATCTACCCTTTCACAACACCATAGTTTGCCATCACTTTATTAATACATTCCAAGAATAGAAATTGGGCCTCCATATCCTCCTCTTTCATTAAACCAAAGAAATTTGCCCTTTCACAACCATGGTTTTCCATCACTTCATTAATGAATTCCGAGAATAGACATTGGGCCTCCATATCCTCCTTTGTCATTTAACATGTTGCCAATTGTTAGAAGATCCTGCATGTTGTGTGAACTCTAGTCTTTTATGATGTAACACAGTTCACCATCTCTCACTACTTTTATAATCTACATTCGTAATGTGTCACCTTGGATCATACACATGACAAGCCATGGTCACCCAATCTGATGTTCGTCCAGTGTAGTCGAACTATATCCACACATGATGCAGGTCACCAAAGCTGGTCTATTGCATTCGATTCACCAAATCCAACCCTCAAGTAGGTCCAATGGTGGACATCTTGAAAACAAAGAGCTTCTCACTTGTGGACCCTTGTCCCCGCCGGGAACCTACTTCCGTGGAAAAAATCGTAAGTACACTCTCCTTTCAGCTTTAGACTTGCATCCAAGGTAAAGCTCTCCTTTGAAGGCTAGTGCCAAGATGAAGTGATTGACCTCCAAAACCTAAAAATCAAATTGTTCAAATTTCACACTTTACTTATTTAGATTTTAAACAAAAAACATAACTACCCAACCAAATTAGTGTGAGCTATCTTCCACTAGTGGTTCCATCTCCTGTGCAATGTTGATGAACTCTTTTTCCCCAATGAAATGTGAGGAACCACATTCTTACACTAGCACTACTATTATAATTTCTTTTGCCACACACATATGTACCTTTCTTGCTCTCGGCATTGTGATCTACTAACACCGTGGACACCATTGCTTTTTCCTATTAGTTAGTGCCTTGGATGTACCTACCCATACATTATGTTGATATCATTAATTGACTCATTATCTCGTTGGAGGGCATCACATAATAGATGTAGTGTAATTGCATGTAGCAATGTACATCACTAGCACTGAGCAGTCATTATAGGACCTCAATGGAGTCTTCTTGGGCCCTTTTATTTGGCAGTTTCAGGGAGTCAAACCTTTTCTCTCTTAAGAAGAAACGTTTTCTAATTTGAAGCTTCAAAACAGCTACTTTATTCGAATTTGAATTTTGGTGGAAAAATGGAATTTAAAATCTAGCGGATAAAACCATATCATGTAACATATCTATGGAAAGCTCTTGATGCATAGATCACGGATCTGTAATCTACGCTCAAATTGGAGCTTGTATGTAGAAGTTATGGAGGTCCGAAAATTGTAAAATTGCCCCCCCTCCCCCCCCTTTTTTGGGGGAAAAGTGCACCCTTTGACCACTCTTACACCTCTCTTAATCACCCATGGTTTTTGCTTACATGGCGGGCTCCTATTTGTCAAAAAGTTAAACGTTTGCATAACCTCATGGCAAATTAAACCCAAAAAGACTCCATTGAGTTCCTAATGAATGGCAAAGGAGCTTTCTAGACACATTAATGCACTCCTCTCCACCAGTGGTGGCTGGTGCCTTTAGCATGCTTCCCACTAAAATGTGATGTATTTGAAACCATGTGGCTATGTAAATGCGGGCAAAGTTCAATTACACACTTCAAACTACCTAGGCAATGGCTTCTCTGACACACTCTAGGGAAGGCAATGTTAGAGGTTTGTGGCTTTGACTAGTGCAGATGATACTTATGCTCCATGGAGTCCATTCCTGCACGTGTTCCCATTGTTAGTGGGAACTCAAATGCAATATCACCATTATATTGCCTAGGAATCTTCACGGCCTTGATAACCTCTTTCACATTCAACAAAAAATTTGTTAATGTGTTTCCCTTCTTCATGCTCCAAAGGTATTCCAAAATGCTCTTACCATATCCTCTTACAATAGTGAATGAGGTTGATTCATTGGTTTCATTGTTATCTTGTAGTAACGGGGGGCTGCATAGATCTATCATCAATTTTGTTGTTATCTTTTAAGGGGTTGCATAAATCTATCACATTAGACTGAGTTGGAAGTCCTTAGTGAGATATCTAAGATGGCTATTGGTTGTGGGTTTGAATTTAACAAGGCATAAACTGTTTCGGAGTAATTGGCTATAAGAGAGTCCTCAAGTATGTAGAACTCCTCCCCCTCATTATTAGAGGATGGCTCTAGAGAGACATGCAACTCTTGGGAACCAATATTTACTATTGCTTGCAATCCATAGAATAAGTGGGGGAGCTACTTGTTCTTGTAATAAGAACTTTTCACTCACAAGAATGCGGCAATTACTCAAACATAGATTCTTCTTAGAATATGGGAAGGTAATTGTACAGCTCATTGTAAAGAGGAACAAAAAAGAAGTACACAAGAACAAGAAATAATGACACAACAGGTACCAAGTACACACGAAACGAATGGTGATTAACACCTGGCAGTTTTAAAGTAATTATTTTTAAAAAAAATATTAATTTTAAAAAAATAAATTATGTGATATATATATATATATATATATATATATATATATATTAGAATCTTCCTATATGTAACCAAATACATTCCATCTCTCTCTCTCTCTCTCTCTCTCTCTCTCTCTCTCTTGCCATCTTGGGAGTGTAACATTAGGAATATCGTTGTGTTCGGACCTTGTGCTAATGGTTATGCTTATCAATAATCCTTTCGGTCAGCTACATGTTCAAAATATGACTCTCGCTAAAGATAAGATATAAATTTAACTCGGCTTTCTCCACTTTAGCCAAGAAACGATTCACTAAAATGTTTTTTTCCCTCTTTTTGATGTTTTCTCTCTCCTCTCTCCCTCCTCTCTCTCTCTCTCTCTCTCTCTCTCTCTCTCTCCCTCCCTCCCTCCCTCCCTCCCTCCCTCTCCCTCCTTCTCCTCTCTCTCCTCTCTCTCTCTTTCTCTCTCTCCTCTCAATCTCCCTCTCTTCCTCCTCTCTCTCTCTCTCTCTCTCCCACTCCTTTCTCTCCCTCTCTCTCTCTCTCTCCCACTCCTTTCTCTCCCCTCTCTCCCTCTCCTCTCTGTCTCTTCCCCCCTCTCTCTCTTTCTCTTGATTGCCTATGTGGACATTACAATGCCACCTGGCAGTGCTACGTGTAGTGCTCGAACTCGGGCATCACACGCGGATAATAATATCCACGTGGACATGCCACATGTAATGCATCGTCTCACAGCAACAAGAAAGGCCTTTTATAGCATGAAAGAAGGCTCCGTTTCAGGAGCAGTCATGATAGCCACCATGAGACGATGCAAAGCAAGGTGATTAGCCCAGCTAAATCAACACATTTGTAAGAAGTAAAGTAAAAACCCACACATTTGAAATTCCACCGTCTTCTCCACTTTGCATGGCACACTATCAAGCCAAAAGGTCATGTGAGACCCCCACCCCCTCCAAGGGAGCTGGCGGCGGAAGCAGTGTCAACCTCACTCGCGGGGCAAGGATCCACACTCGGGGCCTCGCCCCCACAGATGTCCGGACAAGAGACTAGTCTGGCGGTCCCTCCAAAACCGAACCCGGAAAACTTCCCTCGCTCGAAAGGCACGGCCCGAAAGGCACGGGCGATTCCTCTAGGGAAAATCTTCAAACGGGAGAATTAATCTAACGGGTCAAAGTCTTAACTATTCAAACTGATCTGACCGAACCTGAAGTCACATGGTCAGATCAAAGAAGAGACTTGGACTTGGTCCATAGAATCACCGATTTTTTCCTTCTTTAACGAGGCACAGCCGCCGCTGATTCCCTCTCCCATAGAACAAGGGTCTTCTCAGGACTTAATCTAACTAACGTAACTAATTGTAACTTAATGGTATCGCAGGAATTCCCCGATCCAACCTAACCCCAACTGGCCCATGGGTTAGCTAACCGCCCGACCACTGTATTGGTGGGATTCCTTTTAAGGATTTGATTATGTTTTGCCTGGGTACCGAGGAAAAGAGTTTCTAGGCTCCCTAGCCGGCGTTTCATGCAAAAATTAAGATAGGCATACCACGTACAAACCCAATATGAAATTGCCATTATAACAGAATCGGTTATCTTTAAAACAATCCTTCAATGAAAATCATAATATTACTGATCATCATCCTCTAAAATTTTGAGTCTATTGTATACAAAATATGTCATCTAGACTCTCCGCCGCCGTTGAAGACCAGTTGGCCAACCAACCAGATCCAATAGTGATTTAACCACATAAAATATCTAAATATATTCTTTCTACCACTTAATTTATCAATTCTAATTCTCTAGGTAGAATTTTGGTGAAAAATCATCTTTTGTCACCAAAATTTAATTCAATTCTTTCTCTACTTAAATACCATAAAATCTTTTCTTTTAACTAAACACCAATATCCATTTTTCTTAATAAGCTTAAAATTCTATTTTTCTCATTTAATGATTGGATTCGAATTGTCATGGGAATTCTTGTTTTATCATAAAATAAACTTATCTAAAATTTCTTTTTAATTTAATAAAAATATCCATTAATTCAAATAAACCAAGAATTCCACTTTTACCATTTAAATGATTGAATTCCAAATGTCATGGAAATTTCTCTTTTATCATGAAATAAATTTTCTCATGCATAAATTTATCTAAGATTATTCTTTAAAATTTAAATAAAAATATCCACCATTAATTCAATTATTCCAAGAATTCCACTTTTACCATTTAAATGATTGAATTCCAAATGTCATGGGAATTCCTCTTTTATCATTTAAATTTTCTCATGCATAAAAATAAATTTATCTAAAATTCTTCTAAAAATATTCATTATTTTTAGAAGGTCTCCCCTTCCTTGCCAAGGTGTCAAAAATTCATCACTCTTCCAAAATATCTCATTTTTTTTAGTAATATCTCATAATTTTCAACTAATAAACTTTGTACTCAGTCAACTCTTCATCTTATGTGAGCATTTACTCATTTTTGGGTATTTTCTTTTATTCATTGGATTTATCTCATTCCAACACTTGGATTCATCTTGTTGACCCATAGAAACCTTAATTGGACCATAATCCAAAAATTTCAAAAAATCTTGACCCTTAGGCTAAGGTCTTTTAAATCATTTTTAATTGATTCCTAATGCACCTTAGAGAATTTATTTTGAACTTGTATTTCAAGAAAATATATTTTTGATATTAGGAGAATTTGTTTATCCAAAAATATATCAATATTGAATTATCTCTCTCTCAAAATTTTCATCTCTCTAGGCAAAAACAAAGAAAATCAATATTTTCTTGTATTTCAGAAATAAGGAATGATTACAGGGGATTGAAGTAAAGCTTATTCATTATTCACGATGAGGAGGAATCTTACAGGTCATCATGCCAAGAGGCAAGCCAAGAAAGTAATAACTATCTTTCAGTCCACAGACAAACAACAGCATGGATTAACCCTCTCTTCTTGTGATGTGGGATATTTCTATAGCTCTCCACCCCCTTTTTTACACACAGGTGACATCAAGAAAGGGGAATGTGCACACCGTGTTTGTGGCTTGGAGCTTCAAATGGTCATCACAAACAAAATCTTAGGACTGTAGTAAGGCTGGTAGCAAATTGTGTGAATTTGAAACCAGCTAATGAATTACACCATTTATTCAGATTAAAAAGCTATTGCTTCAGGCCTTGTGATGTGGGACACACATCCAATTTTTCAGCCCTGGCTCCACCCATTTGGAAAATCACCCTCAGCGAGATTCCACTTCTTAGAACAGAGAGGATTTTTCTTTTACACCATAGGAAATGGGCGTTGTTCTGTATAGTGTGTTTCACAAAGCCATGCTACTTTGAAGGTGTCCTAGTAGATAGCACGCCTAAGCTTGAACTTCCTATGTATGTTGCTCTCAGTCATGCCCCCTTTCTGCTCAAGCACGCTCACCAGGAATTGCTGCAATCCTATAAAGTCCTCCACCGGTGTTGATAGTTTTGCTAGCAGGATCTCATTTTCAAGAAAGCCTGGCATGTCTAGCGCAAGCGCAATGAGTTGAGAGAAGTCGGGCACCATGGTTCCTGTGAGTCAGTTTTGCCTATTTTGCCTATATCAATTTTTGTGGCGCACTATGGTTGCTAGCACTAATCATCTTTTTAACATGTTATCTATTGACAATAAGTTGGATATCCGATGTGCTCTTACATGATGAAACATGTATTGGTTATTTACCAAAAATGTGTGGCAGTATGTATGTGGTACTGAGGTGTGTCCTACTTCTCCACTTGAGGCTCCACCCGCACCTGTTGAGGGTGCCTCAGTTGAGTCTACTAAGGCAAGCTCTTCAGCACCTCATCCACCTTGCGCTCCTACACGCGCTCCTACATAGGAACAGTTAAATTGGGATGCTCGTGAAGCCCAAACTCATGCTTTGATTGCTCTCTCATGCAAGAGGCACATAATTCCGCATATCCATTCTTGTACGTCTTCAAAGGATGCATGGGATAAGCTTGCCTCTTTGTATCACGTTCGTAATGAGGCTAGAGTTGCTTACTTGCGTAAGAAACTCGACACGAATGGCTGAGGATGACTCCATGGATGGGAACCTCATTAAGGACCTTAGAGAGAAGCTCATTAATATTCATGAGCTTATACCACTCTTATTTCTAATGTACTTCATGGCTTTCCTGAAATATATCAGAGTTTTGCTACCACATTGCGTCTTTCATCAAAGAATAAACCGGATGCGTATTCTTTTGATGACTTAGTGGGGATTTTGCTCAATCAGGAGCAATCCAAGACTAACAAAAGTTCCATCATAGCTGCTAATTAGGCATTTTCCACCTCTTTTTGTGGGGTAAGGGAGAGTCTAGGGTTGGTTCTAGTGCAAAGACCAAGAGAAAATCACAAGCCCATTCAGATCTCCTAAGTCTAAAGAGGAGAAGGATGAGAAGAAAAAGAGATGCAACTACTATCAAAAACCTGGTCATGTGTGATAGAGGAGTGGAGAAAGCGTATTGAGATAGAGAAGAAGAAGAAGTAGCCAAGAAAACATTTCACATGATGCAGGCTATGCATTGACAGTCACATGTAGTGATTATGTGTTGCCTTCTTCATGCTTGTCTATGTCACATGCTAATTGGTACTTTGATAGTGTTGCCTTCTTCATGCTTGTCTATGTCACATGCTAATTGGTACTTTGATAGTGGTGCTACAAAGCACATCACTTCTTGCAGGAAATTGTTCTCTACTTTACGGGATGCACCCCTTGGTGGAACAATTATGTGTGCCAACAATGCTTCTTATGCTATTAAGAGTGTTGGTGATGTGGAGTTGACCTCATGTAGTGGGGACACATTTACTCTTGCTAACACATTTTATGTACTTGGGATCTGTAAAAAATCTCATTTATATCTTAGCACTCGCAAAAGGTGGCTTTAAAGTCCATTTTTCTTACCATTCTTGCTCCATTTATGATAGATGAGATTCTAATGCACTTATGCTTTCTGGTACATTGTGCAATGGTCTTTATAGGCTTTACATGTATGACAGGAGTAGTGAATCTCACGATGATGCGATGGTTGCAACTACTTCACATGCATTTCGTGATAGTGAGCTATGGCATGCTCATTTTGGTCACTTAAATTTTCCCTCTCTTATGTGTTTATGTACAAAGTTAAAATATGGTGCATGAGCTACCTACTATCTACCTACTATACAGCTACCTAAGAAGCATGTATGCCAGGGATCTGTCTTGGGAAAGATGCATCGCCAGTCTTTTCCTAAGGACGGCACTGTACGAGCTACCCGCCCATTGTAGCTAGTACATAGTGACTTGTGTGGCGCTATGCAAGTTCCATTCTTTGCTAGACATTTGTATTTCATTACTTTCATTGATGACTACACTCGGTTTGTTGGGTGTATGGTTTTAAAGTGAAATCTTATGCATTTTCATCTTTTCATTCATTTGTTTCCATGGCTGAAAATGCTTGCAACCATAAACTTATGACACTGCGTACAGAACAAAGGGGGGGAATATATGTTGCAATGAGTTTTCAGCTTTTATGTAGTCTCATGGTATCTTTCATCAATGTACTACTCCATATACACCATAGCAAAATGGTGTGGCAGAGCGCCATAATCGTACGTTGATTGAAATGGCCCATTGTATGCTTAAAAGCAAGGATTTACTGAGTAGATTTTGGCTTGAAGCGGTCATGTGTGCAAACTATGGTACTAACCGTTGTCCCATTAAAGCATTGAAATCTATCACTCCTTATAAGGCATGGAATGGTAGAATCCAAGTTGTTATTCATATGTGAGTCTTTGGTTGCCTTGCATATGTGCATATACCCTCCCAACAAAGACATAAGCTTGATGTAAAGGCACTAAAATGTATTTTTGTGGGCTATAGCAATGAAAGCAAAGGCTATCGACTTTTGGTACCTTCCACAGGGAAGCTTATTGTGTCTAGGGATGTAATCTTTAATGAATATGCATCCCAACCTATGCTTTCATGCAAGCAACAGCCAGCTTTTAGGTTCATAGATGTATTCGATACTTTTCTACCTTTGTTTGGCTCTAGTGGGGATGTTTTGGAGCATGTGCCAACTCATTTTTAGCCCCCTAATGTTGCTGAGAATCAGAAAATTCAGCAAGTAAACACTCTTAATAATGATCTTGATATGTCACACGTTGATCAAGAGATGTGAGATGATGCATTGCATGAGGAAAATGCAGAGAATCATGTTGTAAATCGAACTCCTAGATGGCTAGTTGGGACTTTGCGCATGATACCAAGGAGTCTCATTTAATGCCGCCAAGACGTACTCGATCTGCTACTTGTTTGCAATGCATTGGCATAGTTTTTTGACACTGCTCTTTAATGAGGAGCCTTTATCTCATTATGATGCATTAGAGGATGAGCACTGCATGATAGCCATGCAATCGGAGTTAGACTCCATTCATAAAAATGGTACATGGGAGTTATGTGATTTGCTTGTTAGCAAGCATGCAATTAGTACAAAATGGGTGTTTAAGCTCAAGCATAGAGCAGATGGTTCTATTGAGCGATACAAAGCTCGACTAATTGTTGCCAAGGGCTATGCACAACGTGAAGGCATTACTAAGAGGAGACTTTTGCACCACATCATGTATGACAACCATTCGTATTATTGTTGCATTAGTTGCACATAAGGGTTAGCATGTCTACCAGTTGGATGTTAAAGCTACCTTTCTTAATGGTGATTTGCAGGAGGAGGTCTATGTGTCACAACCTCCTAGGTTTATTGACAAGGGTGCTAGGAATAAAGTATGTAGGTTGCCTAAAGCACTTTATGGCCTAAAGCAAGCACTGCTTTGGTACCAAAAGATTCATGCATATTTGACTGATCATGGCTTCAAGAATAGTTCAAGAGAGATTACTTATTATGTACGATGCTATTTAAAATCTTGTCTTCATCAGTACTCTTCATGTAAGCAAGTGTTTTGCTTACATGCATTATCTAGGCGCACTAAGCATTGGCAAGCATGTAAGTGAGTGTTTTGCTACTTAAAGGGAACCATACACTTTGCACTCTTCTATGGCAGCTCATTAACAGTTTGCTTGATTGCTTACATAGACAGTGATGGGCAGGATGCTATGAGACATGAGTGTTAGCCAGTGGTAACTGTTTCCTTCTTGGTGGCTCATGCATTTCATGGCTCAGCAACAAGAAGCAAGCTACAGTGGCCACTTTTAGCTCTGAAGCTGAGTACAGGGTAGCTTTCTTAGCTAGCTGCAGTGGAGTGTGTATGGCTTAGATGTCTATTGGGAGATCTTGGTATGGGATAAACATCCTCTACCACCATCTACGCTAACAGCCAGAGTGCTTTGGCAGTTGCACGAAATCTAGTATTTTATGTGTGCACAAAGCATATTGAGGTTCATTATCATTATGTTAGGGAGAGGCTTCATGCAGGAGAGATAGCTTTGACTTATGTTCCTACACACACCAATGTGGCAGATGGGTTTACCAAGCCTCTTTCAAGAGAGAAGTTTGAAGATACAAAGCTTTAAACTTATACCTCTTATAGGGTAATCTGCTACAACTTGTTTTCGTTCACCTCATTCTCTTCAAGGGGGTTTGTTAGCCATTAGGCCTCCAAGAATTTTGGGTGTAAACAAGGTCTGATACACGGGCACCTTTTACCTGGGTTAGACAAGGGTTTTTTCCTTGTGTGAACACACTAACATGTGTTGGGCTTTTAGCCTTGGGACTAGAGTACTAAATGTACTCTCATTCCTATACTCACATCTTATCATCATAGACTACACTTCCAGCACTTATGTTCTCTTCTTTTTCTACCCGCATGCTTGTGTGTGTATGAGCTTGCATCTTAACTCAATAAATCTCTCTCTCTCTCTCTCTCTCTCAACTTTAGATAGGACTTAGTTTTGTACATAAAATATCTTCAAGCATATGAACTTAATTAATAGCAATTTAGAAAATTGGATTCACTAAAAATTTTGAAATATTCTTTCTCACTCATTGAGATTATTTGAATACATTTGAAAAAGAGAAACAAAATAGAGTAATTCTAGGCTATAATGTTGGGCCCAACACCGAAAATTGGTAGTTCTCATGACCACAAACATCAACTACCCATCATCGATGTTGCATGGCATGTATGCCAATATATGCCACACGTAAACGATATTGTAGCTCTGATATCTGGATCCTCGAGCCTTTAAAGAAGTGATGATCCTCGTTACTCTTAAGTTCTTCAAACACAAAGATGCCAAAAACATGTAGATTTAACACTTCTATCATCTTGTAATTAAGAAAACACATAATAATAATTTTATATTCTAAACCCCTATACCATAAACAAATTCATAAGAAAAAGATTGTATAAATACCCCATAATTGCAACATCCTCAAGGATATTTTCTAGTAATCTTGTAGAGACCGGCACTCTCCAAGAGGATGGATCTACTTTAATAATACTATATTAAACTCTTCACAAAGCTTTAAGCAAAAAAGATATATAAATATATATATATATATATATATATATATACACACACCAAAAAAGATAACTTGAAGAAAAGAAGATATATATATATATATATAAACACACACACACACACACACACAAAATTATACTTGAAACCACTACATTTGTATTGGTGATGAACTCAAAAATAGAAGCCATTATATTCTTGTAAAAACTATGTCAAACAAAATATAAATTTTTCTTTATAAAATCTACATGTATTTGATTTCTCTTTGATATTTAAAGATAGAGAGAGAGAAACACACAAAGAAATTGAAATTAAAACACACAAGAGAAGCTTGGACCCAAGACTAAAAGATGGTATTTAAAAGAGAAGCATATAGACCATACTTTTGTGGCCTTCATATAGAACCCAGTGGAGACAAGGCCCACTATCAGAAAGAGGGGTTAGTGACGGTTATAGTGTGGCTTTTATATAAGGATTTGGAAAAGTGCAAGGTGTAAGCGTCACTATTTTTTCGATGCTATAACCGCTACTATATCCCTCATACCATCGCTATATTCCACGCTATTTTTGCTGCTCAGCAGCGTTGTAAAAAAAATTTAGCGTCACTATTTTTGATGCTCAGCAGCACTGTTAAAAACATTAGTGTCGCTATTAGCGACGCTGATAAAAAAATCAGCATCGCTATTTTCGCCAATCAGGGATGCTGATAAAAAACATGAACGTCACTACTTCTACCTTGTTGAGAAATATGGTGCCATGGAGCACAAGAAAGGTAGGGAGTGAGTCACATGAACGAGAGAAGAAGCATGCACATTAGATAAAGGAATAGACTAAGTGTCTAATATTAAAGGTTCATTTGTATGGTCACTTGTAAAAGGTGAAGCTTGTAAAAGGTGAAGTCAATGGTCAAAAGGTGACACAGAGGTCATCCTTAGGTCTTCATCATCTCTCCATAGTCGTGGGAGAGAGCTATCCACATCAACAAGAAACTCAGAAATATATACAAGTGACTCTTGTACCAACCAACCCTCGGCCATGCTACCTTCGGGTCTTGCATTTTGTCTCACGAAACCCTTCAAGGTCTTCATGAAGCGCTCGAGGAAGAACAACCATCGTGCATGTATAGTACCGCATATAGCAATCTCATCCACCAAATGCACTATGAGATGTAGTTGGCTTGTGAGAATAGAACATGGAAATGTCTCCTCCACTAACCAAACCACCTCCACTGACATAACTCGAGCATTCTCAAGCGTCGTGGGATCTATTTCCTTTGAGCTCACATACCTAGAAATGAAAAAGTACACCATATTAGTAATATGAACACCTTGCATGGAGCATTGATATGCATCACATTTTGTATCATGTAAAGTACCTCACAAGCTCGCCCATCTTGTAAATACAATTTTTAAGAATGTGGCATCAATGATTTGGGACCATCTAATTGGTAAAAAAGACACCCATACAATAAGGGATGACCTAAAGGATATTGGTGGATGCATGGAAAATGCATGGCCAAGGGTAGTCAATGATAAGGTGGTTTTACCAAAGGCGCCATGGAGGTTGATAAGGCAAGAGGAAAAGAATGTCGAGAATAAAATTTCATCCTGTTCATACACCAACCGCCGATGTAATGCACTTATTAAGGGATGCATTTACAATAATAAAAAAGAATTGCGAGCATCAATTGTATGGTCTCAAATCACACGATTGGCACAAGATGATGCAGGTACATACAAAACTATATCTATTTTTGGGGCACTCCTTGGTTTATGTTATGTGGAATCTACATTGATCTTTCATTGTTTTCAAAAATTGATTGCACTAGTTTATACTTCCAATATCAATTGGTGGGTACGAAAAAGAGAAAGCTCGGAATGCCATCTATAAATTAGGTGGATTGGCGAGGTGATTTCCAATCAAAACTATAGATTTGTGCATTTGGTATAACATATAGCTTTCAAATTATCTATTATTCTTTAATTTATCATTTATTACTTTGTTAAATAGGTGGATAGTGTCAAAGGAGATTCATCTAGATTCCATTGAGAAGGCTCGAGTTGAGTCAATTGAGGCAATGTGCATAATTGAAGAAAGCTTTCCAAGAAGCATACTCACAACTCAATTGCACCTTCTAGTACATTTGGTGGTGGATGAGGTGGCTATATATGGCGTTGTTCATAGCTGGTGGATGGTCTTTCTTGAATGCTTCATGAAAACCTTAAAGGGATTTGTGAGGCAAAGGGCAAGGCCAGAAGGAAGCATGGCAGAGGGATGGTTGGTGCAAGAATCCCTCATATATACATCTATGAATATTTGAAACAAATTGATCCATCTATGAATATTTGAAACAAATTGATCCATCTATGGGCCTAGATTCATGCTTAACAATGAGGATGAACGAATGGTGTCACATGGAAAAGGACGCATTCAAAATATGGATGAGTCCATATTTTGAATGAGTCCATGCGCAAAAAGGTCATTACATTTTATCTTCTTAACACTTCTATGATGGAAAAGTGGATTGAGGAATATGAAGATGCAAGAAAGATAAGGATAGAGGAGAGAAGAGCATTTAAGAGATCAACACAAAGGCACATAGCATACCCACCCAACCTAAAGGCTCTTCCAAAGGATTGCAATATTGAATGGCTTAGAGATTCCCTAGAGGAAGCAAAAAGGATGGGAGAGGAGCTTAAAAGAGAAGAATGGGAGTATACAAGGGGATGCGACTACCATGTGAGTAAAGATGTTTTGCTAAGATATATAATGTTGAATACTAAAATGCTTACATATAAGCTGTATTAAATATTTTTGATTAGGTTGCAGTATAAAGTGCATAATGCAATGTGGTTAGAAGGTCGACATTTTTGCACTAACCTCTAGACTCCAAGAGATGGTGGTGTAATGGCAAGTTTTGACCAAGAAAGTCAAGCTAGTAGAAGAGATAATAATATTATAGCAAAAAAACTTAAATATTGTGGAACAATTCAAGACATCTTGG